>NW_028186745.1:3836004-3895388 GCF_003343005.1 Rhea americana
GGGGGGGGATGAACTAGCCAGACTCCTTTTCCACCCCTAGCTTGGTCGCGACTCACAGCAGCTCGGCAACGCTGCCAGCCAGGCGGTTTCTGCCGTCAGCAAATCTCTCAAGACTGGAATACAGCCCTGTGATTACTGTCATTATATCTATTATCCTAGATCCAACCAGCTCAACACAGGAATAGAAAAAATTGATGCTGATTACTCCCTAGTTATGACTGTTGTGGGGTAACAAATTCTTTCATATAAGAAGCCATATCAGGAAAGCTGATGGAAGTTTAAGAGAAAATAAATAAAAGTGCTGACTTCCTTTTGGGGGGGGGGGAAGTGTCTCATTCAGCTTTATAAAGAGTAAAAATAGCAAGACCAGAGAGTCTCTCCTATGTGTCTCTGTGCCAGCTCCATTTGTTTACTTTACTGGTGCAACCAAATAGCCTCTAAAGCTGCTTCTGATAGACGTCTTATTTTGGGATTCACATGTAGGTCACAGAGCTCAAAATAATTTTTCCAATATACTGTGAGCAACGAGCATGGATTKGATATACTATCATATAATTCAAATATGGATAAGTCCATCTATAACTCTTCTGGGAAGAAGCTAATGATTTTCTCCTCCATTTTTATTATATTATATTAGTAGAAGGAAGAAACTATAGTTTAGAGGTAAGGGCATTGCAAAACCTGCTGTGRTGTATGAATTTTAAAGATGAGCTGTGGTAATGATATAATAATTGTATTATGTTGTTATTATTATATATATTTATGAATTATCATTTATATTAGTTAATAATACTCTGTGATAACTGCCCTGGGCAGACTCATTCCCTAAAATGTTTTAGGGGTAGCAAATGCGGTTTTCACTGAAAGGCAAGCAACTTAACAGGAATTTTTATTTACCAGAGAATAATGGTGCAAATGAGTTGACTTTGTCAATTCACTCTGTGGCTTGTTTTGCAGGAGGTGGTTCACAACTCTRTATACCAAAACCTGCCTGCACATGAAGATCCATATCTTCACCWCTCTTAGCAATGCAAGAGATGGCTTATATTGGGAAAGTTTATATGAGAAAGAGGGCAAGTTATATGAATAGGAAGCACTGATACYGTGGTATAACTGCACTTACACTGGAATTGTAGCACTCTATTAATAGCCCCTTTCATGTTGCAATCAATGTAGGCTAATGCAAAACCAGTGCATAGATTGAATCTAATATATATGCTAATGTAGACTAGAAAACTGCCCTCCTCTGCTTAAAATGATGAAATAATATGCACACAGATCATCTCTCTAAGCAAAACCCCAGCATTTGGCTTTTGAGTGGCCCCATGATTACTGTGATACAAAGATGGATTGAAGTTAATTTGCACCTTGTCACCTCCCTAGAATTGACTGCTTGTACTTTTAACACGTGCCAATTTCTTTCGWAGATTGAAATATGGACTAATTTCCTAAAAATTGATCCACATTATATGACAGTAAATGAACAAACAACAACTAATGAGCAAGTTATTTTTCCTCACCAAAAAGCAAACAAATAGAAAATAAATTATTTCTGTTATTACTTGAAATGTGACTAATGAAGCAGTTCCTCTCACGTTATTTGAAATGCAAACAGTTTTACTTTACATGATCTAAGTGCCAGCAAGTTAATGATAGACATAGTCCTAATTTCAGCCTGGTGTTTTGTCAGTCTGGCGCAGCCTTCCCAATTAGAGGACTATGTTCATTAGGGGCATCGTGAGAAAATGCAAGGAGTTGCAAAATGCTGGACAAAACCATATTTTTGTRTTTACCTGAAGGCCACTTGTACAAAGAATAAGAGATTCTTCTGTCATTAWTAGATATAAATATTTATATAAAGGTATATCAAGGGCACTGCTAAGTGCCCTGAATCACTGCACAAGGTATAGTTCCCATGGGGCAGAGAAAAGAGTATTTACACCTGCACTTAACAACTGTGGAGAGTGCTTACTTTTTGGCCCCAGGGAGGCTGAACTCTTGCCAGCTGAGAGATGAGCCAGGAAGGGACTGCACTTTTCACAAGTCTGAGATACTCTGGTATCAATATCTCCTGGTATTCAAAAAAGCCAGGCACACATAGGGGCAAAAAGTCAATGGCAATGATGGATACTCAACACCTTGAGCAATCAGGCACTCAGCTTATCTTCATCTTCCTATAGGTGTATCAAAGGGGAGAGAGTCCATTAGGAGTTTAAAGCTCCTAGAGGAACAGACATATTTTATCACATTTTTAGTTCTATGCTGCCTCTCACCTCACATTTCCAACATCTTTTCTAACTAAAACAGCAAAAGAAACAACCTGCCCTGCCAGCTGGTCTCTCTAGTTTAATTAAATGCTTTATTTCCACTTTTCACACTTTGTGTATGCTTACTGGCGTTGGTTTCAGTGAAGAGGAATACTCTCTGCAGTCCCACCAGTGACACCAGGCAACAGCAGAGGTATGTGGATGAACAAGGTCAGCTGAGATTGCTTTACAGCTTCAGTCACTCACATATTTGTGTTTCATCATCACCTTTGTTTAACTTCTTCCTTCTCCGTTTCCATAGGGGGAGAAATATTTTGCTTTGCATCTTTTTTAACATATGCAATGTTTTCTCTATCACTAAATGTTCATTTCCTTTGTTACTGCCCAGCAACAGGATCCTACTAGCATGAAAATGTTGTGGTTAAGTGGTTAATAAAACTCTTCCTCCAAATTATTCCAAATGGCCACTCTCCATTATCTTTGAAAAGCCCTGRAGAACAGGAGAGGTGCCTGAGGACTGGAAGAARGCCAATATCACTCCAGTCTTCAAAAAGGGCAAGAAGGAGGACCCAGGCAAATACAGGTCAGTCAGCCTCACCTCCATCCCTGCAAAGGTGATGGAACAGCTCMTTCTGGATGTCATCTCCAGRCATATGGAGGAAAAGAAGGTRATCAGGAGTAGCCAGCATGGATTCACCAAGGGGAAATCCTGCTTGACCAATCTGATAGCCTTCTCTGATGGCATGACTGGCTGTGTAGATGAGGGCAGAGCAGTGGACATTGTGTCCCTTGACTTCAGCAAGGCTTTTGACACTGTCTCCTATAATATCGTCCTAGAGAAGCTCATGAAGTGTGGGTTAGRSGAGTGGACAGTGAGGTGGACTGAGAACTGGCTGAAAGGCAGAGCTCAGAGGGTTGCGGTCAGTGGCACAGAGTCTAGAGGTCTGCAGCTAGTGATGCCCCTCAGGGCTCAGTACTAGTTCCTGTGTTGTTCAACTTCTTCATGATGAAGAGAGAGAGTGCCTCCTCAGCAAGTTTGCTGATGGTACCAAGCTGTGAGAAGTGGCTGATAAACCAGAGGGCTATGTGCTGCCATTCAGAGAGATGTGAACAGGCTGGAGAGCTGGGCAGAGAGGAACGTCAAGAAGTTCAATAAAGGCAAGTTCAAGGTCCTGCACCGAGGGAAGAATAGCCCTGTGTGCACCAGTATAGGTTWGGGGCTGACCAGCTGGAAAGTAGCTCTGTGGAGCAGACTCTGAGGACCTGGGAGTCCTGGTGGACAATAAATTGACTATGAACCACCAATGTGCCCTTGTGGCCAGGAAGGCCAATGGTGTCCTGGGGTACATTAGGAAGACTGTTGCCAGCAGGTCAAGGGAGGTGATCCTGCCCCTCTACTCAGCCCTGGGGAGGCCTCATCTCAAGTACTGCATCCCGTTCTGGGCTCCCCAGTCCAAGAGAGACATGGAGCTGCTGGAGAGAGTCCAGTGTAGGGCTATGAAGATGATCMGAGGGCTGGAGCACCTGCCCTATGAGGAACGGCTGCAAGAGCTGGGCCTSTTCAGCCTGGGGAAGAGAAGCCTGAGGGGGGATCTTATCAGTGTGTGCAAGTACCTGAAGGGAGGGTGTCAAGAAGATGGGGCCAGACTATTTTCAGTGATGCCAAGCGACAGGACAGGAGGCAAYGGGCACAAACTGGAACAGAGGATGTTCCACCTGATCATGAGAAAAACCTTTTTCACTGTGAGAGTGACAGAGCACTGGACCAGGTTGYCCGGAGAGTTTGTGGAGTTTCTTTCTCTGGAGATGTTCAAAACCTACCTGGACACGATCCTGTGCAATGTGCTTTAGCAATCCTGCTTGAGCAGGGGGGTTGGACTAGATGATCTCTAGAGGTTTCTTCCAACCTGAACTGTGATATTGTGTGATTCTGTGATTTTTATTTTGCARTCAGTAAGGATTTTTACTATTAAGACTGCTTCTGGTTTTAGCTGGAAAAGTCTTTTCCAAGGTTTTCTCCCAGATCACTAGAGTCAAAGTTAAGATCCTACAGCTTAGGATTCTCAGCTAACATCTGAGCATGTGTAAGTTCGAGAACATATTAGAATTTCCCACTATTTGAATAAATTGATGTACTCAGGGCTGACTCTCAGGTGAATTACTTCTTTTCCACTAGCCTGCAAGTTATGCTCAAGCAGGTACTTTCCCGTTGTGCAAGGTTAACTGCAGGTCATGGYCCATCCTCTTGTTTTCTCACATCCTTTCCAATGAGGGCATATGGCTAATGTGCAATGACTTCCAGGCAAGAAAGTCTTTGATTTTTATCTCCTGAAAGGGTACAAGGGACTTCTCAGAAGCCAGATTGTAGGCTGCTTTTAAAGGACATGGGGCACTTTATCACCATAAGTTTAAGAAC
The DNA here is from genome assembly GCF_003343005.1 of Rhea americana. Classification (NCBI taxonomy): domain Eukaryota; kingdom Metazoa; phylum Chordata; class Aves; order Rheiformes; family Rheidae; genus Rhea; species Rhea americana. The sequence goes on from NW_028186745.1 coordinate 3,840,688, forward strand.
TAAAGGCTTCTCCTAGAATTAGCTAGATGAAACAGGCATGGATGGATGAGACTGAGACTGAAGCTCCTCWGAGATTTTAACTGTTTTTCTTACCACTAAGCTATTGAGTAGTGTAGATGTTTGTGTGGCTTGCCTGTGGGTGGAAGACTCAGATCCCAAATCACAAATATTTCCCCAGCTCTTTGGAAACTGCCAGGTTGTGTTTGACACATCAGTGTTTTCAGAAGAAAGCTTTTCTGATATTTTGTAATTGCTTGTAAAGCTAAAAACAATTTGGACATAATGGATAATCACAGTAGGGGATTGTTTCAAAGATCATCAGTTTTAATTATCAATCTTAAAATTAAATGTATGTTATTTTATTTCWAAACTGAAACAGGGGCATTTCCTACTTCATACTTCTTACTTAGGACAGTAAACAGGTTACTTTTAGAAGATATATGAAAGGATTTTGTTTCTAATAGCAAATTCTACAATAATCAGGAAAAAATAAAAAGGACTCTTCAGCAGAGAGTGAGTTCTGCAAAGTCACTAAGGATAGGAGTAGACACATATTACAGAATCAACTTAAACAATTAGCAATGATTGTTTAGAATCATTTTAGAATATCCTTTCCTGATTTTTGACTCTTACTCTATTGACTGCACTAGCAATTTCCCTGAAGAAAAAGCAAATAAGGATTGATGAATCTCATCCACTCACCAAAATTAGGGAGAGACAAAAATGTGATAAYGAGCTGTATTTTATCAGGCTCTGCATTATTCCAACTGCTATGGCTGAAATCCCTAAGTGCAGCAGATCAGCCATCTTATCCATTTAGACTTGCTGATGAGTACCCTGCATGAGGACTCGTGGTTTTGATGAGCTGGATTATCCAGTCTTGCCTACACTGTATATCAATTAATTATATTGAGAGAAATCCCGCTGACCTCCTGGACTGTAAATGTACATGCAGTGGAATATGGYAGTGTCTCTCTGTAGAGCTCCTTGCGCAGCAGCGGGATCATAATGACAGATCCTAACATAACTCAAAAATTAAAAATGACGACTGCAGATGCATGTGAGAAGCAGCCATGTTTTGTAGGTAGCGGAGTGAAAAGAAAGCTTAGATGTATAAAAATATATTTGCATCTGAGACAGTACCTAACCTCAACAAATTAGATCCAGAATTTATGGATATATTTCAGACAAGTCAGGAAATCAAAATCTTTCATCACAGCTTGTCCTTTCTCTTGATTGGTGGTCTGTCCTTGAGCATCAGCACTTGTTTCTGTTAAAGATGAGGTATCAGTCCCCACTTTACCACTTGAGCTGTGATGTTCTGTTTAAATTATACATCCCAGACAACATCTTTCTTCTGTTTCAATAGCTCCAGGTGAGCACATCACTATTTTCCTTCCTACTTATTTGTCTGCTGTCCATAGCAGTTAATTGAAAGCTACCTTCTTTTCACAAGCAGTTTTCATCTAGTATTTTGAAAGCAATCGTTTCTACATACAAGCCTAATTAGATAATTGGGACCACAAGAAGTGAAACTTAAGCTGCCTCTCACCTTCCATTGGCTTCTTCTCCCCAAGGAAGTCCCAGAAACATTTGTATATTGTCTCAGTATGATGCACATACTGAGATGGACTGGGGACGACGGCACCTACCAAATGCCAACTCCCTCCATCCCAGCTCATGTCTGCTGGTGCAATCAGATGGTCCCTGTAGCAAGGTTAGTCTCTCCTTACCAACAGCCCCCCTGGTTCCAAACAACTATGTGTTCTGGGGGKAAGGAGTAGGAAAACGGAAAGCCACAGAGGAAAAACAGTGGAACCAGCCCTCTGCCRAACTGACAGAAGCCAGACAAGGGGTGGGGAGGGGTAGTAAAAATTATAATTGCCTTTAGTGCTCTTTTTCTCAGGTGCRGTAGCTTTTAGCTTCACAAAACAGTTGCAAATGTTTCTCTTCACTGTTTAAAAGGAAAGAGACCCATGCRTAATATGGAGCTGTGTGTATTTTGCTCTGTGTGCTGCATGAGGCCTGTGGTGACATACAGGTTCAATCCAAGACAAATCATACTGAAAAATCATYCTTATGTCATTTATATGGCATGTTTCACATTTTGGGGGGAGACAGAAACAACTTTGGGCACTGAAATAAAGTTTTTATTCTCCTGTTGCAATACAAATTATTGTTCTCAGCAAGTAATCGATCTAAAGGCTTATTTGAATACAAGACATGCCATTGCTCTGCACCAGATTTCTTACTCCAAAACAGTCCCTCTTCCTACTCCCCTGGCCTGAAAGAAGAGGTGAATATATCAGCCCTGTTTCTTCTCTCTTTCTTTCAATCTAGCCAAATGTTTCGCATAAAGCTGGCAGACAAAYGTTCTGTCTCTTGTCTCTCCTCTGCTTTCCTCCAGTTGTTTTTGCTCTGAACTCTRCTCTGTACCTGAATTGCATCAAGACCTCTAAGACAGTGGAGAAAAGTATCCTGCTGCATGCAAAGCCCACAGACCATGGGCACTCCATAAGGAAACTAGCTTTGGGATGGGAAATGAATCAGTCCTGTCAAAAYGGTACTGCACTGGAGCAAGTTAGCCCTGTAGAAGAACAGGACTCTTTATCTCATGGTTACACTGCTACTGTGACACTAATATCTCTGTGGGAGCACCAACAAGGCTACCCTTATAAGGGATTTCTAATGCAATCTGTATTGTATAGAGGTGTACTTAGTGATCATAATTATAATTATGACAAATATATATACATACATATAGTATATGTATATACTCATGCACATATATATATACATGAATATATATATGTACACCCATTCATTCATATACATATACATGTACACAMACTCTCTCATATCTTGTAATAACACAAGTAAATGCTCTATAGGATCAGTGAAACAGGTTAACCATGTACGGCATGAACAGAGGGATTTGCCTGAYCAAGCAGAGAAAAGGAACAAAGGTAAACTTTCCAGAGCTGGGATGTAAARATGTTTAGAGGATTGAATCAAGGAGGTGTTATTAGTGAACAGGATCTTCTACAAGAGATAGCAATTCTAGTTCAAACAACATCTCCTGCAATTGTGAAATTAGAACACTTTACAGAGGGAAAGCATTTCTACAGTCCATGAGTTTTTAAAATTGAATCTAAAAAGTAAAGTGTTTTGTTCTGGGAAAGTTGCCTGGCAAAGTTTGAGAGATTTCACTGACCTCTGTTTGCCTAAGGGAAAGCTTATCTGGAATGAGCACCAACTACGCAGGTATGCATCACTGCATATTAGGAAATAAAAGCTCCCTTCTATGCTTTTATTTGTGCTTCTGAATTAAATATTTATGAAAAAACATGCTAATAGAACTGAGTTATGATTTGTGTTTTGTTTTGTGAGAGATTCTGCAACTCAATTCGTCTTCCATGAAACTATGAGATTTGTTAGTAAGCTGAGCAAATATACTTACTTGTAAGACCCTTGTACACACTGGTAGACATTTTTCACAGTGGCACAGCATTTTGAGTGATGAATCTGGAAGACATACGCTTGTGTCCTAGAGACTGAATAGATATTACAAACAAATGTTTTAAGTGTGAAGACCTGTTTCTCCTAGGAGAACTGGTTCAAACGTCTAGGCTCAACACATTCAAAACTTGATTAACAAAGCACAGAAAAGCTTATAACGTAGGGAACACATCTACATTAGCCAGCAAATAGACCAAAAGACTGACCTGTCTTTTCCAACCATCCTTTAGCAGGATACTTGTGGTGTAATGAAGCAATTAGCAACAAAATAATAAAGAAGTTTCAGTGAAGAAAAATGTAATAGCAAAGTCCTTTAAGTAGTCTTTATCCTCTTGGACTGGGAATGAAAATTYGATATAACAAATGAAAGCCTTCCATCAGACAAGATGTGCCTTTGAGATGCATACTTTTGGAGAAACAAAAAGTGTTTTCTTTGATTTGAGATTTCTAGCTTGGGCTGCATCTAGTGACTACTGAAGTCTAAAGAAATGMCTTTACTGCTGTTATTTAGATGTCCTGAAAGCTGTGTGTTAAAGTTTGAGTATTTTATACTTCAGGTTACATATTGGTCACTTGATGTCTAAGGTTCTCCTGCTGCTGTCTCCAACCCCATAATACTTCCCCAAACGCTCTAGAAGTGGCACCTTGTCCACCTGTCAGCTGCCTGCTTGCCCCTAGCGTGGTCCCAGCCTCACAGTGCTAGACGTCCACTCACGCAGTTTTTTCCTCTTCCGCCAATCCCACAGACCTTCCCGCTGCAGTGCCACAGCCTCCACACACCTTCTCTGCATTTTGCCTGCRTTGTTCCCAAATACCCTCATATTAAACCTTCCATCCCACCCAGCACTCATACGTTTTTTAATGTTCCTTTATACTTTTGAAAAATTTCAGTCAGGAGGAATACTGACCTGCATTTTCATACTTTCCTAGAGTCCAGCGCGTCTGCAGTGTGGATAAAGATGGCAGAGGGGAGGGAAATCCTGCAGCGGCAGGTAGAGTCGATAATCACATAACGTGTCCCACAGCACACTGGCGAGGGAAAGAGAAGTTACAGGCCTGTGAGCACCTCCGCATCTCATAGTAAGTTGCATCTGCTCGCTGGTAAACCTGCACAGATATTTTGTGCCAGGTTTGCAAGACTYGAGTGGCCTACTAATACAATATATTTTTTTTCCTAATCCACAGCAATATCATTTTGCTCCTGCTATAGATGGATAAGATGAGGGCTTATATGCTTACATTAAAATGATCCATTTCCTTTGAAATTCTTCTGGGTCACTGAAAGCGTATTAAATATTTTCTAGTAATACTTTTCAAAATTAAATTTTTTTTGAAAGAAGTTTACTTTTCTAAAAGTGTGGTGGAACATTTTTGATCAAAATGACCAAAAAAGCCTTTTTTCCTATTTTTTTTCTTAAATCTTTGTGCTCCTTTTCCTTCTATTCTTTCTTTTTTAAAACCCTTGCCTTTATGGAAAAAAAGATGAAGAAAGAAATAAAATAATAATAAAATAAATACTAATAATAAAAAGGAAGGAAATGAGTTTTGAAACATTTGAATTAAATATATCATCACTGATGAAAAAGCTGAACAGTTCTAATTCCACTGAAGTCTCTACCACTTAGCTTGAACTACAGTATGAATTTTACAGGATATTTATAAATTGTCTAAAATAAACATTTCCTTTCATCAATTTAGAATCAGGCAATACATAATTACATAATTTGACATAAGAAAAAGTTTCCCAAATTATTAGCTTTTGTTACTTTATGAATTTTTATTTTGTCCAATTCTCTTCCACAGTAAATGTTCCTAATTTTTTAACATCTTTGTAACTTCTTTATGCTTACAATAATTCTTATTGGTTATCTCTTAACACTCTCAAATTCTATAGTGCTGTATTTAATTTGGATAACCAGAGCCAAATAGAATATTAAATGAGTTGTTGCACCACACAGTTCAAAAGCTTTATAATTTCGGGATTATTTTTATACCTCTATTTATGCATCCTGCAATTTTTTGTGTGCAGATGTATGTCTACCACCACAGCCACAACTGGGCAGAGCTTTATCTTGAACAAAATCTCACTTACATTTAGCTAAGGGGTTAGTTGCTTTGATCTCACCATATATACTAGGGAAAGTCAAATTATTGTCTTACCTTTACTGAACTACACCTGCCCCCACACTCCATATGATACACAGCGAAGGAGTTWAGTGATGGTCTTAGCCTTGAGAGTGGGGTTTCTTGTGGGACTTGTGCTGCCTTGCTATTTGTTCCTTTCTCTAGATCATGAGACTGCTACTCGTGTGTGTGAGAGTACCCCACTGCTACCCTTCAGCTCTGCTGAAAATCAACCTTTTTTTCCCTACTATTTTCTGTCTCTAGCTGTTTCTAATCCCTGGCAGTACTTTATCTTTCACATCATGACAACTTACATTTGGTAATGGCTTCTTGTAATGTACTTTTTCAGAAGCTTATGAATAATATCTGATGAATCGCAGATTCAAACTACTCTGAACATACATAGGCCWGAAAATAAAAAGGGAAACAGAAGATGAAAGTAATTTTGAATTATGCCAGTAAATCCCAAACTGATTAAGCTTCTGCAATAACTTACTTACAAAAGTACTCTACAAGGTACAGRAAAGACACAGATTCTGAAACACGAAACAGAAATTGAGGATTTTATTTTGACATTGGCATTAATGCTTCGAATTATTGAACTATTTGAAAATTGCATGAAAAATATCCTGTCTAAATTTTTGTGTTTGGTCACTATTTTTAAGGCTATATACCTAGAATTCTATCTCACAGATGTGTTGGGAACAGCGCAAAAACAGCAYGGAAAACTGAGAAAGGGAGGTTATGCACAGTCCTCATATTATCTGTGGCATAGTGCCACAGGTATAAGGGACCAAACCCCACAGACGTGAGAAGATTTGTAGAAGCRCAATGGAAATTACAATTGCTGCTGAGGACAGGATGTACATAACTGGTGCRTGAAGAATCAGACTGGTATTGTTTATGTTATTGTAGAGCCTGAGGCAGTCAGTCAGAAGCTAAGTCCATATTTCATTATGTGCCTGTACAAACATAGATGTCTTTGGGAATCTTTTTCTGCCTCCTGAGTGCTGGACTCAAAATCTCTTAAGCATGCTGGAGGGTGTTGGAAACACACTGGAAAGTGCTGGGAACCCACTGGAAGGTGTTGGCAGGAGGCAGATGGGGGCTTGACAGAGCTGAGGAAGGGGCATCCAGTCCTGCACAGCTAGGGTCAGCAAGAAGTGAAGGGGCATCGGAGGTCAGAGTGATGAGTGGGGCTAATGAGGAAATGATTCTTTTCTATCTTCATCCCCTTCACATGTCAGAGAAACTATAGGGTTTTGGTAAGAAAAGTGAGCAACTGAACATATCTGGGAGGAAGCATAGTGTGGGAAGCATACTGTGGGATGCTATCACAATGTCCCTTGAAACCTGCGGTTCATGGATATAAGACCCTAGATGTTCCTTGAGGGAGCAGCCGATTATTAAGCTATTAAAGTTTTCCAAAATCCACAGTAATTCCCATGCCATGACGCCTTGCAGCCACTGTCAGCCCTGGAGCCCTATGATCGGTGGGTATGGAGGAGGGCAAACCCAGTCTGATGAGGATCCCAGCAGGGAGAAAGGAAAAAGCATGGGCATGACTCTCACGAGCTGCATCTCAGCAGCTTTCCTAATTTAAATGAGGTAGGGAATTTGGCGAAACAACTGAAAGAGTTTCAGTTCTCAGTTTTCCATCAAAATGTTTAGAGTATTGATGGCAAGATGACTCCCTGTTATACAGAAAAAACATTCCTTAAGCACTCAGATTCTCATGAAAATTAGGTTAGATTTAATATTTTGGTGGACTGCCATAAAATAAATTTTTCTGTTCATGCACTTGCATTTCTTCTATTTATCCCTGAAAGCAATTTAAAAAATCTTTTAAGYTTTGAAAATGGTATTTACCTCCCTTCAGCTATTCCTTTTTTAAATGTTAATTCTGTAAAGAGATCTTTCAATAGTCCGATTCCCCTCCTTGAACCTTTCCCTAGTTTCCCTAGCATCTATCAATACAAACTTCTAAATGAGAAAAGTACAGTCTAAATCATAAAAAGAAATGGCTACAAAAAAACCATATTTGGAGTGGAGAAACTATAGTAGCCGCCGATTAGAGAGGCATTCATACCTAAAATAGTTCTAAAACTTGCAAGTTTGGGTGCTGATAACAGCTCGTCCAGCTGCTAAGTCTTATTGGGTGGCTTTTCTCACTCCTGCAGAGCCCTGTGCTGCTGCTGCTGACTCCCTCTCATTCGGCGCTAAAGCCGCAAGGACTTTTCAGCTGGGCAGTGTGACTGGTTTCTAGAAGGTGCAGCAATACCTTTGGCTGCAGTGTAGACGTAACCAACGGTAAASATAAATCACCACAACTAATAACGCCATCTGTAAGTTAAGAACACAGAATCAAACTCCTCTCACCTGCAAATTTCCATTATAGGGATGAGAGCTCTTCTAAAACATGGTATTTCTGAAGAATAAAAAGCCAGAGGTTCCTATGGTGATGAGAAGAAGAATATTGGAAAGAATATGTGGAGGTATCTTGAAATAACTAGCAAGTAAATGATCAGTAATGCTGATGAAATGGTGAGTAAGYGCAGAGCTGTGGAGATGTATAGAGGAATCTAAAGAAAGGCACAAACTGTACAGTTCTCTGAGGGTCAGGAAATGTTTTCTATATTACGATAGTTGGAAAAATATGATTCTTTTTGGKTGGAAAAACTATGCTTACCATAGAATAAAGAGCATTAGGAACCTCATTTTCATCACTAGATGTAGATGTTTATTTTTTTCACTCGTAAATATATTTACCCCGAACTGTTTTATTCTTAAAGAAAAAATCTTAATTTTACATTAAAATTATTCGTATTATGTTATTAATGGTCAATTTTAACAACCTTCCAGAAACAGCCAGAGTCATCTTGGAGGGTGATCATACAGGTTAAGTTTAAATTTACATGTTCTGGAACTCTAGAAATCATAGTAATATATCAAAATTTAAAATCAGTCCTGAATTCTTGAATCTGCTTAAATATGTAATATAGCACATCCAGACTAAATGTCTGTAAACAGGCATGTTAATAGAACATTTTCATAAGAAATTATTATTTTTCCCAGGAGTCAGTGCATGTTAGAGACTGTGCATATTTGGGTTTTTTAACTGTACAGCTGCAGCATAGTAAATCAGCAGCTAATCTTCAATATTATGGACACGTTCAATCACCAGATTTGAGGCATAATGAAAAAATGACAAATGACCGTGTGATCTTGCCAAAGGGATCAGACGCAAAACCAGATGCAAAACTCTCTGATACCAGAAAAAAATGTCTTATAAAGAAAATATAAAATCACCACCAGTGTAGGTGAGAATATGACTGAGAAGAAAAACAGGGAGCTTGGGGAGAAGAGCGACCTGAGATGACATATACCAACTCATCAAAAACTCCACAGATTAATGTGGTCTTAAACCACATGAGAAAGAATAGTCATGGACATGGGCCCCTTCTTTGAGTCACTGGCAAAGTGGTGAGGACACCGCAGACATTTTGGGTAGTAAATATTGTGTCTGACCTTTTAACTGAAGGTGGATCTAACTGTACCCTCTTCAAAATACTAGCACCTTGCTTCCTTGCCTTATTTTTTTCTCTCCTGTGAGCAATCTACCCAACTTTATCTCGGAGTCGGTGGGCTGCTGATGTATTTATCTAACAGGCCTTGTTCACACGTTCCTATTTATCTGTTCTCCAGCTGTTCGGATCTCGGGTTGTTCCGGAGGGAGAGCGTTTAGAACTAAATCTATCAAATGACCTCACACAGGAAATAATCCGTTTTATTCAATTTCCTTTGCCACGGATTTGGCTCGCAGACTTGAAGTGCAGAATCCTCATTTCGGTATACTAAACAAGATCAAAGGTTACTCTGACTATTCCAAATTCCTTTGAGGAGCTAATCTGAATCATTATACTTTAAACAACTTGTCTCCTAGGAGGCTTTTCCTTAATGAACCATTATTTTACATAGCTCAAAATCCATTCAACTAAAATAAAACCAAACATCTTAGAGTTTTATAGCTGCTGTATTTAAAGAGACACTGTCAGGCCAAGCTTTTCAAAAACTATGAGGCAAAACAGGTTGTTCTAAGATTTGTATATAAACACACATATATGTGCATATACATACATGTACMTACATATATTTAATTTGATGAATCAATTAAAAAYGTTTTTAGATATATTTTAAGTCCAGATAATGAAGTTTGTTGTCAGTATACAATAAATGAGGAGGTGAACTATTTTGGTGCTCATTATGAAAAAAAGTACGTTGAATTTTTTGTCCCATTTGAGCAGAATGCAAGAAGCCATAGGTCCTGATGCAGTGGAACTGAACAAAACTTAACAGCGCATTGAAGTCTTTAAGCTGTTTGTCTTTCAGCAGACAATGCTGCAGTTAGTAGTAGGATTAAAAGCATCTTATTCTTAAAATATCTCTGGGTAGGACTCTCTCCCAACATGATAGTTTTGGGTACTAAAACATTCAGAGTATTGTTATGAAAATATTGATGACTAGGGCTTGAAAAGACAAGAATCCACTTTCAATAAGATATAGGCTGATTCCATTATTTGATTTCCTTTAAGAAAATACGTGGGTAAGTTTTCATGTTTATTTATGGTTGCCACTTTCATTATATCTCACTTTCCTATTTGCCTTTTCATGCATTATGCAGGAGCAGAAATGAATCAAGACCCAGTGAAAATTTGGCTACAGAGCAGTCCTTAATTTCAKCAATTTAAATCTCCTGTGGGTGCCCTGTCTTCGAAAGAGGTGGTACTGCTGGTGGTTGGGGAGCAAGGGGTGCACCAAAGAGGTATGTCCTAGGACTTTAAGCACAGTTATACAYGTATCTGTGGCAATAACTGAAGATCTATGTCTGAAATATCCCTGTTTCCAGACTGTCTTCAGATATTACTGCATCTAATCTGAGGTACACAATTACCATTTGTAGGTGGTATGATGCCTTCTCAGATTAACAGCAGAAGATACGAGGGACTAAGACTTTCATCTCCTTTAAAAATCTATGGGCATACCAGAAAAGCAGCTTGTTTTGTTTTTAACGTGTTTAAACGCTGCTTAACCTTGACTTCCAGGAAGCAAAACAAACGAAAAACCAACCATATGCTCCAAACAAAGTCAAAACACTTAACCAAAGATGATCAGAGGGCTGGAGTACCTGCCCTATGAGGAACAGCTGTGAGAGCTGGGCCTCTTCAGCCTGGGGAAGAGAAGACTGAGGGGGGATCTTATCAATGTGTACAAGTACCTGAGGGGAGGGTGTCAAGGGGAYRGGGACAAACTCTTTTCAGTTGTCCCRTGTGACAGGACAAGAGGCAATGGGCAGAAATTGAAGCACAGGAAGTTCCRCCTGACCGTGAGGGGGAATTTCTTYCCTGTGAGAGTGAYRGAGCACTGGMMCAGGTTGCCCAGAGAGTTTGTGGAGTCTCCTTCTCTGGAGATGTTCAAGGCCCACCTGGATGCAGCCCTGTCTAATATGCTCTAGGTGWCCCTGCTGAACAGGGAGGTTGGACTAGATGATCTCCAGAGGTCCCTTCCAACCTTACCAGTTCTGTGATTCTATGATTCTAACCCTAATTCATGAGGGCTTCTAGTCTTTTGTAATCCAGTAAGACTACAAGTAGACCATGAGAAAGACAGTTTTGTTTTTTTGACATTTAACTTCACCAATTTCTTGTAACTTTTCTCTTAGCTGAGAAAGTTCCACAAGGCATTTTTATTACAGGTGTTAATACTACATYTGATCAGTCCAATCACCATTATAATTACAAACCCTTGTTCTGAGAAGATAATTACATTTCATTTTCTTCTGACTCAATTATATTACTGTATTTCATTTTTATTTTAATTTTGCCTTTTAAAAGGGATAAATTGTGATAGGAAATATTGGTTTCTTTGCAYGTTTGAATGTTTTGGGGATTATATTTGGCCTCAATAAATCAGCAGAAGCATATAACTATAATGAGACGTTTTTGCTTGTACCAACACTACTGCGTTTTTTCCTGGATTTTGTTACTTCCAGACTTCGGCCAAAATCCATATGAGTAAATGAAAAGTCCAAAAAATGTTAAAAATGAGTCACTTTCTAGTCTCTGGAAACTCATTCTGGGCTGACCAAGAGAGAATGCCTGAGGATAGGTTAATTGATTTGCCTAAGCAAAGTGATAAAGYTGCAGAGAATGATCTAATGTCTCATCCTCAATTAATGCATATGCATGGTTACCTGTCTAGCATCAGCAGTCCAGAATAACTATGTTAATGTTCGAAAGGCACATGCCCACACAAAAAATTGAGGCAGAGGCCTTAGCATAAGTATCCCCCAATGCAAAATATCTTCCATGCCTCCAGCACTTAAATCTCACATTCAAGGCATTTCCGACTGTGCCTAAGCTTTAAAGCCAAAGACCTCATGAGACCTGAATTTTTTGGGGCAGGATTAACGATCTCGGAATTTAAAGTGGCACAATWGTAAAATGATTGATGAAAGCAAGGCTGTAAGCATTATGTGCAAATTAGATTTTTTTTTTTAAGGTCTTCCACTTTTCTCTCCTGCCCACACAATTACTCTTGTTAAAATGCTTCCATGGAGTGTTCTTGAAAAATACCAAATTGACAACTTGAAGTTGTTATGGTTTCTGTGTGTGCACAGAACAAGGAGCAGCACAGAAACAGAACAAATATCAGTGCACTGCCCCAGAAAGGAAGTGTCAGTCTGACTGTGAAGGTTTATAAATCAAAGAGGTGCAAGGTTACTATCCCTTTGGAGTTTCCCCCTGGGTACTCAAGAGGATACCACTTAGAGTCAGTTGTGCTGACAGCTTTTCATTAACTCTATCAGTGAATGGCTACGAGGTTTAGGGGTTTCATTAATCCACGTAAAAGCATGAGACTTGGGTGCTTTATACATGGTGGGAAATCCAAATGATTCCTTTTAAATAGCTCATCTGTGCTTCACTGTGATCAATAACAATTTTAGTTAGAGTCATAAATGCTGGAGTACACCGCTTGCTTTACTCTTGCTGGCTGAAGTAAAGCAACCCATACTTACTGATACCTCTGGCCCTGATGATATGTCCTCTCTTTTTCTGTCCATGGTAATAGACTCTCACTATGTTCATAGCAGACTCTCACTATGTACATAGTGAGCTCAAGCATGTGATGCAGTCAGTGGTTTTCAGGGATAAGTTCAGATCAGATAGGCAAGTAAGCAAGAAGAGAACTGGGAAGGAATGGGAAAGAACTTCCCACTCACAAGGGATTTCCCATACATCAACGAGGGGAAGCTGGGATCTTTAGACTTAACAGATTTCCCAGGATTTCATGATATCGGTAGGGGGGTGAGGACCACTTATACAGAGCTTCTCCTATTTCTAATTGAATGTACATTGGAGTTATTGCAGAGATCAGGGGTGCACTTTTGAACTGAATCTCCTGGTTGTTGATACTTCCCACACTTCATGTTGCAGCAGGGGCCCATCTTGGACTGCTCAAATCTGATTGATTTTGAACGAAAGTAAGCAGAAAGGCATGCTCCACGACTGCACTAATGTCCTGCAGCTGCCCAYGGGAGCCCTGTTCTGGGGACCAGTCTAGAGCTCATCCAGAGCAACCCTACCTCCTCCCCAGATGTGTGCCAGGTGCTTGCCAGGTCCTTAGAACCAGCTAGTCCACTTTACACACCCTCTTCTMTCACATTGCAGTATTTATTAGTGTAGACCTATACTATTTTCTCTTCTGGGATTCTGCTGGCTTAATTTTCTATAATTCAAATTTCATAATCAAATTAAACAGACTTGGTCATAGCAGTTCCTCRTGTACAAAGAATTACATTTTAAAAATTATTTTTATTTCTCTTCCCCTAGTCACTTCTTTTTGTGCACTATATCTTAAAGCAGGATGACAGAACTATTTCGTATTCAAGACAGAAAAGCACCCATAATTGATATAATCTAGGCAATAGATTAATAGATTATAATCTAGGTAATTTTTTTCTTTCATCCTTTACATTTGCAGCTCTTAACGTCCAGACACACTCGAGTCAAGACCTGAGATATAGAGAATAGAAATTAGCTTAGTGCAAATAATGTATGTATGGACAATATTTTTTCTACTTTCTTTTTCTTTTTTTTTTCTTTTTTTTTTTTAATTTAGAATGAGCAAAGGTATTTAAATCTGCTTTTATTCATTCAAATCTCAGGAATGATGTATTAACTAAATTCCCCCACTGTGGTTTGGAATTCTTATCTTTCAAATCTTTCCAAATGTGACGGCACAGTTGTTATTAATAATTCTAATTTCACAGCCTCCCCACTTCCATACTGCCATTACGTTATCTAGCTCTAAATGAAATATGTGTATGTATCTGCTTATTTATATGGATCTATATATACAGATGGCATATATATATATATATTTCTATATATATGAATTGTAAGAAATCAAGAACTATTTAATAAAGCCTTTTGTCTGAAAGGATTAACTCTAAGTATCTTCATTGGTGTCGCTGTGTAATACTACTCCCTTTGGAGTACACTGTGAAATTCTCATTCACATTAATTGGAGCGGAATTGGTTACATGAACTGAGGAGTCCTGAAAATGCCATGAAAATTCCACRTGTGCAAATACTTGCAGGAACTCTGATAGTCACCCAGGGCTTTCATTTCCTTGATTTTCATTCCTCTATTTGCAATTTGTGAGAGTAGTAAGCTGCATTATCTTGGAAATTTTTCCTCTTTCTTGCAACCTATTTTGTGTCTCTTTTCCTATGCCTTGGAAAAATATTTGAGAAAACTTTACYATTTAAGCAAGTGTAATTGATATCTTTTTTTATCTTGCATTAAATAAAGCTTTGCGTTGAGCTGCTTGGCTCTTTCTCCCCTTTCTCCCTTTTTTTAATTAATAATTTTCTCTGTCCTTATTTCTTTTAAGTGATTCAAAAGCTGTCCTTGAAAGCAAAGAAAATAAGGATTTGGGGAGAAATAAAAGCATTATATAAACACTGAAGTMCTATATTACTATTACTAAACTACATAACTGCCATGCTGTTGCAGATAACCACATTGGGCTCAGCCTTCTGCATCGCATTGGACGTCCTGGATGCACTCCTCCTCCAAAGGCTACTGTTTTACTTGTTTATTACTTTCTGAATTAGAATATCACATAAGCTGCCAATAACCTCCAGAATCATGTCCCCGGTATGTTTGACTTGGCCTGTTATCTAAGCCAATTTGGGTTTGTTACTGGCATTTTGTACCTTTTGCTCTCCCACTGCAAACGTGTTTTTCACACCAAAGTGTTAGTGTGTTAGCCACGCTTACCCAAATACAATTTATGTCCAGTTTTTCATAATGTTTGTTCAATTGTATMTGTGTACCAGAGTCGTATCATGGAATTTACAAAAGAATTTTTAATTTCTAGAAGAAAACTTCATTCTTATTGAGAAGGGCAAAAGCAGGAACTAGCTCTGAGATCTAAAAATATTTTGTTATAAAATTGTTCTTTTCCACCATCAAACATAGAATTTCAGCTGATAAATTTCCTATGCTACAAAGAATTATAAGGGAAGATGGAGTCTTTTCAAACTCCACACGGTATTCTGTTACTAAATTATGTTTTACCTAGATAAGATAAAATAAAGTCTACATTTAATGATATAATGCTTATGCATTACAAAAGGRCTTCTAGATTTGCACTGCCTTTCTGATTCGCACTTCCCAGTTACAAATCAAACTAACTGAAAAGAATGAATTGTATTTAGCACCTCCAAAATTATGACAAAGAATAAGATTTAAAGTTCTGCAAATCTTCTTTCTTCTTCTCCTAGAAGTAAATGTTTTGTCCAAAATACAAAGCATAGTAATTTCTTAAGCTCAGTTGATAATGGGTACTTTAAAAAATAAACAGAAAAAAAAAAAAGAAAACAGAAGAGTTCCCACAAGAGACTTAGGATTTCAGTCTCCAGCTTTTAGGAATCCACAGACCTGGATGACGTGTCTGTGTGCTGGAGACCTTCTGCCACAAAGGGCCAAGCAACGAGCACAGTTGTCTAAGGCAGTTAATGAGACATTTTGAGAAGTGTCACCTCCTTCTGATTGGGGTTTGCATCTTGAAGCTAGTYTGAGGTTATGAGGTTATGTCGACTCTGTCTTATAACGTAGAGAGAGGTGTGTATGTTTTGAGATGGAGAGAGCAGAGCAGGTACCTATATGGGCCCTGGAGGGGAGGTAGGCAGAGGAACGTCAAGTCTGTGGATTCAGATTCACATTGCGGCGGTGCGGTTTGCACTGGCAGGAAGCCRCTGCCCATCTGCCTTCCTTTTTGTGCCTGGTCATTGAACGGCAGCTGAAGTCTTGGCCCCTTTGCAGCCTGTAGGAATTTGTGCACTAACTTTAATGGAAATGGGTCTTCAGCCAGAACTCAGGAACTTTTTTTGACAAGTACATTTATTAGAATGCACTATAGTTTCCCAAAGGAAGTGTCAGAGCCAATAGACTTTTAATTCACTTCAAAAGATTTTTCCATTCAGTTTCTGTGATCCTGTGAATATTTTGGTATCCATTTCATTTGCACTAATATATTTCTTACTCCAGAGTTAAGACTAAGAAACTACATCCTATTTGGTGAGACTGTTCCTTACTAAATATCACGTATTTATTTCATCAGATTAAATGAAACAATATTCTRTTTAATTATCTTAAGAATAATCAGAAAATGAGTAGTAGTTATGTTCAAAAGAAGTCAATCTTATATTCTTGTGCCTTAACGCTCATGGCGTTGTCTCATAACTAAATGATATACAGTATGGGACATGAATGACTCAAACTCTAGGTCAGACAAGCAGTTGTGAGTATTTTTCTTAAAAGCTTAAAAATCACACAAGGCTGAAATAGYGTACGAGCACAAAATGAGAATTTGTCAGCACAGGTCCTATTTATTGGCACTATTGGTCAGATCTCATGAACTCTAGAGCTCACTCTTGCGTGGTTCCTCTGGGAGTTCACTCACTCATGATACTTAACGAGAACTATACGAAACAAAGCATTTTACAGGAGACGGAAACTTTTCATAAAAGCAAATAAAATACCTGAGAAACACAAAATAAAAGATCTTACTTCAGAAATTTTGAAGACTGCCGCACAGAGGGTGTGTTTTGGGTGCTCCATGCTGCCATTCCCATAGCTGAACCATATTTGCTCTCATACCCAGGGCCCCAGACTCCAGGAGCACTCTGCACTCACTAGGGGTGACTGCTGTTCAAGAGAGCCAGAGAGCTGGAACAAACTGGCTGGAGAATATGGTAAAAAGGCATTTAAAGTACAAATTTTACAAGGAATCATGATGACATTTCCAGATAGCTGATCCTAAATGAAGGATTTAAATTTACATTTCAAAAAATCAAAATTTTCTGTAGGAGAAACAATAGATTCAATTTTCCAACCAGTAGCTCAAAAACAGCAACCAGCACTTCAGACAACTTCAGTTATGAAGACCATTATTCTGACCTCCTTTACTAGCACAAAATTAACTTAAAATTAATTAAAGTAGAAACTTATCTGTCATACTCTTTTTAAATGCAAAGGAGAAGAAAAATCAAATCAATTTAATAATTATCCTAAAAATATCTTCATTTTTCATAATTGTTTTTATATGTTAACAAGMAAGAACAATGTAACCAATGAACTAATTGCATATTTCTATCTAGTCCTCCTTTTTATATATAAAAAAAACCCTGAGCTAATTATTTTTAAACTCTTCTTTTATCCTGCCTTACATGTTATATCCTAGAGAGCAGAAAATGATTTGAGTGAACCAATTAACCTAAATACCCTTCTTCTCTGAATATATTCATGCAATATGTATCAAACAATAAACAAGCCAATGGTTTACTGAAAAAATTGAAAACTTTCTATTCTTTACCTCTYCGATGAATTATCCTATGGAAATACAATTTGTTGCAGTTCCCATATGGTTTTAGACAGGGTTGCAGGCAGAGCATTTGGAGGCATTTGTATCCCTCTCACTTCCTTCTTCCTAGTWCTAAGGCTATCTGAGCACTACAGGACTCAGACTCCGTCTTGGAGATCCTCACAGATACTACTGAGGACAGATATCCCCCAGAGCTGTGCAGGCTGTGGCTTTATAGGCTCTAGCAGTCATTGGCTTAATTTAAAGTCAAGGATTTGTATTAGAACTAGATTAAGGCAAGAAACTCATTTCAGGAACTTGCAATGCTCAAAGTAGTATGAAAGATGGTATTTGCATTGACTGGTTTATTGAACAATATTCATCTACTCTGCACTCAATAGAAGTCTCCAGCTATGGCTAAAGGGAACATTAAACTACAGTACATCTACAGCTGGATTGTCATATTTATGGTTGGATACTGYAGAGTTGCAATGTTAAGAACAGAGCCAGGTAATCCCTCTCTGGCCTCCAAACAGTATATAACCTGTTTGTGTCTCAGAGACACTGCGGGCTTTTCAGAATTCAGCAATAATTCTACACTCTGTGAACGCCGCTGGCTGGAATTCTATTTCCATCCTTAATAACACAGCCTCCTACTGAACCACTTTTTCATTCAAGAATTTATGGGATTAAAGATACTCATTCAGCTCCTTCAGTCTGGAACTGTTCCTGAAACCTGACTTAAATTCATTCTTAACTCAAAGTTTATCTACATATATACACATATGTACACATATGTACACACAGATACATACACCCACAAGCACACACACATACATAGCACACTGAGCACTATYACCCTTGGAAYGGCAATGAAGTATTTGCCTCACTGACAGTTGCCCTCACACAGTGAAAAACAAGAATGAAGCAAATTCAATCACAGAATCATACAATCAGTAAGGTTGGAAGGGACCTCTGGAGATCATCTAGTCCAACCTCCCTGTTCAGCAGGGTCACCTAGAGCATCTTAGACAGGGTTGTATCCTGGCAGGCCTTGAACATTTCCAGAGAAGGAGACTCCACAGCCTCTCTGGGCAACCTGTGCCAGTGCTCTGTCACTCTCACTGGGAAGAAATTCCCCCTCACGGTCAGGCGGAACTTCCTGGGCTTCAATTTCTGCCCATTGCCTCCTGTCCTGTCACATGGGACAACTGAAAAGAGT
This sequence comes from Rhea americana, assembly GCF_003343005.1. NCBI lineage: Eukaryota > Metazoa > Chordata > Aves > Rheiformes > Rheidae > Rhea > Rhea americana. The sequence continues at coordinate 3,859,485 of NW_028186745.1, forward strand.
TTGTCCCCGTCCCCTTGACACCCTCCCTTCAGGTACTTGCACACATTGATAAGATCCCCCCTCAGKCTTCTCTTCCCCAGGCTGAAGAGGCCCAGCTCTCGCAGCCGTTCCTCATAGGGCAGGTGCTCCAGCCCTCTGATCATCTTCATAGCCCTATGCTGGACTCTCTCCAGCAGCTCCATGTCTCGCTTGTCCTGGGGAGCCCAGAACTGGACATAGTACTTGAGATGAGGCCTCCCCAGGAATGAATAGAGGGGCAGGATTATCTCCCTCTACCTGCTGGCAACACTCTTCCTAATGCACCCCAGGACACCATTGGCCTTCCTGGCCACAAAGGCACATTGGTGGCTCATGGTCAACTTGTCATCCATCAGCACTTCCAGGTCCTTCTCTGCAGAGCTGCTCTCAGCAGGTCAGCCCCCAGCTTGTACTGGTACCTAGGGTTATTTCTCCCTAGGTGCAGGACTCTGCACTTGCCCTTGTTGAACCTCATGAGGTTCCTCTCTGCCCAGCTCTCCAGCCTGTCCACATTTCTCTGAATGGCAGCACATAGCCCTCTGGTTTATCAGCCACTCCTCCCAGACTGGTATCATCTGCAAACTTGCTGAGGAGACACATTGTCCCCTCATCCAAGTCATTGATGAAGAAGTTGAACAGGATGGGACCCAGTACTGAGCCCTGGGGGATGTCACTAGCCACAGGCCTCCTGCTGGACTCCATGCCACTGATGACGACCCTCTGAGCTCTGCCTTTCAGCCAGTTCTCAGTCCACCTCACTGTCCACTCCCCTAACCCACACTTCATGAGCTTCTCTAGGAGGCGGTTATGGGAGACAGTGTCAAAAGCCTTGCTGAAGTCAGGGACACAACGTCCACTGCTCTGCCCTCATCTACACAGCCAGTCATGCCATCAGAGAAGGCTATCAGATTGGTCAAGCAGGATTTCCCCTTGGTGAATCCATGATGGCTACTCCTGATCACCTTCTTTTCCTCCATATGCCTGGAGATGACATCCAGAAGGAGCTGTTCCATCACCTTTGCAGGGATGGAGGTGAGGCTGACTGACCTGTATTTGCCTGGGTCCTCCTTCTTGCCCTTTTTGAAGACTGGAGTGATATTGGCTTTCTTCCAGTCCTCAGGCACCTCTCCTGTTCTCCATGTCCTTTCAACGATGATGGAGAGCGGCCTGGCAACAACATCCGCCAGCTCCCTCAGTACCCGTGGGTGCATCCCATCTGGGCCCATGGATTTGTGGATGTCTAGCCTGCCAAGAAGGTCTATAATCCTTTACTCCTCAACCAAAGGAAAGTCTTCCCTTCTCTGGACTTTCTCCCTCATGTCCAGGCTCCGGGATTCCTGAGGGCTGCCCTTAGCAGTGAAGACTGAAGCAAAGAAGGCATCCAGTAATTCTGCCTTCTCTGTATCCCTTGTCACCAGGGCCCGTGCCCCATTCAGTAGTGGGCCCATATTTTCCCTAGTCCTCCTCTTGCTGCTGATGTATTTGAAGAAGCCCTTCCTGTTGTCCTTGACATCCCTTGCAAGACTCAATTCCAGCTGGGCCTTAGCCTTCCTCACAGCATCTCCACATACTCTGGCTGCACTCCTATAATTCTCCCAAGTAGTCTGTCCCCTCTTCCACATTCTGTGGAGTTTCTTCTTCTGTCTGAATTTGGCCAGGAGCTCCTTGCTCACCCATGCAGGTCTCCTGCCCCTTTTGCTGCACTTCTTACTCATARGGATGCACTGCTCTTGAGCTTRGAGGAAGTGATRYTTGAATACTAGCCAGCTCTCCTGGACCCCCCTTCCTTCTTGGGYCTTAACCCATGGGATTCTTCCAATTAGGTCTCTGAAGAGCCCAAAGTCYGCTCTCCTGAAGTCCAGGGTTGCARTCCTGCCTGTTGCCTTGCTTCTTTCCTGCAGAATCCTGAAYTCCACCATCTCATGGTCACTGCAGCCAAGGCTGCCCMCAACCTYCACATCTCTAACCAGTCCCTCTCTGTTGGTAAGGACAAGGTCCAGCAGGACACCCTTCCTYGTAGGCTYCTCCACCATTTGTGACAMGAAGTTATCATCAGAGCATTGCAGGAGCCTCCTGGACTGYTTGTGCCYTGCTGTGTAGTCCYTCCAGCAGATGTCAGGGTGGYTGAAGTCCCCCATGAGAACCAGGGCCTGTGAGCRTGAGGCTACCTCCAGCTGYCTATAGAAGGCSTCATCAACTTTCTCTTCCTGGTCAGGYGGCCTCTAGTAGACACCCAGTGTCCCCCATGYTRGCCYGCYCTTTGATCTTYACCCATAARCTCTCMMCTGCCTYCTCCTCYTCCWCCCCTAGGCAGAGCTYGATGCAYTCCAGTTGCTCTCTCACATAAAGAGCAACTCCACCACCTCGCTTTCCTGGCCTGTCTCTCCTAAAAAGCACAKAGCCATCCGCAGCAGCATTCCCAATCCTTTTCCTTACAAAATGAGTCCTTAATGCTGAACCTAGTGGTATAGCCTTATGACCCCTATGCACCTCCAGACTACTCTTAAACTGTTCCTGCTGTCATGAATCCTCATTCTAGCACTAGGATTTAGAGTATCATTCACATAGTCACTTCTGGCTCCAAATTTAACTCTAATCTATACATAAGCCAAATTACCATTATAAGAGAAGGTCTCATCTTCCCTAAATTAGCTGTAATACATTGCCTTTACAAACTCTCATTCTAGCTTTCTGGTACTTGTAACATTTATTGCAGCAACAAATCAAGCATTTCAGTTTCTGCTGAGTTTTAATTTCWGATTGAACACCAAAATCAACATGAAGCTATTTCTCCCCAGAGGTACAGTAAACTCTTCCTGCTGTCAAAATAGTGCAATAAGTATTTGCACTTTCCAGCATCAGACTTCATCCTAGCCCTCAGGTCCTTGCACTTTCCAGCAGAAGACCAAGATCTTTGGCCGTGGACCTTCTAAGCCTCACTCAAAATGCAACTTTAATCATAATCAGCCTACAGGCTTCCAAGGGCTACTACCATATCCTTGTCAGAAATGATTTTAAGTTATTTGCCCCTGTTGATATTTGTCATTGTAGCTGTACCAGTTTTAGGGACTATAGAAATTAATGTACCTGAACAGCTGCTGCTTTCAGCCTGAGTCCTGACCATAACCTTAACCCAGAACCACAGTCTGGTTATACCAGTATGAGCTAGAACCATAAGCCCTTCTGACATCCCCATTTAGGAGGATATAGGGACAATTCTAACTCCTGAACTCTAATCCCTCTACGAATTCCAAGTATAATCATAGAATCATAGAATCAGTAAGGTTGGAAGGGACCTCTGGAGATTATCTAGTCCAACTCCCTTGCTCAGCAGAGCAACCTAGAGCATGTTAAACAAGATTGCATCCAGGTGGGCCTTGAACATCTCCAGAGAAGGAGACTCCACAAACTCTCYGGGCAACCTGTGCCAGTGCTCCGTCACTCTCACWGGGAAGAAATTCCCCCTCACRKTYAGGCGGAACTTCCTGKGCTTCAATTTCTGCCCATTGCCTCTTGTCCTGTCACATGGGRCAACKGAAAAGAGTTTGTCTCTGTCCCCCTGACACCCTCCCTTCAGGTAATCCTTTGCTTATCTCTATCCTGGGGATCCGTTCTGATCCAGGACTACTTCCAGCTGYCCTTCAAGTTACAAGCTACAGCTCAGACTGAGATTGAAAGCCWTGTACCTTGCTTTTATCAAGAAGCAAAAGATTTTTCTTCTAATTTCTGTCATTGGTCCAGAGACTATTATACACTTTTTTACTAAATGTRAGCCTTCATCTGACCATTCTGAACGTTAAGTCTAAGTCCTAGAATGCTAACAGAGCCATCTCTTCCTTATCTAGAAATTACTACAKATACATTAATATTATATGTAAGTTGTCATTGTCTTAGCCTTGAAGATACAAGACAATTTATCTTACGAGTGGTATCTGGGTCTCTTCTGAAGCTGAAAAGCTGAAAGGACAGACTTCTGGTTCTGATTCTCTGAAACCACAATGACAACAATAAATCTGATGCCTCTTGATTAGCTGAGGGCTGTTTCCAGCATGGATTCTAGGGATTAGCAGAGATYTGGAGATGTTAGGATTAATGTTAGGATTTCCTCGAGCAGAGTTTGTGTTAGAGTTCGTGATTAGGATTGGTGCTTATGATCATGGGAGCAGAGATTGCTTTTTCCTGCTGAAATCTGTAAGATTTAAGGGGCTGGGAGAAGGGACTGGCATTGAGTGGGTACAAATGATACTGTGTAACYTGAGGTGGTTGCAAAGGGAAGGTAGCTTTAGATTATTTGGTAAATATTGATTGAAGTGAAATTCTTTCTTTGGCTATCCAATGGCATTCTAGGGATTAGGTTTACTTGCGAGGCTTTAATTATACGCTCAGGCTAATACTAGCTGTATAACAATGACTCCTACAATGATGAAAAAGGAGCTCTGCCTTCCTGCTGGMCTTGTTCAATCCTGCAGGAGCTCTGGCCCTTTCAGCTTTCCTGTACTGCTTTCTGAGCAGGGGCCTTACTTGCTGAACCTTAAACAATGTCCAAAAACACTTTAACAATACAAAGATAATTTAAAGAGGCTTTAAATTTTTAAACTTGGCCAGTCTTACAGGACTAATTTTGCATTGGTTGCTGTCCTTTATGGGACCGCAGCCCTAAACTTAACTATAGCTTAGCATCATAGACTCTTACTAGTCACAAAAATAACTAGTGCCTTTGCCCTTGCAGTGACCACAGCTTTTTCTAACTCTGCAGTCTTGCAAAAGAGTCTTTGACTCTTTTAACAGTAACTTCACTATGAAGTCTTACCTTAAAACTAGGGACATTGAGATTTCTTCCAGAACAACTAGTAGGCCACCACTCTTCTTTGTATAACACTCAACTTATCTCCAGGGCTCTCCTGTGTAGAGGAATGAATAGATCTTCAAACCTAGTGCTATTTTATTTCCTAACTCTGTCCTTATTCCTAACTGTAGGTAAAATACCAATGCCTGTGTATCCTGGACAGTTTCTGAAACTACAGCTCCTGTGCATCAGTCCTTGCCCCCAGTCTTTCACAATCCCTCRGACAAATCTGTATGGCTATCCCATGCTCTCCCAAGCCTTAAAACTATTTCCAGGTCAAATTTTAGCTTCTATCCCATTGCCCTTAGACACCTAATTGCTCCAGAAATCTGTTTCAGATCAGAATCAAAACACTTTGGGTCTGATCCTAACCCTGTGAGCAGCATCCATCAATAAACCCACTTCCAAAGGAATTGTTTTCACAAGCACAGATGTTCAGCATACATCACAACCAATGACAGAGAATTAGTATTAAGCTGTTCAAGCTTAATCTCCAGGAAAAATTATGTCCTGGCTTTGTGGGTCTGTCATGATATAGCAGTGCGTGGTTCTTTAAATCTTGTTATTTCCACTCTTAACCCTAATGAAGTTACCGTGCCACCACCCATCAATTCCTAACAGTCTCTTAAAACATTAATTTGTGAAAAGTTCCCAACCAGCTTCAAAAGAGAGCAATAAATCTCCAAGTGCCTTCTTGCTCTCCCTCCACTAACTCTAGTCTTAATCTATCTGTGACAGTAAACAGAGGAATCTGTCACAAGCTGGAGAATGAACATGAAGCAACTTGTGTTAGTGCCATGACTGACTCCTCCGAAAACAGCTGAGTACCTCTTGTTGCCTGGAAGCTGGCAGGAGCTACCTGCTACTAATGTTAAAGCTGCAGTAAGATTTAGAACAGGAGAGACAGCTGTATTTTTTGGTCCTGCTAAGATCARTGGAGGTTGTTGCTGACATGGGCAACAGCTTACACTGAATTCAGGAAGGGGAAGAGTTACARTATTTTTCATTATGGTTGGGGTCTGGTTTGGAACAACCCTGTGCTTCTGCCTGCAAATGCTGCACATCTAAAATGAGCAACCCCAGAGTGGGGAAAGTAAATTCTGGGCAGTTTGGGAACTTCAGGATTGCTCTTGGAAGGGGAAGGAAGAGTGGCCTGTGCTGCAGGACAAGGTGAGGGTTTATGAACCTAGAATCAAGACTAAGGGTAGCGGAGGTTGATGAACTAGACTGATTTCTGGATTATGTGTACTGGATTCAACAAGACACAGCTCATAGCTGATTCTGAGACTGTGAGGGATGAGTGTTTTATTGTGTTAAGGCTGTGTTTAGGCTTGTAGTCAGGRTTTGAACAGCTGCGGTTGAAGAATTAATGTTCAATGTGAATTCTACAAGGCATACAGAGCTAGTCCTTACAGAAATACTTTATGATTATGTCTGGGCTGGATGGAGCTGATAAGCTATTATATTACAGGTAGATTTGGCATTAGGCTTTAGGACTGGAGGGATGGAAAGTTACTGTACTATCCTACAAGGCTCACTGGTCTAAGCAGGAACAAATTTCTACTGTGGCAAATTATTATGGTGATTTCTACCAAAGGGAGGGTTGCTGCTCTGCTTTGTCGAAGGTTACATTCAAGTCAGAGTTAATACCAGACTTTAGGAAACCAAGGACTGACCTGTTAAGGCAATTCCTAGACTGTATGAGGAAAAAGTGAGGGCTCATATACGGTAGAAAACATATTTTAACATCCATATAACTTTAGCTGAGAAGTCTGACTGGAAAGTGCTGAAGGCTCRTGATTACTGCTGGGATGAATTGAGGTCATTAGAGTATTGTGTTTCCACACTAATGCCAGAACTTGGCCTAGGGTTAGCATCAGGTTGGGCCCTTGTTATTTACTAACAGATCCTACAGAGCCTGCAGGGCTAAGATGAGAGTCAGTACCAGCAGCGGTATTTGGCTTTGGATTAGTTTTGGGACTCAGGAAAGTCACTGCRCTGTTGCATTAATGGTTTTGTTAGGGCAGGCATTTGAAACAGCAGAGTTAGGTTTATTGACTGAATTTGCAAGGTTACCGGGGCTAGGATTATATCTTGCATAGGTCAGAGTTAGTGCAGGTACTAACACTAGAGATCTCTAGTGTTAGTACCTGCACTACTTGCTGCTCTACTATGTTAAGTTTTCGGTTAGAACTTGTTGCATCAAGGGCTAAAGAGCTGAGTCCAGCAGGCTGGAGAGGCCTGTTATTCRTCGTGAGATGCAACGGGCTGTGGGACACCTAACAAGATAACTATGTAGATTAGTCTCCATTTTTCAAAATAATAAGGGTCTGGGATAGTCCAGATGACAGAACAATTCTGAAAACAACAAGACTCAAAAACTGATTCTGTAACATTAGTTCTGGTCTATTGCAATTATAAAGCTCAGCACTGCCTCTAATCCCTTTCACTTTAGTRCTGAAGTACTTCCAGCTCAACTGGAAGTGTAGCAAAAACACATTTATTCTGCTCTGGTACAGCACTGAATCCTTGCTAATTAGCCTTCTGAAATTCAGAGCATTGGGCAGCTCTGCCCGGGCACCAGACTGGTTCTGCACCCGAAACCTGTCAGGATTTATTATCTCAAATGCAGCTGAGACTGCCCTGAAGTGTTCTTTCTGTTGTGAAGCATAAACTTCTGGTGAGTTCTGGAGCAGGTCTTCATGGGGGAAAACATTAATTAATTGATACATAAGTTGAGAACACATTTGCAAGTTTTTAAGAATAGATTACTTTACAATGATGGTGTAACTATCTTATCCCAAATGCTACACATGTACTGTAGTCAGAGTTGTCTTTTCTACACAGGAATTTAAAAGAAGACCTCTTTCCTGATGGACTTTGTCAAAGTGAAGAAAATAGCAAGAAGAATATATGATAGCCWTAATTCCATTACTAGATTTATTAATAAAATATCATTCTCTATYTTTTCTTCAAAATAAACTTACATCTTTAAAAAGTGAAACAAATATTACTAATATTCTTAAAAATTTTCAATTTTACTTTGGCATAAGTATTCCATATATTAGTGATATGGAGGATGGAAGGGTCTGAATTCATCTGTGAAATCAGAGAAAGGGAAAAAAGGTTCAAAACACTTTGCAAAATGGCTTTTGTTTCAGAGAGAGGTAAGCTGAGTTAAAATTAATCACTTGTAAATTCTCTCTCTCAAGATAAAAAAAATCACTCTACATTCAGAATGAAGTGATGTAATTCTGGGAAGGATTTGCTGCCTTTTTCATACACTGAGTAGCTGAAGCCCTACTTTAAAAGCCAAAAAAAAAAAAAAAATCTACTGGATATCAATTAAGGGAATCATTACCTTTGTTTCTGTGATGAGTGAAAATGTATCTTTGTAACTGAAGTGGCTGGGAAAACATTCACTCCTATCCTGAAATTAAAGGATGGATAAAGGCACTAGGTAAAGGGCAATGGTATAGTGTGCGSTGCCAAAGGCAGCTAGCTGGCAGTTCATGGGTGGCCCAGAAGACCCTGGTTGTTCACCAGCTCTGATGGTCTGGTCTCATCTGAGTATCAGGAGAGCTAAGTAGAAGCAAGTACATCCRAGCAGCTCAGATTATGAAATAACACTTATACTGTTATTTAGTTAATGMGATTTGGACTTGTTTTAGCAGTGAATGCTAAAATTGCTCCCACYGATGAGGCTGGGAAGGAAGAAGAGCCAATGGTTAACAGTGAACAGCACTGAACCGAGCACAGAAACCTGATCAAATGCCCATTMAAGTCAAAGGAGTGATACCACATGAGTGTCTCCTTAATAAATGGAAAAAAAGAGGAAGGCAGGGGCGTTAGACCCRATGAGCTCCAGAGGTCCCTTCCAGCCTCAACCATTCTGTGATTCTGTGAAAGAATTAGGAATCGAAAATGTCAGCTAGCACTGATATAAGGATTTTTAAAGCAATTCTCTYATCCGCTGCAAATATTTTGAGTAAACACTAAAAATCAGAGCTTTCTTATTAAACTTTATTTATCTATTAAGCATATATTCTAAAGTATGCTCCCCTTATAGCTAGAAGAAAGAGATAGGCACCCTCAAACAGGCATTAATTCCTTGTTTTTTTAGCTCTTGTTTTAGATATAGATGAATTGCTCTCTGGAGATGCCCTAGATTCCTAAGTTTGTTTRAAGTAATAACAGAATAGGGAAACATTCTGGGTTTTTTACATGAAATTACCTGTTTGATTGCTGAATCATGATGTTTCAGCTGCAGGTATTCCAGTATTAGTATGATAACTTGCTCAAATAGGCCTTAATCTGGTCTCAGGCATTTGGCTACTTTCTAACTACCCCCCAAAATATCTGAGTAACAASAGTTACTATTTTGCTCCTTAAGAAGGAGTACTAGCTGGATCTTCTGCAGTATATCTCATTTCTATCTCCCATTATTAGTACACTTATTAACATCTCGCAAGCATGTACAAGTATTTTTAAGACCTTCACATGAGGATGGATGGGGTCTGCTCTGTCCATATAGACATTTCGTCTGACATTTGTATAAAACCTGCATCAAAAGCAGTCACATGAGGCTGTAACCATTTATCTGTGGTCAGCAGCTTCGTGTTGGTATATGTTATATCTGCTTATCTTTAGAAATATGAAATGATTTTCTAAAAGAAGTTAATTGTAAAACAGTCTTAACTAAGGTAATGCAGCCTGTAAAAGTGGGTAATGATGGCTGTTCTGAGAGTGAGTTAATGTAATATTGCTCATATAAGTGAAAAATAATGCACRTATATATCAGCTGTAATCCTGATCTTTGAAAAGTACTAGTCCAATAGATATTAGAACCATGTCCACTCTCACTAATTTACATCAGAAATAATGCATTTATAGTTTGTTGCAATCACATTAACATTGACAGAGGAAGATTGACATTGACGTTTTCCAGAGTTCATGTTAACAGGCTATTTCATTTCCATTTCGTAACAACTTTATTTTGTAAGCACAATGGGCAGAAAGGTGAGGTGACACCTGCATTATTAAGTYGCGTGGACCGATGTGAGCAGACCTGGAGAGCAAACACGCTGGTGCCGAACTCATGGTGGACAACTCACATGYAGGGGGAGCAGGGTGCCTTGGATAAGCCCTTGTTCAGTCCAATGGAGTGGCCTCCCACTCACGTTTGTGCGCATGAGGTGCTCTCCTGGAGAGTACATTTCACTGTAGTTGTACCCAAGGGAATTCAGACTGGATACTCTGAKATAACCCTGAGATATGAACCAAAGCATGATAAATAAGGAGCACTGGAGGAACACTTTGTAAGTGTACTCCTGAGCGCAGTAAAACACTAATGCAGATGTCCTCTGGGAACAGGCCTCAGGAAAGTACTAATGATAGTAAAGCAAACATTTTTTTTTTACCCACTTTTCAATTTTGGAGATACGAGAGTCAATTTACCTCTCACTGTCACCAGCTGGCAAGTGAGCTGAAGCAAACAAATTCCCTCCCTGCTTACCTATAAACATTCTCTTAATCTTCTTCTTCAGATTCAGCTCACTGGGATTATCACAGGAGATTTGGGGACTCCAAACAACTTTCTAATTGTAGGCTTAATGCCAGAACATATATAGACTTCAAAGTACTGTCCCTGTTAGGCAAACACCTGCAGAAATAGTGACTTGCCATTGAAAAATTGCTCAAGCTATTCTCCTCTTTTTCAGCAGGAGAAGGTTAAGTGCAACAGTGCACTTTGGGGCAAAACTGCCAGGGAGYCGCAGAAAGGTTTTGTATGTGAGAACTATCGAAAAGCCAATGCCACCTTTTTTGTTTGGTGTCACACATCTTTGGCGAAGTTGTCAAACTGGAAATGACTGAAGAAATGTGATGATAGAAGAGGCAGAATGTCATTTGAGTTGGGTGTATAACAGCTGGCCTGAGGAAAAAATAGAATACGAGAAATTAATTAAAATTAAGTTAAGCAGAATAAATAAAATGCAGGCCATGGAAGATGTCAACATGAAACGGTCTTTTTTCTGATTAAAACTTTAATTGAATTTCCAAACACTTCTCACCAGCCAAATACTGAGGAAGCTCTGTTGTGTATTCATGGTTTCCTAGCTGTCCCAGAAGTGATTGATGACAAACCTGTCATTATTTTGTCACAAGAAAAAGTTATATACAAAATGAAAAAGGAAACATTTTCTCAGCATGAAAACTGCAGATGTATTTAGAAGTAAACTTATTTTTAATATAATTCCATTGCATTTTTGTAATCTGCAAGACATCTGTGATCAATCACCTAGATCTGAGCACACAGAAATTCTGCGATGTTACTATTCAGCAGGCCAGCTGTAATTGCACAGGGGATATGAATTTGAATACTCTCCTTTAGTTAATATAACATATTTTTTATGTAATCAATACACAAAAGGAATTGTTTTCTGTGTGTGATAGCTAATGATGTTTAACTTAAAGAACTAATGACTTGAATAAAGAAATGAAGAATGAAAGGAGAAATCKAATTCATGAGTAAGTTTTAGTTTTGTAAAACTGCAAACTGTTCAGAGRGTGAAAGACTGCAGAAAATGCCACTTCAGTAACTACATCATTTCAAATTAGATTTTTTTTTTTTGGTTAGGTATTGCAATAAGCAACAGAGAATGATGTCAAGGAAATCTGTGTTAGCTAAAACAAGAGAGAGATTTTTACCAAAATGGAGTAAAGTCTCACAAAAGCCACTGGAAGTTTTTTAAAATATGCTGCTTTGGTTAAGGAAATCCACAATCCTCAAGGGCGTTTATTTTAGAGGATTTCGTGAAACAAATAAGTCATGCAGCCAGACGTAGTCCAGCATGAAATTTGATGTTCTAATGTTATTAGTATTTAATATTGGAGATAGAATTGTGGGTTTCACCATCAGACCCCTGGGTTTTTTTGCTTGCTTATTAAAGGCATGCTGAACTGATCATACCCTCAGACAAAGAAGCAAATCATAGAATCAGTAAGGCTGGAAGGGACCTCTTGCTATCACTGTTCTTATAGCATTTAAATCATACCTGCTACTCCTCCAGTGTCAACTTCTATTTTATTTTACATAAGCTATTGCCTTCACCTTTTGTTTGCTAAGAGCTTGGTTAATCAAAATAAATCTAATGTGATAACTTGTCGGCTCTAGATTGGCATTGTAAGAATCAGTTATGAGTATGCTATTTTTAATTTAATAAGGGTAAACCAACAAAAGCAACTTTGTACATCTCAGGCTGGCAAACTGTTTCTGAAAAAAAGGTAAAAATCAATCAATTTTTCTCTGACACAGAAGAAAAATATGGGGTGCCATTGCTGTGATCTTCTGACACATGCAGTGCCTATGCTTTTCCAGGAATAAATAAGTTTGCACCTTTTGTATAATAATAAATTTGGAAGGATCACAACCAAACACCAGAAATAATAGAGTTTGTTGTTGTTTGCTTAATAAAGATGTTAGCACCTCTTTAGAACAAGTGGACCACTGAAACCTGACAAGTCAGATTCTTGTTAGGAAAATAAAAGATCAGTGACATGGTACCTGCTTCTGTTCTTAGGACTGCTTGTTTCACTGAGATGTTGTGTACTTTCTCTTTAATGTGGATAGTCATAAACGTCAAATCCAGTTGGAACATCTCACAAACACTGTTGACTGTGTGGCAGAGTAGATCACTATGGGCAGCCCCGGCTGCGGCAGCCTGCTTTGCTGAGAGGCTTTCTTTCAGAGTGCTCAGCTACACGAGATCCAGAAATGAGATATTTTTTTTTTCCAAAGCCTGTTCAGTGCTTACATGTAAACGCTTATCCAATGATTCCCACCACAAGTTTTGTCTCCAAGAGGAGACATGAAGTTGTGAAAATGAGTAAGCAATCACCAAATCACATGACCGCTTTCACGGTGAATAGGTTCTGCATTGTTTTAGAGACTTTTTTAGAGACTAGCTCTACAGTGAAGGCAAGTCCGAGCTGAGGAGAACAGTGGAGGAGAGGAGGGGTAAGCACAGAGYAGCACGATCCCCCTTAGAGAGCACCTCCTCATAAGAGATGCCTTGACAGGGAGTAGAGTCTTCTCAGAGATGGATCTCCTGCCTCTCAAGTGCACTGAGGTGGATACCTACTGCCTGGTGTACAAGGAGAACATCCAGCCTGTGGGACCTTCCTCAGGGGCAGAAGGCAGACTTCAACAGCGTTTTGATGTTTCTGCTCAAATTCATAAGGACAGAGGCAATAGGCTAAACATACCTTTTCACTGAAGTTGAATTCTTAGCCGGTCGAACTGACCTATATTTATACTTTATTCATAGGTTGAGATTTCTCTTCCTGTAAAAATTTGGAAAGGTATTGTTTATCAAAGATTAAAGACAGTTGGTCTAGGAGACCAAAATTCTAATTTCTATTACTAATGTAGATTTTCCTGTTATATTTGGCAAAAGCAGAAATGTTACCTTTGCATCGGTTTTGTCCTATTCTTGAGGTAAAATGCTGATTCCAAAGCATAGAAATAGAACAGTACTGCCCCTTAAGCTGAATTATCTCTTATTAAAAAAGAGATTTTTTAATATTATATTTATATTTATTTATATTTAATCCAGTTATATCCATAGTATATAACTAGGTTATGAATATATACAGGATCTATGTATAGACTGGCTTACAAAGAGACCAAAGAGACTTCTTCTTACTAAAGAAAGAAATAGCCATGTAAGCCCACTGTCAGCTGGAGCGTTCCTGAACAGACCTGCCACTTTACACCCCTAAGTCATTGCAGACAATCTGAATCCTATTGAGGTCCCGCAGCTGACATCAGAGTGTTTCTAGGAAAGGCTGGGAAGGTCTTCTCTAGCAGATGCCATCACTGCAAGGGCATGTAGAATTTTCATAGAGTACCAGAACAATTTATCAGCAAGCATATGCTGGAAAATATCCCAAAGGACACAGTATACATGAGGTTTTCCCATGGAGGCACTAGCATAGGTCACCTCAGAATTTGACTCGAGCATTTTTGAAGGCAATTTATGTAGATATGCAACCAAGCTGATAGTTAACCTGCCTGCAAGGCAATTCACAGATTTTTAGACACAAACAAAGTAAGACCACTGAAGTAATAATTATTATATCCTCCTCACCAGAGAGATTACTCTATTTCAGAATTCATGTTAATCCATTTCACCTATTCCTTTGGCTTCCCCATGTCAGAAACCATAGGCAAGACCTCAAAAAAAAAAAAAAAATCCAAATTTAGTCTAGTTTAGTAGAATTACTTGTGTGTTTTAWTTTGAACACATAATACGCTGTGTTAACTCAGAACCAAAGAATGAACCCTGAATAACTGAATAAGAGGTGAGGTGGTTAAGAATCAGGGCCATTGTGTTTTATACTTGATGTGATTTTATATTGTTGTTCCATACAGCACAACAGGTTCATGAGATGCTTGAAAAAACAGGGAAGGAGCTACTCTTCCATGCAGCTCTTCTTAAAATTATATGGAATTAAACCCATAAAATCCAGAAGTTTTGGAGACTTGGCAGTTGCTATAGCTTCCTATTGAGGATGACTTTTCATTTCAAGGTCTTTGAGCGCTCTTGGCCCATAGCCAAGTTGCTCCCAGCCTTCCTAGTATTTGTCTTGAACTGAGACCCTAGTGTTTTAAACTAGGTGGTGAACCTTTTTTTCCACTCATGAGAGAAAAGTAGTTTGGTGTGTTTTACAGTAATAATCTGTTGTGCTGTTCTTCGGAATTTAGACTCTAATCAAAGTCATGCCATTATGCTGTAGTGAATGTATATCACATTTTCAGGTAAGGCTCATTTCCAGCGTATTACAGTGACTAAAAGGAATGAGAATGCCTACTGTAGTGCCTCTTCCCTGAAGCAAACCTAACACCAACTGTATGGTATAGTTCTGTTTTTTGATGTTTTGTAAAGGCAAACATKCATAAAAACAGATTTTATGAAATACCCTTGGGCATTTAGGGTGGTAATTTTTAGAGATATGCTGTGTTAGTAATATTGTCTGGCTTTAGTGTCATTTTCTGCACTGTTCAGCTGAGGTTTGGGTTCTTTTGCTCTTATTGAAAACAGATATCAGCTTTGGTAGAAAGTGATTAAGCTAGAGTTAGTATTTTGAGGTTTTAGAAGGTTCAAGCTTTAAGTAGTTATACCAGCTTCAAATCTTCTTAAAGTTACATTCTTTTAAATTTGATCTGCTACTGAGATTTAATTTTTAAATTATACAGATAATTAAATTATTACATTTTAAATGATAATCTTTTGTATAAACTTAAAAAACCCAAAGGTTTCTCTTCAGCTAAGTAAGAAGAGAGATAATTGCTTAGGTCACTCGTGTGTTATAATTTGGCAATTTCTGCAGAATGAGTCTGAGACATTTGATTAAAGATGCTCCAGAAAAACAATTCATGTGACTACAGAAAGGAATAATCAYGGAAATATCTTATGACTATGTCTATATTGCTTATAAGAGTGTTGGGTCAGCTTACGCTTTATGGTAGCCTGAAAATTACTCTCCCTCTGCTACTGAAATGTACTTTTCCTTATTGGCAGATAGGTGACAATGGCAAATAAGGAATGGGGAGGGGGAAACAGGTGACAAATCAGCATTATGTGAAAAATCATACATTTTAAGAAGGAATGAACACAGTTAATAGTATCCTCTGAATTACCTTTGAAGTTCATAATCTCTTGTGAAGCTTCACTCTGACCATCCTAACTGGCAGACTCCAACACCAAGCAAGCTCCCAGGAGGTGCTGATGTTCATTACAGCTGGAGCAAGACCTGTCAAACAGCAGCGGYGGCATGGGTGCTGAGGCTACATTTGTGTTAGCAAGACCAGGAAAAAAATCATTTAAATGTAGGTACACATGCATTTTCAGGTGTACTTTTGCTGCTGACTAGATCTAATAGGAAACTATGTACAGTAATGTTACTTAGAGCTACTTGAGAGTTCTCTATTATTCAGCCATTTTCCAGGCAGTYATTTCATACTTACAATGCTGTAAGTCAGTGTTGCATTTGCTCAAAAGAAGGTCTGTTCTTTTATTATCTTGAATTTTGTCTTTCTTTTTGTGAGTCCCTGAGATGCCTGTTACAATAAACTGCTTATTTGCAGGCTACGGGATGTGCTCTGTGCCAAAGAGACGCCAGAGGGCTCCTGCTGAAGGGTGCCATGCGTGGTCTAAGCATTACTGAAATCCCAGGGCCTTATTTGTGCCACACAGCTGTCACATCTGAGCTTGCTTGAGAGCACAGAGTTTAGGTAGGCTATGTTCACAAGGCTGTGTACAAAAGATTATGAACCTAACAAGAGAAACTTGAGTCTGCATGCAAACTTCACTTGATTTTTAATTCTCTGTTAGTGGGACCAGTAGGGTAGTAGTCGTCATCAGTGTCAGTACAGCACTATTCAGGAAAACAAGAAACTGAAAAAGTAAAAAATAAGGGATTTTCTGAAGTCAGAAGCAAGAATCTTTGTCCTATTCTCATTCTCCACGCCACTGTCTTTTTTAGTGCCTATGCCATCTGTGTTGTGATAAGCTTTAACAGGTTACACGATGTTTTTTTTTCACAGTATCTGAACCTAACAACAATGAAAAGTCCATTAAAATATGTATCTGGCTTACAACAACTTTCAAAGCATTATGCAGTCATCTTCATTGACTTCAATATATCTGTTCCTGTGTTTGTTTGAATTACTATTCTTGTTGTAGAGTTATAAATTCTATGTTCCTGTTAGGCATTTCTTCCCCTTTATTTTTTCAGTAAGGGGGAAAAATAATATAAAACCAACCACCTTTAATTCTGTTCAAAGGGAAGAGCTGGCAAGAAATTCTGAGACATTAAAGAACTAGAGCATTTTCCTCAAACTGTAGGGTCAGTAAGTCAACTAATAGCTATATCCAATACCTTTTTGTGAAGACTTTCTTCAAAACAGAAAGTAAATTAAATAGAGGAAAGCACAACAAAGTAGTATGAGCAAAGTGTAAGGTCTCTGGGGATACATTAACCTTTAGTAAAGGCTGTGCGTGACAACTCCCATTAGAGCCAGGCTCTCAGAGATTCTTCTCAAGAGGCAACAAATCCCACCTATGGGATTTTCAGAAGTCTCACCTCCCACTGAAGTCCTTGCATGTAAAGGTATCTCTTTTCAGGTATTAATCTTGAAACTTGCCCCATTCAGCTTTACATTGCATGGATTTACAGTCAAGTCAAGACTGACTTTTGGAAACTCAGCCCTATCGCGGTGCCAAATCATCACGGAACTTGTATTTAGGTTTCTTTAGCTCCAAAAAGAAAAAAATTGAACGAGGTAGCAGTGTTTATTATCCATTATTACAACAACATTATTTACTATTAGAATTATTAAATCATTTAAGTGTTTTAGAAAAATTATGAAACAGTAAGTGACCCAAACAAAGAACACTGAACCCCCCCCACCCCCTAAAAAGCCCCCTCAAACAGAATAAACTCAAAATGCACTGAAAAAGTTTATCAGAAACACTGATAAAGTTGCCTGGCTGAATAAGGCACAGAACTGGAGGAATAGCATAGTACTCCCAGCACAATACTACCTATAGAGAGCTCAGGGCAGCTTCACAGATCTGATTGCTGAAACTCCACAAGATATATTAATAAAATATGCTGGCCTGTTACTTCCTGACTATCCCTTAAAGCTGCTTAAGCCAAAAGACAGCTCTCCAAAACCCATATTCCACTGTCACCTGACTCTGCAGATATTTATGAAATGTCACTAACTAAAATGTGGATAATTAAAAGTATGATGCTGGGCATACTCACTTTTTTYGGGCAACAAGTCTCAAGTTCTTATATTAAGTACATCTGCGTTTTGCAAAGTAGCAGTGAACATGGCATTGAAAGATCCTATGATGGGCAGAGCATACTGGCCCAATTATACTTTTGTTTCTCCTTCTCCACCAAACATGATGCATCAGAATCAATCTCATTTCTATCTCCTTCTTCATTCTTTGTAGTAAAAATTCTCCAGGCCAAATTATACCCCTGTGTACATTTTTGCAGCCCCTTCGGTTTTTGMCATTCCCTTGGTGACAGCTGTGTAGTCACATAATTTTATGTCAGCTGTGGCACATGGACCACCCGAGGACATCAGTAAATTGGATCATTGCCTCACATTGCCTTAGATTACGCTGCAGTCAACCTTACCTTGGCTATTTCTGGGGAGAAGCCTCCACTTGCACTCAGCTGCAGCTGGCTCTGCTGAATAATGTAGAAACAAGAAATTCCTACAATTCTTACACTCTTACAGTAAATTCTTACCTTACCAGATTTGAAAAGATTTTATTCTGAATATTGTGAGGAATGAGTCTGCTTAATTAGAAAAGAAACATTTTTAATTAAGGCACTTCTCAGAGCCATTTCCACGTTCCTCACCTCAGTACCTTTAAAGAATTTGATTTAAGTTGACAGAAGATAGGAAGATTCAAAATAATCCCTGACACTTCATCCATAATCCTCACTGTGGTGCCATCTTCTCACCTTTCTTTTTATTTAGTTTAATACTGTGGCAGGTGGAAGGACGACTTTTACCTTCACTGTAGATTTCCTGATTGCATCAGACCACTGYGGTCATTTGCATGTCATTGGGACACTTAATATTGAGAAGCATACTTCCTCATTTGCGAGCAATGAAGACGATAAACATAACTATAAAGAACAAATAAAAATGGTTTGTACATTGTGGGCAGGGGATTAAGCTAAGTAGTAAATTAGATAATTTAAAGGTGCCACTGAGGTGAAGCAAACCAGGACAAAGATGAATGACCCTTGTGCAGATTCTGCAAAGGAAGCACTAAGCAATTGAAGTTCAGTTAAAAATACTTTAATTAGTATTTCTTTGGCTGTGATTATTTGGACAACAYAAAGCCTACATAACACAGCACATTTGTGCTTTCTGGGGAATAGCAATCATCTTTTGACACAGTGCTGATTATGTATTCCCAGAACCTCCCTAGACTGTCATTTTTTCATTGGTTAATATACACGATGACAACTCACAAAAGGAACAGAAAAGCATTGGAAAATAATCAGATGTATTTTTTTTTTGTGGATCACACTAATGAAAATATAATGAAAATGCAAGATTCTGTAGGGATAGCTCCATAGAAACAAAATTTTCCACTGCAGTGTGGATAGAGATATGTGAAGAGAATTATTCAGCAAACCAGCAAATCCAGTTATAACTGTAAACACGTATCTTCAGTGGTCTATCTTCAAAGCTTGTCCTGAAAGCTATTAGTATTGACAACGGTTGCATGAAATGGCATTTCAAAGCTCCACTACAGAGGAATACCTCAAGGATAAAAAAGCAAAGAGATTTTTTTTTTCAAATCTTCATGTGTTCATCCAGACCAGGAACTTTAAGGTACTCAAACTTTATTTCAACAGAATCAAACAGTGTGACCAGAGAAATATGATGTTTTTATACAATAGGAAAGTAGGAGGTCTAAATCTTCTCTCTGAAAAGCTTTACATACAGAAAAAAAAAAGTATAATAAGAGATACCAGATTAATTGACTGGAGAATCTCCTTTTCTTATCTTCAACTACTAACAATGAATATCTGCTTCATTCTGTGACTCAGGTGAATCTCATTTTTAGAAGTCTCACGTTAGGTCTCATGTTTTGCTCTCTGCTTTTTTGCTTGCAGTTAGATGTTATTTCAAATCCATGAAATGTATGTTTCCAARTATCACTTATGTCATTCTATTATGGTTTCGGTTAATCCATAACCCATCTCAGTCTAAGGTTTTACGTTAGAAGATGATGCAGACTTTGAGAGGCACATGTGCTGATTCATGTTTCAGCTCAGATTTCTCTGGAAAAAGTTTAAGATTACAGTTAAATTAGGTCAGTGACTCAAGTGAAAATGCAGAGGAGCCTAGTGAAAACTCTTTCTCATTTCTTAGATCTTAGTGAAGTCTACTGACTCACATGGAAATGAAGAGGAAATAACAATTGGAGTTCAGAATACCATCTATGGAAAATCTCGTGTGTAAGCAGCGGTTGATCTTTTTCTTTTTTTCCTGTGCTGGTAAATAAAAAAAACCTATCAACTGATTTGTACTATTAAGCTGAAGTGCTGCCTACAGGCAGCTACTTTCTAAATACTTTTGAATTTATAATATAACTGCTACTCTTTCCCTTGGATCAATATAYGTTAAAATGTTGATACAGTATTATTTCACTTCCTATCAGAAAGGAGAGTGCCAGGGGTTCCCTAGGCTATTCCAAATTCCTCTATACCTTTCTGGGGACAAAAGAAACTGCTGCCTTTGTGCTTGAGCCTGAATGCACAGGTGGTCTGGCTGCCTAGGAACTTATCTCAAATCCACGTTTGCAAGCGAGATGCTGCTTAGTAACATTGAAATGTATGAGAACTGTGGTCTCAAGTGATCTACAGTCTCAAGTATCCACTGTAAATCAGGCCCTTATTGTCAAATTTATATGACTTTTAGTATTAAATAAGTTAAGTATTTCAGGTTTCTAAAACTTTAGTATGCTGTTACTATTTTCCAGATTTTCTTTGAGATTATGAGGACTGAAAATTTTCTCTTTTCTAAAAGTGAAGGTGAAATTATTCTGAAATCTTTCTTTCCAAGCATTTGAGCTTTAAGAAATACTCCAAAATGTGTGAAATTCATAAGGAGGAGAGGGTAAGAGTTAGCACCTTTCTAACCTCATTTGAAGCGAACAAGAGGGACGGGCTCAGGAGCTCAACGGCTTGTCTACGCGAGTTAATTAAACCATGCCTGGGACTCTCTGTTATCAGTCAGAATGGTTTCTGGCATGAGCCCGCCCTGGGACAGCAAGGACTCTCCTGAGCATGCTCCAGGAGTTGGTATGACCTTTCCTAATACGTGATTTGGATAAGACACTTTCTTTGGAGGCCCATTGATGGGTCAGATGGCCCCCGGGCCAAAGAATAGGCCCAGAGGCTGTCTTATTTGCTAGTTTCAAAGTGACCAATGCAAGAGAGACGAAGGGTATGCAAAAAGTTTAAGGAAGAGCTGTAGCCTTACTGGGTGAACTTCTTCCTCAAGAAGAATAAACAAAAATCTCTGTAAGGAATGGGGAAAAAAATAAAAAAAGAGAGAGAGGAGAGAGAAAGAGAGAGAGAAAAGAGACACATTCTGGCAAAGTAAATTTAGAGGTCTCTGTGGTCAGATAAAATGAAAAATTGGCAAAAGTCAAATTGAATTCCAAATTACAWTTGAATTTATATCATAAAAATAGCCACATAAATAACAAAAAACAAATGACAACCTCTTCCTCTCACCCTCAATGCAATAAGRATGGCACAAATACTAAAGACAGTCTTGGAATAAACCCAAATGAAACTTTACCTTTTTTTCTGGTATAATTGATGAAGGTAACTAGCTGACTATCCTAAAGCATAATGGGAACGAGGCAAATAGAATTGCTAACTCCAAGGCTGAAGTAAAACTTAGTTTAGAAAGAASGATAAAATCTCCATCTCAGAAGTCTGAAAAGACCTGCCCATAAAATCTATGTTGCATATTAAGAATTATTAATACATTTATTAAGCTGATATCTGTACCTGTTAGCTGAACAACTAGAATTGTATAACCTATACTTAAGAAAGGGAGGAAAAAGTGACAATTAATTACAGAATCCTTTCTCTGACTACAGCAGTTTGTAACATTTTGGAATAGTATGTCAGAAGAGACTACTGAAATTCATGGGGGCAAATGAAAATGAGATTGAAATATTATGAGTCTATCATTATGCCTTGTGCAACACTATCTGGATAAGAGCTCTGCTTTTCTAGAAAATGGAAACAAAATAAACCTAACCAATCCAGACTTCAGCAAAATATTTAACACAATGCCATATGGGAAACTATTAGTCAATAAAGATAAATACAATAATTTCTAAGTGTTTAAAAGATTAGATAAAGGAGATTAAGTTGGATTAAGTTTAAAAGAAAATCTCCAAGGTAAGAGAGAGGTTAGCAATAGACCTTTTCTTAGATGGGTCATGTGGCCAATCTTATCATCAGTGCCCTTGCCATTAGCGGGTTTATGCTAAGGAAATATTYTGACATACAACTTTGAGATGAACTATCAACAAATAAGGCTAAGAATAGCATGCTGAATGAGCTTAAGAACTTCAAACTTTGATGACAACCTCAAACCCTGATGAACAGTTTCATTCCATAGTGATATTAGTTCATAGTTCCTCATGGGATGACTCTGAGTCATTGTTCCAGAGAACCATAAAAAAGACAATTGTAATCAGGCAAAGGTGTGTCCAAAGTAGAGATMGATGTATCACTGATACATTATACAAAGCCCAGTGGGAGATTTGTTGCTGCAGCTGAGAGGATATGGTAGGCTGTTCTGATCAACCATATTCAAGAAAGATATTTTCCAAACAGAACCTGCATGGAGAAAGCTTAATTGATTAAAGCTGGAGAGGAAGACTTCTGTGAGAAGACTAGACTAGCTTGTCTTGATAGGCATAGGAAGATAAAGGCTGAGAAGAGTGTGGCTGGTATCTATAAATACATTTGGAAGATAAACAATGAGAGAATTATGTAAGCATATGAACAACATTGTCACAAACTCAATATATTTGGGCTAAAAGTTTAATGACTTCTCATTRGTAGGAAAGTGATGGTCTGGAACAATTTATCTAAGAAATAAGTAAGGTAAAAGTTATTTGGATTTAAGCTTCATTAATTTAAGAAAAGTATCACATAGAATACCTCTAATAGCAAGGACTAGAGTTGATAGCCAGTCAGTCCTACCACTATATTTATAGGAATGKTCCTTAATTCTAGGTGGTGTCACCTTCTCAAAGCTATCTGAGACAGACAGTAAGCCCCATTTCCCATTTGGACTTGTCTGGACTTCTCTCCCAGGATGTCCTTTTCATAACTAATAGAGGAGATTTACACTCCTACTCTGCAGCTTCACAACCTGTTTTCTACAGTGGGCACATCCTGCTGATTATTTTAAGACAACTAGGATCTAAGAGCAAAAATATATTTCCCTGAAGTCATTTTCCTATTCAAGGAAGAGTGGGAAAATTACTTCACACCAGCTATAAATTCATCATAGTTCTGGGAAGAGGGTGAAGCCTTTCCCTCCCACAGTTAAGTTGCCTACAAGTAAGAGCCAGGAGGAATAGCAAGTTCTTTTTTTTGCTATTTCTGAGTGGATATTTTATTATCAAGACTGGTATGAGGAAGAACAGTTGTATAAATTCATGACTTGCAAGTAGAAGCTCTCTAAGAACATAGCTATCTCTTTCCTCATGCAAATAAAAGCTGCATAGCACTATCATTTGTGTTCCAGATTCTGCTGATGAATAAAGCATATTAGAAGACAAATCTTGCAAACAGCAACTTAAAACTTAATGCAGCTCCAGGCTAGAATATTTTCTGTGAAGTGGCCCACATAAGTTTGAAGGCCAGACTTCATTTCTCAGCCCCACAGGACAAGTTCTGGAGCGAACCTCCAGCAATTGTCTTTCTACTTTAGCAAGAAAATAGAAATCAAGGATGTAACATCTTTTTGTTTTTTAAAACTGTTGTCCTTTGTCACTTTTGAATCAAATCCTTGTTAGTATTTAAATATTTGTTTAAAATAATTTCCACTTCTCCCATTTTTAATTAAAAGTTATACACCACTTTATTTACCCAGGAGAGTAGATCAGAGCCATTTCCATCCTACTTACAACAACAAGAGTCTGTAATAAGTCCTTGAAACCTGAAACCTCTTCTAATCTCCTATACAAATATTTATTTAGACAGTTTAAAAAATGCTGATTATTTACCACTGAGACTAAGGCAACTTCTACAAAGTTACTATGGATGAATACATAGTTTTTGATTTTTTTCTTTTAAGTACTATGTACTTAATACATTAAAACACTTCGTCTACAAGATGATCAAGTCTTTTTGGTAAATACATATTTAAACTTTAGTCTTTTTTAATTGTATTTCATTTAGCTGTAAGGTAAGCAGAATTTTTTTCAAGCATCTATTGATTACATTAATTACTAATTAACTACCTACTCAGAAGTGTTCTGTGATTTCAACCAGAAAAAAGGCATCTTTTCACAATTCCTTATGATTTCAAACTAGTCTCCATTTTCATTTCATTACATCCTCAAATCTGTATGCCCAAATAAACTACACTCCTTATTTCAAAACCAATATTGCATAATGAGAATGTCCTCTTAGATATATTAAAACAAGTAGGATATCAAGAGCAAAAGCTATCTTCCAGGAAGACAGTGGAATAATATAATATATTAATGGTGCTTGAAATGCTATGACCTTGTAGAAAATATCGTTAGTAGCTACATCTAGATTAGCTCTGGAAGGCAGATAACTTGGGGGAACTCACCTCCTGCAAYTGGGACTGAGGAGCTCCCTGGAGGGCAGAGCATTGACAAGTCCTCGGTACGGCTCAGCCCTGCCCACTTCATGCACTGCCACCCAAAACTGGGGSCAAGCAAGGTCTGATGGAGGAATTTATTACCTGGGATGAACTGTGAACCTGCACAAGAGGTTCCTTGCATCCTCTGTCAGGGTGAATTCCTCCCCCAGCGCTTTTGCTCTCATTATAGCACGTGTGACTCTGCTGCGGGGGGTGTGAGGATGCTTGCTGGAGAGGGAGAAGCTGGTGGGTTTTGCTGGTAGTGTATCCAGTGGTGCTAAGAGAGAAGCCACAGTGTATTTCCAAATCAAATATTTGGGCTATGTTGCTGCTGACAGCTGTCTCCACCAGAGCCGATGCTAAATTTGATGATAGCCAGTGCATAATTTCTCAAAGATARGAATGAGAATGCCATATAAAGAAACCACAGAAGGTCAGAGGCTCTGTCCTAGATGTGCCTTGCTCAGAGCATATTCCTCTGTAATGTATGGAGGACATTGAAATGGTTAAGATTCACCGCTGTTCATGATGTAGAAGATGTTCTTCAATTTTGTGGCAGGTATATTGATTTAAAAGAATGAACCTATTTTCTGGAGTGYATTTTTTAATTTCTAGACAATGCATTCAGACGCCACCTCTACATTACAGCTTTATCTCCTGCATCTGGATGGTAGCATTAGTTTCAGTATGTAGTTCACGTAACTTTTAGTTTCATTTTTGACATTTGATTTTGACTGAGCTTTGAAACTCACCTGTGCACACTTCTGATCYATGAGTCTTTCAAATGAGAATGCATTTGTCAGACCTTTGGAGAGATTTTCAAAACCTAGCATAAATCAGAGATCTAGCTTCCTTTGTAACTTCTTTTCTTCTTATTCTTAGCATCACCTTTTGTAGTATACAGTTATCAGTGTGTCTTTTATGACTGGTAGCAGGTTGTTTAACAGAAGAACTCATCCGTATTCCTTCTGGTTGAAATAAAATAAGTCTTCACTTACAAATAACAGCTTTATTTCCACTTCTGTAACATCAAGTTGTCCTTTTTTTGCTACAAGGGCAGCAATATAGCCAATCTGTATACCAAAAATACCTGTGTTTTTTTTTCCTTTTCAGTTATGTATGTGATAYTTGAAATGACTTTCAAATCTTAGTAGTTAACATGGGGGCTCACAAACATGTGAACAGTTGCCTTTTATACCATGTTTGAGAACCTATCTTTCAAATGCAGATATCTTACTGGATTACTAGAAAGGCAAATCTAGAACTAAAAATATATATTTTTTTTTATTAATTATCAGATTCAACTATTTGTACAAACTAAATTGAAAAAGAAGAACAAATAAAATGCACTTTGGTGAAAAAAACCCAAAGGAGAAATAAATACTCATGAAGGAGAAGGAAAATTCATCACCTTATCAATGTTATCATTAAGCTGGCACATAATATATTTGAAAACTAAAGGAATGAAACTGATTATAATAATAATTTGATAATCCAGAAGACTACAGTAAGCAGGGATAGTTTCTTATTTTCTGGAGTTATGCTTCTAGTGTTTGAATGATAGTATGCTGAAAAGGAAGACTTTTCAGAGCTTATGGAAGAAGAAAAGGAAACAAGAATGATTTTGCCATTTTGTCAGGATCTGCATGAAAATATTCAAAGTATACAAGCACAAGAAGTACTGGTAAGCTCAAGGTAATGGTAACAGCCATTGAAAAATGTAGAGTTTCAGACTGCCATGGTACCTCTGTTGGGTCAGGAATCTCTAAGCAAAATTTCCAGATGCACTCGAGTGTTATCATCAGTATTGAAGCTTGCTTGCTCTCGCTCTTGCTCTTTCTCTCACTCTCTCTCTCTTTTTTTTCCTCCTATGAGTCTAGAGCTTTTCCAAGCAATCTTCTTTATTTACTATTTTGCTGTGATTGTCTCTCTTCAAGGRTGCAGGCCTATGTGCCTTTCAGCTTGTCTTTGTGTGTCTGATTTTGGGAAGGGAGACCAGCAATTAGTATAATTTCTGCATTTGTACTCACTCAGTTGTGAGCCTAAGAGATTCAGGGAGTACAGTAGCAGAGACTAGAGCCCTCTGTGTTATTAAACTTTTAAAATTCATGTCTAATAGCAGTATTTTAAAAAATGGAACTAAATATGCATAAATATTCTTTGAATTTAAAGYGGATCCCATCGTTCTGCGCACTTGACATGCTGGCAGCTGAGCAACTATAACTAATACAATGTTAAATRCATTTCCTGACACCATACCAGGGCAATGAATTGCATTAGCATTGGTGAAATCATGATCAATTAATCAGATAGTCCTACTGGCAGTTTTTATGGCAAAGATTAAAATCTCATGAGAAATAAATGCAATAGATAGCRTCAAAGTTCAAAAAGGTGAAGGTTTCTCTGCAGAAAATGATATTTTGTAATATAGGTCACCTTGCCTCCAGGCTCCAGCTACAACACACAATGGCAAAATAAAAAATGTATTTAAATGTGAACTGCTGCAGGTAAGCTGATCTATTTCAGGTCTTAAAAGGCTTGTAATCACATGAACTAAAAAGACACAGGGATGGTCTATGGCCTGGGCCTATGGAGCAAGGGAAATACCAGCTCTTTTACAAACATCAGCTCCAGCTGTGGCACATGCTCAGCATTTGTGCAGGCTGTTGTGTCCTGGTGCCTGTCTC
Source organism: Rhea americana (assembly GCF_003343005.1). Classification (NCBI taxonomy): domain Eukaryota; kingdom Metazoa; phylum Chordata; class Aves; order Rheiformes; family Rheidae; genus Rhea; species Rhea americana. Next base: position 3,886,519 of record NW_028186745.1, read on the forward strand.
TTGTGGCTAGCATCCAAATTTTTGTGTCAAAGAGGTTCAAATTTGGAGTAATTTCCTTCAAATATGAGAGATTATGCAAGTTAAAAAATAATGAAAGAGTGGAAACAATTTAAAAATTTCTTAGGTCTTTCAAATAGTTGAGGAGATGAGGGACTTGGTAGAAAAGCCCTAAAGGTGATTCCGATTCATGTGGACTGGTGTAAYACTGACATAAACCCCTCACCTTGGTTAATGATGCTCCTGATTTATGCCACTGCAGATGAGAAGAGAACCACAGAGCTTATATTCTTGTTCATAAAATCAGAAGATTTCTCCTGACCTAGGCATGATATCATATTCAACAAGCATAAAATAAAAAGCATTCAGCTAATTTTTTTCATAATGTTTTCTTGSTTGGTTTCGTGTTAGCTTTTACTTGTACAGTGATAACATTGCCATGATTTGAGCTACTTCTACTCTGCTGCAGTTTGGGTATCAGTCAGGCACTTTTGCTCTGCTCATACACACACACACTGCACATGCACAACCACAAAAATTATCCACTACCATGTTACGCTATTCCCTCGCTATTCTGTGGGTCCAGGATTGCTATGCGGGCATAAAACTGGAGTAATGCAGTAGTAAATCATACATATGTGCACATACAAAGCCACACACACACACACACACACGCGCGCGCGCGCGCCTATAAACCCTCTCTCAGAGGCTGTAGTAACCACTTGCTTTACTACAAGCAGATCATTAACCCTTCCTACTTTTAGGAAAAAGAGTATGCATTGAATACTACCTCCAAAATAAGAAATAAACTAGAAGAACATGAAGATAACAAGAGAAAAGAAAATATTAACACAGGGATATTTAGCATTAAATATATTTTTATGCAAAGGTCAGATTCTCAGCTGGTGTAAACTGGAGCAACTCCATTGCCTTCAGTGGGGCTGTGCCAGTTTATCCCATGCGTATGCTCTGGCCCACTATGTCCTGCAAGTCAAATCACTGAACTATAATCTTCCAAGCCTTCTCTATCATGCCACTAAATTCGAATTGCTGTTGGCAACAATTTGTTTTAAAAAAAGTTTGCATACGCAACTTATTCACATTGTTTTATTTTTTCTTTGTCAGTTCACAAAAAAGTATTTCAAGTTGTCATAACCTTGCATTTAGCCAGTGAAAGAGTAATCTTTAAAGGAAAACATTTCTTTTTTTTACAAACTGGACGCATACCCTGTTTATTTTTCTCTAAAAGTTGCACACCATAAAGCAAGTAGGTTTTTTGTTTTAAAACCTTCTTCAGATATTATTATACAAAAATATTCATATGCAAGTAATAAAGATTTTTTTAAACATCCAACTTGTTTAAACCTAAAGCAAAATCACACCAAAAGGTTTTTTTGTTTTTTTTTGTTTGTTTGTTTAATCTAGACAAAAAGTACACCTTGTGCTTTGACAAACCTACGGCATCATGTGCTCATATACTCTTTACAAGGATTCTAGTGAATATGCTCATGTGTCATTATTCATTAAATAATGCAAAAAGTATATCCGGTACAGAACTTGCCTATATTTGTGGATTTTATTTCCTTTAAATCTTTTTTTTCTTTTATTTTTCCTCCGTATTTTTGTGTTTGTATATATATATGGAAAAGTTAAGGCAAGTGCAATCAAAGTTACAAAAATCAATATTTCTATTGCTAACATGTGCAGCATTCATATTTAGTGGATGATATCTTTTCTCCCTTAAGAATGAAAAGTGATGAAAATACAAAATRCTTAATATGTTATACTTGTTACAAGAAGCTGTTCAGTTTTATGTATTAGGGCTTGGTGAAGTTTTCAGACATGTAGGATAACATAAAACATGTTCTCTTTRAAGTGACATACACTGAAAATAGGTAACATTTTGATCGCTTCCCTTTTGCTCCTCAGCAACATGTATGGTAACACTACAAAAAATGCAGTAGCTCTCAACTATGACTCATCTGTTTTTTTTAAAAAATAAATATAAGTTAATCTCTTTAGGTAAAATATTTTAATATACAATACACATAAATATAGGCTGATGCATCTTCTACTTCAGTGTTTCTGTTTTCACCTCAGTGATTTTGCACAAAGTATACAAAGAAAGAAGCATTTCTTCCAGCCTTTAGTCATATCTCTGGCCTTTAAGAAAGYTTTTGTGAGAATGTGTTAATCTACGGTTTGCGTGACAATAGTAATGGATATTTGGAAAAGACTGTGGTTCTGCATCCTCAGTTAGTTTACAGAATATCCAGAAATCCATGTTTACAAACCCTGGGCCTGATTCTGCTCTTTACATCAGTGATACCTGGTGGTAATTCTGCTGACTTGAGTAGAATTATTTTTGACTTTTACCTGCCATTTAGCAATTGAAGAAGAATGATCTCAAAGCCCAGTACGATGCTGGCTTATTTCGTTCCCTCCACACAAAATATTTTTGAGTTGGTAAATATTAATTTATATCTGCAATGCATGTGCATGGATTCACTAGGAGCTACAGAGCATGGGTCTATAGCCTGTCCCCAGGGCTGTGGAAGGCCAGTTGACCACTTTAGTAATAAAGTGCCTTAGTGGGATGCTTATCTAGCTACTAACTTTGAATAATGCACTCTCAAGGARCGACTGTTTCTGCTTGAGTTGTGTTGTTACACAGGTGCAGCCAGCTCCTGTTGAGCTCAATAAAATAACTGAATAAAATTAAAGAAACCAAATTCACTGGACAAATTGCCACTGGTAAAAAGATGCTGCAGTGACATTAGACTAAAACATTTCTCCATAGACTTTTATTTCTTTATTTGTATTACATTTACCTTTATTTCTTTATTTGTATTACATTTATAGCTATTTAGTTAAAGTGAAGGTGGTGAAATATTTCTTCTTCTGTTGCAAAGTAGGCACGTGTTCTTGTAAAGGAATTTTTGGTCATTTATTTTTCTTCTGAAGAAAGTACAGTTATGTACTATATTCTAATAAAACTATTTACCTACAAAATGGTGCATATGCTTAACTTCACATATTATGAATAGACACATAACGCTAATAACTGCACAGACAATAATGTTTTTTATGAGCAAAATTCATATCGAACTCAAAATTGGCATCAGTGGATTTTAGATGTAATGCCAGGAGAAAAATTTAATTCCATTTTCTTGTCACAGATGAGATGAATATTTTGTCTTTTAGTGGTTCTGCCTGACTAACTATGTTGAATGTTGTACCACTGCCCCAACACTGCGCAGCAGTGCCTGGCAGCTCCCTGTCTTAAAATTATGAGTTGCTAGACAGGGATAAGATAAAAAAGATTAATGAGTCTACAAACCTTCATGATGAAACCAAGATGTTATATTAAATCTATTTCTGTGTTTGTTGAATAATATAATAAAATTAGATCAAAACTGTAAAAGACACTCAGAATAAGTTATAACTAGTGAATATCTGAGGCAAACGAACAGGAGGATGAGCAGAGAGAAAGGGGCAGATTTATGTGCCCAGGTGAGCCATTTGAAACAATCAATGGCATTATCCTTTTCTACTGATTCACCTTGGCTTTGGAATAGCTGATTTTAGTTTTATTTATTTATTTATTTATTTTTTTTTTTGAGTTTTTGGAGAACCTTAGCAAGCCAACAGGTAGCCGTGAAAAGGCTCAAATGAGACATCTCACAGAAACCTGATCTTTCTTTGGTGCTCACCCAGTGTTTCTGAAATTCAATGTACTTTGGCACCTGAAAGCATCATTTTCCCTTTTGACACCTGTTGGTTGATGTGGAAGCTGACAAAATCTGGCAGCTCTTTGAAATGCTGCGCTAGAAGACTTTTGGACCAGCTCATGTCTACCTTATTCCAATTCTTCAGAGCTCAACTTCATTCTTCCTAATGTGATTACGCCAGCACTAAACCAATGTAGCATGACAATACCCCAGTCCTACTGTCTTTTTCCATTATATATATATATATATAAAAAAGGGAACTACAAGGAATGAAAGCACCTGAAAATAATGCAAATATGCAGTTCAGTTTGTCCTTAACCCTTAAATCTTTGATTTAAGTCTATCAGCATCTTGAAAGAAGCATAACAGGTAAGAGGCCAAAGATTGCTGAACAAATAATTTTTATCATTTCATAAAGAACAACTTGGCTGGTGTCATTCCATCCAAATACAGTCTCTGCTGCTGACTTATTTTCTCTGTTCAAATATCTAATAGCAAAAAAAAAAAAAAACAAAAACAAAAATAAAATTTAGGAATTCTATTTGCCTATCAGTTTGTTGCATGCATAATTTTTTTGTTAGGAGATTAGGAGATGAAAAGAGTAAAAAGGCAAGAGGAGAAAACAGGAGACGAACCCTACTGACACTAGTCGTTATTYGCAATGACAGCAACTCTAGCAGATATTTCTGTCATTCAGGTAGCTCCTGTCAAATATTTCCTGTTTCTAACAAGACCATAAAAAATCAGATAACACCCAGGAGACRAAGGAAGTACTTGGGAAATTCTGAGTGTCTAATGTCCTACAGGCAAAGGATGTCTGCAATCCCCCACGGCAGCATAAGCAGTAGACTCAGGTAAAACCCACCTGGTCATTACATGACCACATTACATGACCAGGACATGTCTTCACTATACTTCTCCCACTCCTGTCAGCTGCACCTATGTAATTGTGCCACAGAGTCAGCAGCAATGTCCTGGTTGCAGTTTTTCTTCATCCTGTGATACACGGAGAATATCATAGTTCTGTGAACAAAACCAGGTGCCTGGGTTTCCCTTGATTTTTTGTGAGAGGGTTGCTTATTTTGCTTAGTTTTACTGTTCTATGATTAAATGATTGCATGTTAAGATATCTATGTGTAGGCATGAAAAATATAAAAATGGATGCAACTTTTCAGGATGCAACTCAGATCCAAGAATGCTCATTGCAAAAACTTTTCCCTAGATGACCATAGGTTTGCAAAGTTTCCTCTGTTTTCCTGAGGCGGGCAGAGGCCAGGGATCTCATAGAAGGAGCCTGGTGCCACTAAACTACTTTGCTATGGTAGACAGTAAGAGAGTTGTGTGGCTGTGGCTGTTTTCCTCTCGGTTGTGTATTCACATACTAGTCCCTTTTGAAGTTTCCTGGGTTTTAAGAAGACGAATGTACAACGTTCTAACATGACGCTGAAGTTAGTTACACGTATAATACTAATTGTTTCAATTGCCTATGAAATGTCCCTAAGAATGTAATTAGAGCTGCAGCGAGCTGTTCACCAGAGAATACTAACTCTGGCAAACAATTTCTTCTAAGTCTGCAAATTCATTGCCATTTTTCTGTTAAACTTGCTGTGAAGAATGGGACTTTCTGAAAAACAAATAAAATCTCTCTGTGATTTACTTGTCATGCAAACAGTGAAAAGAAAACGTAGACGAGGACGCTAACTTCCTACAAAACTGCAGGAGAAAATAGCCTGCTCTGAAAACACAGACCCTTAAAAAAAAAGCAGGTTGAAGTAGGATTTTGTAATTGTATTATTATTTTACCTGGATTTGCTTATTTTTGTTTCTCGAGTGTGCGATCAGATCCTCTAGCTTAACGGCAGATGCATGGATGAAGATACGTGGATGATGGCCTATGACTGGCCTTTTTTTTAGCCCTTCTTTTCACTTCACAGGAAGTTCAGGCCGACAGCAAGACGCTGCCTCGCGCGAGTGCTCTCGGGGGACGTAAAGAGCGGTGTGCGAGCTGAGCACAGCAAGGAAGCTTGTTTACGAGTCTCCGCCGCTGTAAGGACCCCCCTAATCACCCTAAACCTCTGCGCAAAGAGGTTTTGCAGGCTCGGGGCGAGCTCAGCGCGCTCTCGCGAGGCGGGCGCCGAGAGGAGCAGCGACGGGGGCGGCCGGCGGCGAGCTCGGGGCAGGGCTGCCGGGGCCGGGCGGGAGCTGCCCGCAGCCTCCGTCTGTGGGATCGCGCCTTGGCCGAGCGAGCTGATCTCCTCCGAGGCTCGGCGTTTCGCACGCCGAGCGGATGGCGACCGCCGCCGGCCCCCGCTCCTCTCGCTGCTTCTCGGCTTCACCGGCAGCCACGTTAAGGCCATCCCACCCCCTCGGCACGCTGCGTGCGGCGGGGAGACGCGCGGCGACGTGCCGAGCCTACGGCCGTCCCGCCGGCGCGGGAGCAGCGGCTGGGCACGGYGGGGCCTCTGCCCGCCCCGGGGCGCGAGGGCCCCGCGCCGAAGCCCGGGCCTTGGCCCCTCGCTCCCGCTTGAGCTTCCCTCTCTGCCGCCGGCTGCGCTTGAGGGCAGCTATTGATTTTTCCTGGGCTTTTCCTTTAATCACCAAGCTGGTGATTTTGTACAGCTTGGAGAGGCAGAGAGAAAGCTCATATTCGATAAAGAGAGAAAGAGAAGGTTAAAAAGCACATCCATTTTATTTTTGGAGCAATTGGTGTATTCCCTCCATCATGCCTTGACCAGTGAGAGAGATTTCTTAACAAAAAAATAATAAAAATATCTCCATCAGCTTCTTAGCTCTCAGATTTTACTACAAATTTGTTTTTCTAGCTCTAGTCACCCAGCAAGAGACATGTGCGCGCTTCCTAAGAGCTCAGGACTGGATAAAAACGATCTATTTCATAYAACATTTAAGTGCTAGAAAATCATGCTACTCTTAATCCACCAAAATAAAAATATTTTAAATAGCTATGGGATGTTTCGGAAACTATGTTATCTAAGATATTGGCTATTTAATGTAAGCATGCTGATAAGCTTTTGGAAAGTGGCTGATTGCAATAACAAACAGAATAATTCCTTGAACAGCCCTCACTCTCCCTGTGCATTTTGAATAAACTGAGCAACCACTGGAGTTTTACGCTTCTTAAGTTTCAGACCTGTCTTTGTATTTTCTGCTGTGACTATTATACAGTTCAGTGGACTCTTGACCTCCCACCCACAGAGCTTATTAGTACGGAGCAAAGACCAAACATTGTCGCAAACAGAATTTGAACAAAAAAAAAAAAAAAAAAAAAAAAAAAAAAAAAAAAAAAAAAAAAAAGAGAGAATACGAAGAAAAATCTTAATAGGAGAAATATTTCTCTTAGTTTTACTCCCCAAGGCTTTATATTTCTGGAACATCAAGTAAAGGTCAGCTGGAGAAGTGTGATGCTGCCAACATATCTTCCTGAGGTTACAGCCAGAGTCAATGGGAAATGGCCCAGCAAAATAACATCCTAAGTGACGGCTTGGTATTGATAYTTAAATTCAGTGTACAAACCTCCTGATGCATCTCGTAGAAAACCTCCAGTGTCCATTCCCCCAACCACCACTCAGTGGGCTATTTAGCGGGTGAAGAGCTGTGACCAGCRGAAAAACATGCTAAAGAACGTGCTGCAGTCACTACACAAGGAGACTCATTGCTTTGAATTTCTGGATATTTTCCTGATTTCAGCCAAATTAATCTGCTCAGCTGAGAAATGAAAAAGAGAAGAAAAGGCTACTAACRGCAGTAAATCAGACTGGGGGTGTGTGTAAAGGAAATATAGTTACTCTGGATAATAAACTAAGCCTGTTATGGAGATTTTTTAGTGCTAACAGATTTCTGCCTTCCTCTGTATCACAACAACAGAGGATGCACCAAAAACTCTGTCTGCGCTAGACTAGCAGCAAACATAAAATCGCTCAGAGTTGATTAAATATGTAGGGCTGTGTTTGTGTGGCTGATTTATCTAGAGGGTCCCCAGAAAAGCCCGTCATTTTACGTAGGTCAGCCAGAGTGCAGAGCAYTGCACGACAGAAAAAGCCACAATACAGTCAAGAAACGGGTGGATATTTTGACCTTTCTTCTCCATTGGTGTTCATCTCATTTTTATGTTTACTTTAGTGCTGTGATTTTTTTCCCTTCTTTGGATTTTAATTAAACTCTCCTTAGGCTTGCTAGCTTGACTTTCTTTTCTTTTCTTTTCTTTTCTTTTACTTTCTTTTCTTTTCATAAAGAATAAAGGAAGCCTGTTTACCAGGAAAGCTTTTCCCAAATCTTATTGCTCTATCTATAATTTAAATGTGTCATTAATGCACAATATTCAAGAAAAACTTTGTGAATTTTAATCAGATGGGTACAATAGGCTTTCCAATTACGTTGAAGCTAGCTTTGCTCATTATGTACATATCACAAGCTGTGTGGTAATAGAAAAATATAAATAAGGCTAACAGTATTTAGCTTGAAACCAGATCATATTGGAAGAAATGATACTGAAGCATTTGACATTGGCCACCAAGTGAGGTCTGAGTCCCTACAGCAGACATTTTTCAGCAGACGTTTTCCTACTTCTTTCATTGTAGTCAAGATTTCAGCCTGCCACAGGCTGCAGCTGTGAGTTCCTGTTCTCTTTGCTTCTCCCATTTTCTTCTCTCGCACAGATCAATCTTACACTTGTTCAGCTTTGTTAGATTTACTCTCAATTTATGCTGTTGCAACTGAGAACAGAATCAGACCCAGCAATGCAATCTGCCGTCAGACTAATTAGCTGCGTACTGTATGGTKTTCCATGTCCGTCCAGCTGTACGTGCTGGCTAGAGGACCTGTATACTGAATTTTATATCAAGGATTACCCTGAAAAGAGAGAGCTTTAGAAGTTAAAGCACCACGCTTGGATAACTCATGTGCATAGAATCCACATACAGACCCGAGTTATTGACCAGGTAGAGTAAGTTTTTCCAATCATTACACTGTACAGTCTTAAAAATAAAGTGCTACTGGCTTATGGCTAAACCTTACATGTGGCTATTGCATGCACACTTCAGGCTGCGTTGTCAAACACTAAGACACCTTTGCCAGAAAAGGATGGAGCCTAAGCACTGGGGCAATGACAGTTTTTGTTTTTTTTTT
>NW_028186745.1:3895573-4007643 GCF_003343005.1 Rhea americana
TGTGTGTTTTTTATGTTTTTCTTTTGTTTAATATTATGACAAAACATTATAAGAAAAGCTTTTTTTAAGTAATGTGAATATCAAATAGTACCCATCAATCCCTGAATCATGCTATTCAAAGTGCTTAAATCTACACTAAAAATAGAGCAACAGAAAAGTACTCCTCGTGTGGCTCAAGAACCACCTGCCGATGGTTTAAGTGTGACTGCGGTCAGATTGTTACAGTCTACATTTATTCCACATCCCAGTCTTTACCCTTTAGGGCATGTAAGGGGGAGGGAAAAGGGAAAGAACTGGGGTACTTGGGTATTTGGCATCCAGTTGAATGAAGGAAAATGCCATCAGTGCCTGACAGGTGTCTGTAATAACAAATAAATAATAGCTTTCTTACACTATGAAAATAACCAAATGTGCAAAGATGTTTTAAAATTTTATCTGGTCTGGCAGCTTCATTTCCATTTTGTGGACATTTGGCACATGTCCAGAGGGAGACACTGTAATAAAGAACAGATTGTGGAAAAGAACTCGAGCGAATTGTCAGAGAAATAAACATTTCTAAGCAAATAAAAATCAGTGCACATCCCAAAGCTCCATTAACTTGTTATGCAGATACTGAGATTTCTTGACTTTCACAACAGGATCATAGTCATTTCCTCCCACACTGTCAGTTCTGGATTACGCCCACAAACATTCCCCAAACTGCAGTTTGCCCACTCTCTACCCATCACTTCTCATTAACAAGACCAAAATGTTATAAGCTGTACCTTTGTTGTTGTTGTTGACAATTAGGATGAACAAACCCGCCACATCCATTATATTGGCCAATACCAGTCAGCCACCATAAAAACACCTAAAGCCAATTAATCACTCAAATAAACTGCAAGATCTGCTTTTCCAGTATTCCCAGTCACATTTCCGCTGGAGTAAATGAAACCCATGACGATTTGACAGTGCGCTGCAACCAGGAACTGCCCCAGATCCCATAGACTAGCAGAGAATTTGGCCTGAATACAGTTTACGTTTATAAAATATGCAGTTACTTTCCCCTGCTCTTTCTAAAACCAGAAAGGATTTTTCCATTATTTAAAAGATAAGTGTGGGTAAGATTCCTATTTCATTTGTCTGAAAGATATCCAACGGTAAATGCAATGCTTTTTTTCCTTCCCTGGCAGCTGTGGTACACGCGTAATTTGCAACTCCTCAAAGATGGAATCATACATTAAAAATAAAACTAATTTATTTATTTATTAAAGTGAATAAACTGTTCTTAATACTTCCAGGTCTGATTTAAATATTAATTTTGTATAAATAATGTTTATTCTAAAAACAATGATATTTGTTGGTATTCATGTTGGTGTTTTTTTCTGCCTGAGTTCTTACTGAAATCATGTTGAAATTAATAAAGGTTTACTTATCATTACAAGCTAAAACCAAATGAAAGAGATTTCTTAATCCTGAATATATCATTTTAAAGCAAATACAGTTTGTGAAACATTAAAATACAGGGGGACTCTGTAATGCAACAGCAAAATAATGTTTTGCTCTTAGTTTTTTAGAAAATAACACTTTCTATAATACAAAGTGACAAGCCATCTCTGACAGCGTCCTTTCATTCCCCTTTGGTTTGGAAGTCGTCACTGTAAATATCAGCAGGACTCACTGCATTTCAGTGCCTAATGCCATATTTGCCTGACAATTGCAAATGGTCTTATTTGCGGGAATTTGGAGGGGGGAAGAGGAAACRTCAAAAGCCTCAGAATAAAATCCGCAACCACATTAACGCTTTTCGAAGGAAGAGTTAAAATTCGGGTTTGCTTTTATATTTATAAAAGGGTTACAGGCGACTCACTCTTAAAAGAAAGCAACCTCCCTCCCCCCTTCCCCAGGAAAGGAAAAACCAAACCATCTCTAGTTTCTACACACTCTGTAGTGACTACTGTGAAGCAAMTGATACAGACTGGGCATATTCTGGTGTTTGACGAGCATCTACCRAGTTAAATGTTAGACGATCAGACTGCAGTGCTACCCCGAAGGGGGCCGTTGCAAGGGCAGGGAAGGAGTGGAGCACGTGTGGGAGGAGAAATGAAACTGGAGCTCTCAGTGAGGGACGGGGTCCTTCTAAGAACAAATATTCTTCCAGACAGGTGAACTGCAGCAGGCATGGCCTTTGTGTGTCAGGCTAGGCAGGCCAACAAAATGGATGGTGCTTCTGGTATCAACATAGCTTTGTCCAAGCATTCCCAAGAGAGGTTAAAAACAAAATGAAACAAAAGTCTAAAACTATACTAACGAAGCAAAAAAGTTTCCTATCTATACAGCAGTCTCTTCATTTWAAAAAATGTAAATATACAAATTCCAATGACATATAAAACAAAGTTGAAAATGTGAATGGGAAGAGACATGGGTAAAACAGGAAGACTGATGCTACAAAGAAATTGCAAAAAACATATGTACAAGACCCTGTTTTTCCTCGTATGTTATCGATTGTAATGCATGTTTAACAGCAGCAGTCGAGGATGTAGTTCCAGGCACCGGACTGCAGACTCCGCTCCTACTCAAGGGGGTTGACGTCCCCTTGCATTTCTGTCACCAGATGACACTGGATATACTGGTCTCCCGYGGCAAGAGGGGCAGTATCGCACTGTTTGTGTGAGCCTCATCCGGGTTCTGCTCCCTGTTAGTTTTTGTCTGCGGCCGCTGCCCATTTATAAGTGTCATAGGGATGTTGCAGTAGGTATGCTGGTTACCTATTGAGGTAAGAGGCAGGGTGCCGGTAGGAGGTACATCATATTCATAGCTTCGATAATAGTGTTTCTGGCGCATCTGCGAATGATATGTGTTATGAAAGGTGGAGCGCAGATCTGGATGGGCAGTGGCAAGAGCGGTGGAGGTGGCAGCAGCCATGGAAATTGCGGAGACTGTCTGCAGTTCCCCAAAGGGCCCCTGCTCACTGACATCTAAAACCTGCTCGTGTGTGATTGGTTCTATCCTCTTAAAAGGCATTTCGTACTGTAAACGTTTCCAGAATTTGGAATTCAACTTGTTGCATTTTGGCCCATGCCATTTAATGACAGTGAGAAGCTTGATGGTGTGTTTCAGGGCCTCGACCTCCTGGTAGTTCATGATTCCCCGGAGTTCGCTGCATTCGATCAGTATCACTTTAATTTCGCCCGTGACTAACATGTTCCGAAGTCTCGTTTCCAGTTCAAAGATGCTCCAGCCTCTTCTTACCACGTAATTTGGAGTCATGACGATGATCAGTCGCTTGCTTTGGTCTACACATCTTGCCACGTCTTCAATATAGGCTACAAAATAAGACAACGGCTCAAAAATCAATCCAAGAAAATATCGTGCTCCCACAGGACGGGGAGAAACAAAAGAGGCAAATTCCCTGGTGCCAGAAGAGTTCAGTGCACACTGCAAAATCCTCAGTGGCAAATATTTAWTCCAAAGCCTCTCAGATGTTACAGTTCATGAATGCATGAGCTGTAGTTTGGTACCAATACCTGTATCTTCATTGGAACAAGTATGTCCATAAACTTTTTCCCTTTAAAAAGGCCAAGGCACCCAGCTAGATAAAGGAGCAGCAACTACCCCTAACTCAAACACTACCCTGATGTGTGCTGTAGGGTTAGAGGCATCTTGGCGTTTTATCGCCCCTGCCACACACATTCACAAAAACAGGGTATGCCTTCTCCAAATGAATTTTTAGGCTGCTGTAGATTTAAAAATATCCACACTAATATGTTTAGCGTTGTGCTTTGCCTAAACTAAACATCCTCTCTTATCTTTAGTAAAATATATAGAACTTAGGAGCTGGCTAAATGGTTACACTGAAGTTACGAAGACTACTACAACAATTTACAAAAAAATAACTAAAGGTATGTTGGACTACATGAAAGAAACATGGAAAAGAAGATACACTTTTACCAGCTGGAATCAATTCTCATTTCCAAGCTCTGCGAATGATCCAGTACCTCCACTGCACATTTATCTACTCTAGACACTAACAGAATTCACTGCTTTGCTCTGCTGCAGGTATTATTACTTAACTCTTGCTTTAGTCCAAACACAACTTCTTCCTTCCTGCCTGAATGTCTGGAAAAAAAAATATATAGTAACAGTTTGCGTCTTTTTTTCAGACTTAGAATCACTGCTATGTCTCCAGGCACACACTCCGGAATAGAAAACAAGGACCTCTGTACTGATTGCTAGATGTGCAAGCTCTACAACCAGTGTGTGAAAAAATACTGATTTCATTCATTTCCTGTACTTACATAGGCCCTTTCTGCTCTGTCTCACCTTCAGTGAAAGTAATACGATGGTTAAAAACATAATTATCTCATCTGGGAAATACACCTTAAGTATGTTTAGTGGCTTGCCCTGACTCTTCCCTAAGACAATAGAGGAAACCCATGGATGACAGTCTGAAGGAGCAGGCATAGAAAGGACTCTCAATCCATATAAGCAATCCACATATGCTTTTACCACTAAAGAAACACACAGGCATAAGGACGGGACTTACTTCCTGTGGGAATCAAATCTCTATCTGGTATGAACAACTTATATCCATAATGCTTTTCAAGCATATCCGGCAGGATCTCAAGAGCAAATCTTTCTTCTTCTCCAGTTTCTTGATTCCATTGGTCAGGATCCACTTTGGTATAGGATAGATATGCATCATAATCTTTGTTGTCTAAAGAAAGATAAGAAGAAAGTAAGGTAGACTATTCACCATTCTCRCACATTTCCTAAATAATTCCCAGGAATAGTAAATTGTTTAGATAAAACAGTGAGCTTTCACCCAATCACTAGATATGAATCCRTATATTTTCACCTTTTCTGCTTTACTTCTTAGAGTTAATCCTTATTTACACAGATACGAGGGAGACGGGATGCATATCCTTAGACTGAAGTTTGTGCACAAATATTTGTGTAAGGCTCTATACCAAGGAAATCCACTCAGCTGTGTAGTGACAGCTTGTGAGCACCGAAGAAAAATGTCACCAAGAATTCAAATTGCTTTCTATCTTCRAAAAAGAAAAGAAAAGCATGGAAATAACTAAGTTAATGCACAATTGYCTTTGCTGCATGGTAAAGCATTTCATTCTTGCCAAATTTGTGCTACAAAGATAAATTTAGGGCCTAGGACTGAAATGTTTTAAGTRTAGGTGGAACTTTACTTATAAAACWCATTGGCTTTCTAAGTCTGGAATTGTCACCAAATTTAAAGCAGCATSAGCTCTTGACGATGCAGTTTAAATCTCTTGAATTCTGTGTGCTTAAATTTACAAATTCAATGTTGCATTAAYGTACATTTTGGTATTTAATAATGTGTCATTTCATTTCAATCTGAGAAATAAATGTGCCTGTTTCTTCAATGTATTTGGTGTGCCTACTTGAGAGACTGAATCAAAGGAGCCATCATTAATTTTCATTAGGAGGTCAATAGTGGCAAGTGCTCTGGAACTAACTCAGTGGAAGAGAGGTCACGTTTTGATTTTTGTTGTGAAGAAAGCAGAGAAAAATCAATGGCAAGAGTAATGAAATGTTAACATCCTTCTAACTCTCTTGACAACATTATGCACAGGCTATTGAGAATATCAATTGCTTGTAAAAGAGATCTGATTGAATACTCTACTGTGTGTCATAAGTAATGTTATATTTGTTCCGTGCTGAATTCGGTTATTTACTGAGCCAGTCCTTTCCTCATTTACTCCTTTTTGTAGCCTGGCAGTATCTATTTGGAAAAGCCTGCCAAATGCAGAATGGATGCAAAGTGTATAAATGAAATCATTAAAAAGGTGCTAATCTTGAAAGATCCGCTCTTGCTTCCTAGGAACCATGCCCTACTTTGCTCATTAAGATTTGCAAACGACAAGTGAAATGGTAAAATTTCAAAGTTTCAAATCCTGTGAAGTGATCATATCCTTCATTCTCTCCCACAAACACTTTTTATCTGCAATTACCTATTGGACTGTTATATTCATGAAAAAAAAAAAAGAAAAAAAGAAAAGTAAAGAAAGAGAAGCACTGTCTTCTGTGGTACACTCTTCCCAAGATTCCTTTCTGGAGTATTTGTGATATCACAATCCTTCCCAACTAAAAAGCACCAAATGCCTCAGTCAATGGCTTGAAATAACACTGAATGGATCAAGTAAGAGGTACAGGGAGATTACAGGGAAGACTCTGATTCTACAGCAGGCCAGCGTTCACCCAGCAGCAACATTAACATGCAAAAAGGTCAAGAGATATACGGGAAAATTACCACAGCTGAGAAAATGTGGCAATGTCATTTTCTGTTATCACCTTAGTAATGGTCATAATCATATTACATGCTTGAGAGCAGTGTTGAAAGTCTTTGATTAAAGATGAGAATGCATCATATTTCAAASGGATAAATTATAAGAAATAATACAGTGTTCAAACTGTTTTAAAGGCTTCAAGATACTGTCTATTAAGATGGCTTGCACACTTCCAATTAGAAAGAAAATTATTCACACCATGCCACTATTTTCTAGCATATGTAAATATCACACTAATGCACCTATTTGAAGTACACCATTCCCATATACTTGGGGCAGGTGGGGTCCAATAATTCCACCAACTGCAACTGTATTATCTTRGGCTACAAGAAAGATTTCTTTCTACACTACTTGCCCGTACAATTTTTAATGGCCAGCATCTAGGGTGTGTCCACACAGATGGGTGCAGGCAGTCAGGAATTTATTCAAACTCCAATTCAGCTAGATATGTAATCTGTTTTGGAAAACTTTTAGATGCTTTAGCATAGTGGTTTCCCTGAGCTAATATACACCCAACTGTCAGATATTTTAACTTTATCAGCCAAAAAAAAAAAAAAGAAAAAAAGAAAAGAAAAGAAAAAAAAAATCAATTTAAAACAGAATTACTTTATCTGGTAATTTTGGAAATTTTGTTTTCAGATTGGCAAACATACTGGAATGAGCAGAAAATTCTCAAAATGTGAAATGCATGGGGTACACAGGGAGTGATTAGAAACTCCATTTGGTTTGCTTTTAGGATGTCTACATATTAGCATGCTTTTAAAGAATTAAAATTATTTGGGTTTCATTGACAAATCCGCAAAACCTTTTAAAAAATACAGTGGGCAGATAGCTATACAATCACCAGAATCTTTTCTGTAGTGTAGTCAAAGAGCAATGGTATTTATTATTTTCTGTAATTGGTCAAAAAACTTAGAATTTCRGTTGTGAAAATTGAGAGAACTTGTAAAACTACTGCAATGTGCATCTGCAGAGAAGTATTATACACATGGTAGATAACTTCTCTGTGTATGGTGGATAAACAGCTCCTCTGATTYCTGCTTGCAACCAGCTGAAGTGATCCCTGTATTCTAAAGGACCTAATYAATATTTTTAACATGCTTTCCCAATGGCCTGAAAGAGAGATGCAAGTCTGCGAACATCTGGCTCTTGTAGCTGAGTTAGTGAGTTCGGGACCTGGGGCTCACGTCTTGCCAGCCTTTTGGCCACATCAGATGGTGGCAGGGAGCTCTGCAACCCCTTTGCTCTGAGGCTATTTCCCATGTAGAACATCTACTGAGCAACACATCCTGGAGTGCCAGGGCTTCCGACAGACACACAGGGAGTCCAGGATAGTTTTGTGTTTTCTTGGCCATTTACTGGAACAGATATTTTTTCCCATGAAAAAATTTGGTCTCAACACACCTGCCTTTTCTAAGGAAAACCACTTCATTAGAAAATTCCTGCTCTGATCAAGTCATGAAGGACTTGATATTACTAATTATACTGTTAGGTAGTACAGTAATGACTAATTGTTCCTATACGTAGGTACAAAATCAATTTGGGTACTAGTCTGTTTAAATATTTAGTGTCAGAAAACAAAGCCAAATCCAAATGGAGAAGAAAGCAAGCTACTGGCAACTTGAACTTCTCTTTTATGTGAGAATGTCCTTGTTTCCTCCCATCAGCAAGCAGTTCAGTCTGCTATCCGTGCATCCTCAGAATGAAAATGTGATTGACTGCTACTTGCACRTTGGCTTAGGCAAACATTATGCCATTTCAAAGATTTGTTTTCATCAGATTCCTGTGCATTAGCAATAAATTAGAACATACTTACTCACTACCTGCTTCCACCCACATTTACAAAGAAAAACACCTGCTAATTACCAAAGACAAGGATGTTGATCATTTCATCTGAATCTTTTTTCTTTTTTTCCCACAGAGATTAAAAGCAAATAACTAAATATACTTTTGTACGTGAGAGCACTGCTCTTCCCTTAACCATTTCAGGATTCCTTTTTATAGAAACCAATCAGATAAAATTCACCTTGCATTGTCTGTAGGTAGTTTGCCAGCCTGTGTAATCTAATAAATGTCCCTTAAGGTAATGAACAGAGMTGAGTATGACATACAATATCATAGAAAAGCAACAGTTCGAAGCATTAGGTGCAGATGGGAGAGTACTAAAGTTTTTCCCTTCCAATTCCATGTGAATGGACAAGTAATCCCCTCCAGTTATGTGGTCTAGCTACAGACTGCTGGCTGTGGAGCAGGATACACTGAGCGTAGAGCTCTTTAACCCAGCAGCCTCCTTTGCTGTGAAATTTTGTTGCACCCATTATGGGAAAAGACTGAAACAAAATCTGAAGCAGAGCTCACCTGGCCAAATTCGGCCAGATTCAATGCAAAAAATTCTGTTGGTGTAGTACAACAAGCACACAGGGGCTTTGGATTAGTTTAGCGCAATGGGGTCAAGTACAACCTGTGCTCAAAGTATGTGTTCAGTCCACAAATGTTTCAGTTAGCCCAGACCCATTGCAGTTCAAGACTCTGGTCAGGACAGACCATGAAGACACACTTTGGCATATTATTTTAACTGCTACATGGAGGCAAAAGTTGAAATACTGAGTAATAGTTATGGAGCTATTTGTACTCAGCCACGTCTGAGAAAGTTGTTTGGATCAGTCTTAAGGACAGACATTTGGGTTGAAATCTCATCTCCATTAAGAAAGTATGGAAACATCATTTCCATGAGCAAATCCAGGATTTTTGGCAAAATGCCTGTTGCTATCCATTCCTTTTGGTAATCATCTAAATATAAATACAATCTCGTTCCTTGTAGCTTTCTATAGTGTTAATCCAGTAAAAGTTGCATAAACTTTAAGGAGCTGAAGTTGCAAATGTTGCTTCTTTTTCCGAGGAGTAAAAATGTGCTCTGCAGCAGTCACTTAAAGGCTCAGTATCAGCATAAAATGAAAGCCAGACTCTATATGCATCTAATTTGTCACATGCAAATGGAATCTCTGGGTAAGTAAATTGCTATCAGACATCTAAGTACTCATCTGTATGCATGCTTTTTTAACAGTTTTACAYGCAGAAATGCTAAGCCTGTGCCTACAAAAAGATAGATAAAACTTGGCCTTCTACAGGGACCAGCTATATTTTTCCTGACTTTCTATAATTAGAACTAAAATTTGTCGTTGATATATACACAAGATAGACTATTAGTTAATTAATGAAACTGAATAATCTATTATTAATGGTAATTTTTCTGCTTATGCTTAGTCTAATTTTGTATTCCTGACTAAATTAAAAGTGCATCTACAATATCTCTCAGTCACTCTCATTAACATGGAAGTTTAAATTAAATACTACTACTGAAGACATTCTACTTTTAATATTAAAATTTGATGCAGCACTAATCTCTGAAGTTGGTCTTGATAGATATGAAAAGTCAGAAGTTCTTATAAGAGTTTTAGAATGTTAAAAATTAGGAAAATTAGAAGATGGTGGTAGAAGGTATTCTCCCAATATCTCTGAATTATTTGCAGGTCCAATACAAAACTGAGAAAAAAACATTACTAGTAGACATGGAAAGACTGAATGGTCACCACCTAGCAGGTAGTCATTTCAGAGCAAGTAGTTATCAGTGGAAGACTGGAAGAAAGTGGCTACTATTTAAAAAAGAAGGAAGTAGAAAGAGGCAATAACAAAGGCTATCCCGTAAGCTCTAAAAATAAAGGAATCAGTTTTTTGACACCAGGCAAACTTCTTAAATTAACAAAGTGGCATGTAGTGACTGCTCTTATTATGGCCTTAATTGAGCTAAGAACCTAACTACCTAATTAAAATCCATGCTTAACTTCATGTATATGCCTAAGTTCTGCTGATCTCAGTAACAGCRCTTATAATTAATGCCTAGGTTAATTATTTTGAAACTGGAGTAGAGGCAGCTTTGATTTAGACAATATTAACAAAAAGTCTAGGAAATCATTGTAGATATAAATGAAACTGAGGAGAAAAATGGCTTGGAAATAAGCTTTCAACCTAAAATTCTTGCAGTCAGATGCCAATAGGGTGCATTCAGCTCACCTACCCTGGAAATCTTCAGTGCTGTTCTGCTTTTGATTTAAAAAAAAGGAAAAAAAAAAACTTCAAAGTTTAGAATCACTTAACAGAGCTGCTGGATAAGGAACAGAAGATATATCAGTCTTCATGAGTAGCAGTATTTGTTTATGTATGATGGAATGTATTTTATTTCTTCTGTACTTCTGGACTTTCTAATCTATAGCAATCTTTGAATTTTAAAGCAGTTCTTGATAATTTTCTTCATTTTCTATTTTTAATTATGTATATCCTTTAGATGCCATAAAGTGTGAATTAGGAGACAGAAAAAGAGTGGGAATTTTTCTTTGAATCAGTAACTTTTGAGGACAGTCTAGAAAAATCCATATTCAGTGATGGCATAGATTGAGATTTTATTGACTGAACACTTCACATGTAAATAAATTGTATAAACAAAAAGTTAACAGTTAACAGAAGAAGGACTCCAACAATATAATTTTAATTAAATAAGAGGAAAATCCGTGTTTTGTAACTAGTAACACTGAGAAAGATAAAAGCTGCACTTTTCCAAAGATGATTTTAATAGAATCTGAAATTGATATTCATAGAGTAGCGTTTCTTATTGTCACAGTTTGCCAATAGCCAATTAGCATGCTATTGCAAACTTACTCTATGGGTCCCAAGGGGAGAATCTGTAATTGCAAAGTCACTAACTTCAGCAGCAGTTTCAGTATAGCTGTACCTGCATAGCATAATCATTAACACAAGGACTTTGGCAGGTGCCTAAATCATCGGTAGAAGTTACAGTTGAAAGTTAGCAGCTATATCTCACAGTGAAACTCACAGTGTTGCCTCTCCTTGCTGGGTAAAAGATTACTGGACTGAAACCCTGGAAACTACTACGAAGTATATCTTACTTGGTTTTGTGCTGTGTTCTWAATAAGTTTTTTTCTGGGGAATCCCATAGGTCTGTTTGTGAACCCTGCTAGCCTTCTGCAGCTAGATAATGGTAAGGAGGAAAATCATGATCACCTAAGGAGTCCCCTTTGCAACCAGAGTCTTCAAGGCACAAATTGTCTCATCAATCTCTTAATCTGACCATTGAGTTGGTTCCTCTCTCACTAAGTGTTAGAAATGCGTCTCTTAAGGAAACAGCTAGCACAGTCCGAAGAAGATTTCCTGAATTCAGAGAGCACAGCACTAGCGCATTTTGGGAGTACTTTGTCATATTCCAGCAATGTGCAAAAAAAGAAGCCAAGACCCTCTTCCCCCCTAACACGTAGGTTTCCTTTGTAAGGAAAACTGTGAATTAGACTCAGGATTGCAAGGGACACCAGCCTGTCCAGCGTTGGGGAAACAGCTGAGGGTCATTCTGAGGGTTATCTTATCTACTCCCAAGCAAAGCTGTCTCTCTGGAGTTATCAGCTGACTAAACATTTTTGTTGTTCTTAAGCCTAAAATTTACTTCCAGTCAACCTGGCTGGGAGAAGGGGCATTTATGTGTTTTACTAGAAAACTGTACTCACAGTATGTTTGTTCAGACTTCTGTAATTTCTTATTCTTTGTGTTCTTATTAATTTTAAGCCTTTTAGTGTAAACTTTCTCCTTTTTTATGGTAGTGTTCAGCCCTTGCATATTAATTCCTTTAGGCAAAGACACTGCTTGTATCAATTTAAATGGTTACCAATGCACTCAAGGGATGGTGTCTGCAAGACTGATAGCTGTATCATACACTCTTATCTGTGAAACTGAAATCTGGAATATAAACACACATCTAAATTCATGATTTTTTTCAGTTGTTCTGGCTATCTGACCAAGTCCTGTAGCTTTCAGCCTGTGGTCTGTAGAATTCTGGATTTATCCTTAATCCTTAACCCACCTTAAATTCGGTTTACAGATATTTGCACATCCCCTAGAAGTGGTTGAATTTCTGTATGGTGGCAATATCTCTTTTGATACAAATAGCCTTTTAAGGTCAAAGAATGCAAGGTAGTGCATTCTTTGGAATGGAAGGAAGAARTCGTGGCATGTGTTGATTCCAGGTACTTGCAAACGCTTTCTTGCATTTTTATTCTTTTCTATTAGTTAAAATATGTTATTTAGTTTGTTCATTAAACCATTTAAAAACAGGGGAAGGCAGCAGAGAAGATCCTTGGAAAATAAAAATACTAAAGTCCTTGCATAAGTAGTAACTGGTAAAACACTTCAGAGAGGATGAATGCAGTATAAAATCTCTCATGTTGGAGCTTAATGTACAGAACAGAAGAAATCATAGCTTCTAAAAGTGGCTTTCTCTAATAATGTGTTAGTACTTAAAGTGTACTTTATGGACAAGGCTCTTCAAAAATGGCTTTTAAATTTAGAGCTGCAAACCTAAAAAAAGTAGCCTGATATTTAACAATGATCAGCTCTCAGAAGTTCCTGGTGAAGCCTCTATTTCTGAAAAGTCTTCAAAACAGTATTGGACATTATTTGCGCACCGATCCATGATATTACCTAGACCTTGCATGTGGACAGATCTTGATGTTCTCCACTTAGACAGATTTGGGAGTTTCTGACCACTTAGCTGGTGGGGGGTGAGTTATATCTCCGAGACACAAGGTCATGGCACACATCTGCAGGTGAGAAGGGGAAAGTGCCAGAGGACAGAGCATTTCACTTGCTTCTGTGCTCCAGCTCCCAGGGAGAAGTGTCAGATGTTCACTGTGCTAAACACTGGCATGTTGTGTTGTTCAATGCAAAAGAAGACCACAATGCCTGTCATGCAATTTCCCAGATGTGGAGTCATTTCCTGAGCGGCTGGAAAGAACATATGAACTGAAAAAGGGGGAAAAAAAGTGGTAAAATGAGAGCTGGATTTGATGACATTCTAATTTTGGAGGAAAGGCATAGAATTAACCATGAAGAAAAAAAATGGGTTTCAATGCACATTCCCAGCAGACAATAAAAGCGTGACTGAGCAGAAGGGTTTGCTGGAGAGAAAAAAATCAGAAGGAGAAGTTAGTCTCTGGTTTGAGAGAGAAGATGAGAAATTTCAGGCTGCAAGGCAGGCAAATGAGGAAGCAGAAGCTCTGAACACTTGCTTATCTGCAGTACCCCCAACAAAAGTAATATATTAAGTTACACTAACTCTAAGGGTCAAATACTTTGTTTTTAAATATTTCTCACAATTTACCCATGTTGCCCAYGGAAATGTGTATGTTAGTCTGAGAAAAACTAACGCTTCTAAGGCTTGGAAAGGAGAGTGGAGTTGGGATGAGATTTAACATCCTGAAGGGCTTATTCTCTGATCAGGAAAGAAATGAAGTATTGCATTTTAAAGGAGATTTTCAACTAAAAGGTTTAGCTGGACATCACTTTTAAAGTATTTGGAAGCCTCTCTGGGTACACTATAATAATATGTGGAAAAAAAAGCCTGTGAGTATTTTGATGTTTGCTTATCCACATGCTATTCTGAAGTATGACCAAACATGATGTAAATTATGAATAGCGTGTGGGTGCTCTGGTATTGCACTGCAGGAGGTTGGGTTAGAAGAAGAATGTAAAGTTCAGCATTTTGTGCCTGTCAGCTAAGTGAAAGGAAAGGACTTGAATCTATCTCTGCAATTTATTTCCACACAAATTGTGGCTTAGAATTCTGCGAGGCATTTGCTCTGTGTATCCTTGCTTTTGCAAGAATCTATGTGAAAGAGACACTCAGAAGAAAAAGTCTAACTGCAGTAAGCTCATTGGCAAAATAGATTTTATCTTTGTCGTTAGCATATTGAACACAATAGAAGCTACAGTATTCCATTAGCAATCTGCAAGTAGTATTTTTCTTGGTATGGTATGGAAAGTAAGCACACAAACAATGAATGTTTGCATTGATCATCTATGGAGAATCCATGCTTTACCATCTGCAATAATGCAATTTACTGAGAAGGATACACTGAATGGAAACAATTCTTCCTCCTTTTATGTCTCAGCACAGCATACTTGCAGATTACTTTTCTCTTGTTCCTATTGTTTTCAAATGGGAGATTAAAGTATTTTTTTCCCTAAGGTCACTGATGCTTGGGCTGGGAGGAGAGAGATGCAAGTATGTAACATTTGCTAGGGTAAGTCTGCAAATGAATTGGAATGATTTGATATAACAATAAATTAGAGCCGTAAAGAAAGAATTATTGAAATTCAGAGGAAAACATTAAATTGTATCTATTTAAAAATTATTAAATAAACCATCTATGTCTGCATATGAGTGTTACTAAATTCACACATGCAAGTATAAAAGCCTATTTAGATTGAGGGCTGCTTAGTGGAGGAGAAAGGATTGCAGCTCCTGAAAAAAAAATGGCATCTGCCAAAATCCTTCCTGAGTCACAGTCCCTCTGGGCTTTGGTTTCCTCTTCTGTAAAATAAGTAGAATAACCTGATTTTTTACCTCGCTTAGGTGCTATACTAACATACAGCAATTTTGTAAGTCTAATAGAGGGATACAAAATGTTCCAATGTTCTTGGGTTCGTTTTTGTCCCGAGCATTTTCTATTTTGAATCCTTGTGCATTTTTAGATTGCAGGCAGAAGTGGATCATTCCCTAGTGATTTTGGTATGGAAACCTTTCCCTTACATAAGGACGTCTAATTTTGCTGCCACTATTCTCTCTTATCAGAGATAGATTTGGTTGGCACTTGTTTATCAGTACATATTTATTATAATGTGTCACACAGTGGCTTCTGCCTATTACCTTGAACTGTAAAATAACTTTCAACAGTATTTCAGGAAAAAAGAAGATCCTGTCACAAAAGAAATAGTGATAACATGAAACATCAGGAGCTCTGACCCAAGAAGCCAAACCTAATTAATCAGAGCTCGCAACTCAACCAGTTTGCTGCTCAACGGCAGTTTTGATTACTAGGATTAGAGGCAGAGAAGACCTCTGTCTTCAATGGTTAAAAAGAGAAGGAAAAAGCTGGTATACATTTGACATGACCTCAGGCAAATGTCACATTGCTTTTGTTTCACCTGGGTGTCCTTCAATCTCACTACAACTTTAATGGCTGTTTGCCACTCTCTCAATCATTAAATAAATGAACTCAGGAAAAGAGAGTGCTGGGCACATTCCCCCTTGCTCAATCCAGCTTATTGAAACCGATCAGGTTAAACAAGCACTAAGTTGAGATTCACTCCAACCTCCACCTATTTGGAGAACACAATTAGAGAAGACATTCACTTGCTTATGAAGAAGTGAAGCTGGCTTTCAGCACCCACCAGAAATGAACATCTTTAATGCATCAGTGCTGGTAATTTACAATCAGTGTTGGGAGTAAAAATCTAAGAGACATGCGTTTCTCCTGGAGATCAAGAGCAGCACGTACATCAGCCAGGCAAGCTCTGCTGCTAGCGTATTGCGTGAGGAAAGTCTATTAAAGGCTGTGCCTAATGCAAGTGAGAAACAAAAATTGCCGTTGTTAACACGTCTTAAACTGGAATGAAATCTGGGCCTTGATAGAGAGAAATGAAAAACAGGCATACTTATAAAGTAGAAAACATACTGAGAAGCTGCCTTACCTCCGTCTAGTTCTTCAGCTCCAAAATGATTCCTGTAGAAGAGCATAATCTCTATCTTGTAACACTTGTAGATAGTCACTAAACAAACAAGCAGCAGCAGAATAGCACCAAGCCCACCAGCAAGCTCAACTGTATACATCAGCTCTGCAAAGAATTACAAAATGCAGTAACAACCACATTCAAACCAGAGAAAGATTAGCTGCAGACCTAGCACTTACATCAAACATTAGGATAAAATGCTTGATTCTGGGTTATTTATTTGTAGGACACTTGCAGAAATAGCTAATTAAGAGAAGTCTTTTTTTTTTCTCTGTTACACTATCAGAATTGCTTTTTTAAAAAAAATAACAATTGTTGAGTCTCTGTGTGTGTGTGTGTGCATGTACGTGCATGATAATGTGCATATGTATGAGAGATATTTGATAGMTGTCTTCCTTCTCTCTCTTGGTAGATATATCACAGTTTGTTTTACATAGATAAATGTTGACATTCCACTTACAATGAAAGCAGAGATGAACGTTTCTCTTTTGGAAACTGTACGGCAGACACAGCCCCTCCCCTATTCCACACCCAGATAAGAAACACCTCTGTTTTTTTGATGAGTTTCTGTCTACTATATAAGATTAGAATTTCCATTTTTCTTCTTTCAACATGAAAATAATAATAATAATAAAAAAAAAACTTGAGGGACATGGAGATAAATTATCCCAGGAGCCCCAAAGCCTCACACCTCAGTTACATGTTAATATCTTTGACACAGTTTCCCACTGATCTGCAATTCATCTTTATTCTCCCCTCTTTCCCTAAGCAGGGTTGGCTTGTATTTATACACAGCAAATCATGCCAATTTGTCAGTTCTGACATTCATCTTCAGAGCATGGACTCCCTGCCTTTGAGCACTCTACCACTGGAGATTCGTGTGATGGATGGAGGTCATTGTCCTGTAGCTCCGTTCCTGAGGACAGGGACACCAGTCAAATGTAACCACGTCTGTCTGACAACAATAACCTCCTCAGAGGGTTCACTTATCAGTTAATAAGTAATCATTGACTTTCATCCTTCCAGTTCTAGCAGTTGCATGCTCAGGAAAACTCTCATAACTACGTGACATCTCATCCATGACACACTCAACTAGGAACTGGCAATGTTAAAAGAAAGGGTGGGGGGAGGAAGCAAGGTATAACTAACAATATTGTAGTATGAAATGAGCAGTAAATGCCACATCTTAAGACCACCCATACACTTCTAATATCCGTCAGTTTCCAAGAATACTAAGAAAGCAGATTTTGGAAATTCAAGACAGACATTCTGCTTCATAAAGTTCTGTGCTGGAGAGAGCTTGGTTCCACGCTATTTCCACAATGTCCTCCTCCAGTGAGTAGCTTCTGTTTCAGTGAAGTGATGTAGCCCTGAAACACCCTTTTTTCTGTGCTTATGCAGATATGACACTCCAGCACAATACAATTCAATTAGAGAAATAAAAGGTTAGAGGAAAAAGTGACAATTCCATTTATTTTGACTATGTCCACTGAGAACCACACACTTTTTTATTATAAGGCAACTGTAAAAAGATTCATTGCTCTCTAGAAGACACTAAAAGCGTAATAAAAGAAAAGAAAAAAGGCATTTATATTCTGTGCTGTTCTTTCTGAAACTGTGCTGGAAACTCCTTTGTGTTAGACATTTTTAAGACCAGCAAGGTTACTTCAGCCTTTTTTAGTCCAGAGAGGAGAATGTTATTAAAAACACTCAACAAAAAATAGTTTGCTTAGATAAATAATACAGTATTTTTGAATATAAATGTAAATGGAAATTACTCTGCATTGGCTTACTATAGTCTGTTTATCATTTTTTTACTATAGGTGATGCAGCTCTTCAATGGTGACTAGAGAAAGGGATTTAATATGTTGGGCTGCTAGGCACAAAATACTCTATTTATGTGCCTGCTCTTATGATGCATTAAAGGCAAGGAAAAAAAAAACTTTACAACTGRAAAACAAAAGTTTCTTCCAAAGTTAATGATTATGAGATTAAATGGAAAAAAATAACTGCAGGTAGTCATCTGCTTTCTATCACTGCGCGTGAAATCAGACTATTGCACCTCATAAGCAGCAGCACTTTTGCTGGCAAAGAGTCTCATAGCTACCGTTTCCCCCATTAGAATAATTCAAGGCTATGTGAGTGTGTTTATTTTAACACAGTGCATCTGGAAATACATAGCACTGCCCTAAACCTATCAGACAAGCAAAGCAAACAACAAAATTCTCTAAGTTACCCTGAAAGGTACTAGAAATTGCCGTTTTATGTGCTCTTGCCAAGCCCATCATGATCACTTGGGGAGCTCAAGGATAAGATGGTTCTTTCTTAAACAGCTTTGCTTGCAAAAAAAGCTTCATGTGTGATCCATCTACTGCAGCAGGCTTGTGTTTTCCTCTGCACTGGACCCCATTTATCAGCACATGTTCCCTCTGTCCCTGTCTTGGGTGCTATTTTGCATGATACAGAGACCGAGATATGCAGCACTGAGCTCCTCAGACAGAGCACCCTTACACCCACCCATGGAAATGCCTAATCCAGCCCCTGAAGAAGTGATACCGGTGCAGCCCCATCTGTGCTGTGCCGCGCTGCGAGAGGCAGGACTGATCACCCTGTGCCGTGCTAAACTGATTGCTGTCCGGCCTTGAGCTTGCATGTCTGCAGGATACTAAACAGTGCCGGTGGGGGCACTGGCTCACCCTGGGCTGCCTCAGGAGTCCTTCAAGCAGCGTAGCACCATGCTCTGCGTGGGACCGAGAAAGGTCCGCACCGTGCTCCACAAGAGGCCACGGAGGGGAGGCCAGTCCTGTCTCTCACATCAGCCTGGCGGGTCCCCAAAGTCATTTCCTACTTCTGTGCCTCGGTTTCCCCACAGTGAACTTGGGAGCATGTTTCCGACTCCTCTGCAGGAAGAGCCTGGCCTCTGCTTTTCGATTACTTCTGAAAGGTGCTTTGTGAAAGCTGAGGGTGCTGGCGACATGTATGACAACGACAGCGTGACCCTCCAAACTAAGCTAAAGTGCAACAGCGAGGTTAGAGTGCGAGGCTRTCTTTGCACTGGCAACTCTTTATTCTGCCTTTTGCATTGCAATTCGAGCACACGTTACATTCTCTTTGAAGTGTGAGCTGTTTTTCCTGCAAAAACCCAAGCTTCCTGTAGCAGCAATGCACTGAAAAGATTCTGTTTCGGCACAATCCCACATCAGAGGAGAGACAAAAAGTGCCAGCCTTTTAAAAACGGCTCAGCCTCTGTGTTAGGTTGTGCAAATCCCAGACTTTGCCCTCTTTAAGGAGCTGAGACTGAACATGGGAAACGGTGGTGGGAATTACTGGGCTAGCTCTTACGGGGGACAGGCATTCTGCTAAACCCAGCAAGCGAGCGAGTGCCAAAGAGCCACGTTCAGAAGCGCGGCGATCATTTAGTTACAGGCAATTAGCAATAGTCCCCTGGTAGCCTGGGAGCAGCTCTGCTCCAAGGGAAAACACATCGATTACTGCTGCAGGAGTAGAGTGGTTTCTGAATAAATCGCTTCAATTTAAAAGAAAGTTCGTTACAAGCGTTTTGACCAATGGCTACATTTTTTTYCCCTTATCAAGAGGCTTTGGCCAAGCAACACAATGAAAGAAATAGTTAATTAAAACAAAGTATGTGCCCCCTCTGAATATCCTGAATGATATGGCTAGGAATGAATGCATTCATTTTATACTGATTGTAACTTAATTATTAGGTGTATTTGTGGGCTACATCTTTGATCTTCACCTGGCTTTGATTTTTGATAAAATTCCTTTCCCTGTGTCACACAAGCAATTCAGTTATCTTAGCAGGAGCTGTAACAAGAAAGTAAATAAAAGGATGCCTTCAGTGATTCGTATCTTTTGATTTATATGACGTGCTTCAGAGACTTTACATTTGATGATCTGTGATGATTTAAAATTAATCTTATTCTATTCATTAGCCCATATACAGCTGAGCTGCTAAGAAAAATAATTATACTTCATTCTTTTTTGTGATTTATAGCTCTTGGTGGATGTGTGATTTATAACTGTGTATTCARTTTCTAAGCCTTTTTCAAAATCCAATTATAGTCTATCTAAGGTTTCAATTTTGCAATCACTTACGCAGATTGCTTAACTTCGCAGCCTATAAGTAATCTCTCTGAAGTCAACAGGACTATTCACAGAGCTTCCAGCTAGCACATATATAAATCTTTGCAACTTTGTTGCCTAAACTCATTTCCATTCTCTAGGTGTCTTGGACATTTGGGTCACAAAGCTACAAAGTTTGGTTATATATAGCTTTCACATTTTGTCCAGATATACATACACAGACTTCAATTACGAATTGAAGCATAAAGGTAGTGAATGTAATTTAGAAGGGGAGCAGTTAAAGACAAGGCTGACTAAAACTCCCAGCTATATTTTCTAGGATGATGTCTGAGAGAATGAGGGAAAAAAGCAGATACTGATAACCAATGCAAGAGTGATGTATCACAGCATGTAGTTTTGTTTATAAAGAAATGTGTTTCCTGAAAAGGGAGGAGGAGACTGGCTAACACAGGAATACTTAGCTTGTCTGAGTCCCATATCAGACATTACCAGTAAATGGTAGGCATGATTTAAAGGTTAGGAAGAAAAAAATCCACTCTGAGAATTTGAAAATAAAAACGGTAAAGTATGTTTTTGAGCTTTTTTTTTTTTTTTTTCTCAATACAGTATTCATTATCACATGGCTGTAAAAATCTATCTTTCCAAAGTATGGCATATGGAATCACAGCTTCACACAGCATATGCATATCTATATCTATAGATAGATGTGTGTATGTGTGTGCATTCATGTGTGTCTGTCTATTATCTAGCTTTCGCGATTTTTTTTCCCCCATGGAGGGCACTACAGATACTGTTGTGAAAAATCACTGATGGATCTTGTAGGATAATAATGCTTCCGACACTAGAGGTTGCAGATTTGGGGTGTTCATTAGCTTGCTTATGAAATCATCTCTTGGCACAAAGAATACACTTTCTCCCAGTGCAGGCCACACATGCCTGTAGGTGTCTGCAGATTTGACTTAAGGTGGCTAAATTTAGTTACAGTTTTTAATACTTTTTCCACTGCAGAAATTTCTTTTTATTTATTAGAACTATTCAGAGCCAGTTACCTCACTTTATTCATTAGATCTATACGCAATATATATTCTTTATTTACCTGTGAGAAAGAACTAATCAGATTCAGGAATATATATGTATAGTATGTATGTGTATATATATGAGTGCAAATACAAGACAAAGATCTCGTTAACTTGTTCATCAGTTCAGAAGGCAGTGTGTTTGAGTCTTGGTTCTGTTGGATTTCTCAGCATTATTAGAAGACAGGCAGTAAATAATAATAATAAAATGTATATCCTTAGCGATGACATTTTTATTTCTTCTGAGAAGTATGGGATACCTGTTCCCAGCAGGAGAATAATTACACTGACTACCTCCAACAGTATGTTAGTTCAAGAGAGTACAAGATGGAAGAAAACGTAGATGCTGTAACACCACTGAAATTTACTACATTAAATACAGAACACTGCATCTTTAAGGCAGTTTACACTTCAAATTGAAGGGAAAAACATCATCGTGATACAGAATTGCATTAATCTCTGTTTAGCTTCCCCTAATAAATTAATTTTWTATGACTTACTCCTTACTGATTAGGAGAGCTTCTAGCTGCTCACTGCACTACAGAAATCAGCCCACACAATTACTTCTTTTAGATCCGCTGAAAGAAATGAATGTAAGAAGCACTGAGAAGTTCTAAAATGTGGGGGAAAAGTTGAATACTAATTTCCAAGGATGTAAGACCATAAAACACACTGTTTACTTTTTTTTTTTTCTCCTAAGGATAGCATTAAAGAATAACTTAGCTCTGCATAGGTTATAAGAACAATTTGTGACATCTTATTTTAAAATATTTTCTTCCTTGTCAATCAAGGTTAGAAGGAACTTACACAGATATTATGCAAAAAGAAGAACTATCATAAAAGTGGTACAAAAGCTGTTTTAAAAAGGAGTCTGTTAACCAATTTGTTTGGCACATCCTCAGAGGAAATCTAGATTTAGGCACATGCTAAGTAATCTGACAATTTTTTTTCACTAGAGAAGTCTTACTCCAGTTTTCTGAGGATGAGAAAAACCTTAGTGATGAAGAGAACAGCCTTATGAAGAGTTTCTGTTAGGCACTAGTCTCTATCAACCCACTAATTTGCTGATTTTAGATGAGATTGAGCGTAAAAAGGACAGTCATTTTTTATTAGGCTTGGGGTAAGAAGAGATTTTACGCTTTGGGCCCTATGTCATGAACTTCCTGTGTGGCTGACTTTATGAACTGTCCAGCATACTTAAGAACCTCTGGACTCCTTCGATGGTCATAGGGGGAAAGAGAAAAAAAAAATCAATTCTCATCGAACAAAATCACTTGCAATTCTGATTATAAAGCCTAGAGAGGAACTTGGAAAAGTTTTTTCTTGGGTTCAGCATGAATGATAAACASGTAAGCTGGAAGATATACGTGTTTAATGTCTTAACGAACCGAGCGGGTCAGAGTTTTGCAACAGTTCTGCTTCCATTGAGCCCTAGAGTTTTATTGAGCTTTTCAAGTAATTAGGGACAGTTAACAGAATGTGTAGTGTAAAAGTCATTGCTCTCTCAGCTCGCGTGGCGAGCTCCCATTCAGGAAATCCGGAAGCTTCGTGAAGCGTTATGGCAAAAGAACTGTGGCACCTTGCAGTTTCTCTGCAGAGCTTAGAAGAGAACTGCTGTTGCCTTTCTGCTTCAAGTCCCAGTTGTCACTCCTCACCACCACTGTGTGAAGTCACATTCCACTGACTGAAAATGCTCGTGAGATCAAAAACTTAGCTTATTCAARTCTTTAAGTCATGAAACCAGTTTTTACTTATCATGCCAGATAAACTGTTATTTAAGGTTCTTGTCAACAATTCTGTTATCTTTAATAAACATATGAATTGAAGAAAATTCAGCATTTTTTGTTGTTCATAATTTTCTATTAAACTGTAAAAGAAATATTAATAAAATGTCTATGTATTCACTGATGGAGAGTTTAGAATATGCCTACCAGTTCATAGGTTTCCTCAAGATTTGTTTCCCACAGGAAGATTTAAATTCTTTTCTTTTCAAACATTTTCACAGAATTAATTTTCACAGAAAATTAAACTAGAATAAGTCTCTTCTCCTAGACAGTTTATTTCAGTGAAATTTCTTTTTTCCAGCAGAAAAAAAGCTTTTCAGCCAGTTCTCAGCTACATAGTTTGGATTCAACAAGCCAGATAGTCACTCTTGGAGACTATGTGTGGCAGAGGAGAGCAAAACCAAAATATAAGAGAGGCACAGAAAGAAAATTAGACATCAGGAGAAAAATGGGAAGAAGAAGTGAGAGATATTTTGAAAAAACTGCACAGAGAGTATTAYTTAGTCTTAGCTCTGGTGGATGTCCCATGAAAAATATAGGTACACTAGTTAGCTTTTAAAATAATATAAATGAGACAAAAAACCCCTTATGACAGGATAAAATTAGAGATTATTTTTGCTTTAGAGTTTTAGCTGTTAAAACATACTGACAAGAATTTCCACAAAAATAACCATATAATTATACTGTAATCTGTAATTCCAACTTAATATATGATTAAATGAGACCACAAGGGATTTGATCTAGCGTGAAAGTCAAACTTTTCAAGAGAGAACACTGTAGAGAAACRTTTTGCTTATACATTATCTTTTGGTTATGTATTATGTTGATAAACTATGGGCTTATATTTTTGAATTAAAAGCCTGTGGAAAAAAAATTGTAGTGTACAATCCACTCATATAATCTGCAATATGTTGTCTGCCATTAATAAATTTGTACGTAGCTATTGTCAGTACCACTCTCAAAATTAATTTCTGGATGGTTCTTCTATCTAATTGAAGCTCAACGTGTAACTGCTGCAGATGATCTCTGTCTGGTAACAAATAGCTACCTAACTGCTGCAGATAGCTATCATCACTAACTAACAAAATCAGTTTCAGACTATAACAAGCAGTTTTTTCCCCTCCCACAAAAGAGAAAGTAACATGATCGTAGTAACCGTGAGAGAAAGAGATCTGCTGGTCAGCAGCCGGAAGAAGGGAAGGAAAGTTAAACCTCCTGGGTTCTGATCCCTCTCGTCCTGGGAGTATTTTGGGGCAAAATTTGTAAGAATGGAGCAGTCAAGAAACAGCATTGGCACTGTCATGCTTAAAATGCTCTACTGCCTTTAGCGCCTACACACAGTGCATGAGAGAAATTAGGTGTCTACAAATGGTTAACCTATCAGGCAGCACAAAAATGTGTATTATAAGTTTTTTTATGCACTGGCAATCAGAAAGTAAAAGAAGTCGAGGAGAAAAGAGAGGCTAAACTCCCAGTGATATAGACTGCTTGTATCTGGGCTAAAAGGAGCTGCCACAGACCTGGACCTTCTTCCCATGTCGGATGCTGAAACTAGGTCAGCTTTTGCTTGCTCTTGGAGTAAGAGGAAGTTGCATCCCACTGTTGCCCTGAACTTTCTCTTAGAAGGTGGGAGGCTCCAGGTTTCAAGTTGCGTGCCAAATCAGGGAAAAACAGAAGCTACTTCTGCCCGGCGCTTAGCACTGGTTTATGTAGGGGACCACAATCACGTATTGCTCATATTTTCTGTGAAGTAAATTTGTCCCTGCTGGATTGACGTGTCACGAAAAATAAGGGAGAGGCACATAGACCTTTGCTGGTGCTTTAGACTCTGAACATCTTGTCCTTATCAGAGTTGGTGTATCCAACAAGGTGATAGTGGGCATATCCAGTGAACACCTAAATTTACAGACAATATATTGACTGGGGCAAAGCAGCAGTTACAAGGGTGTTTGAAGGGCTTACATTTTGTACGTGAACCCCCAACTGTAGCACTTAGCGCTAAATACTTTTGTTTTCCAGGGATACTCTTTGTTCAGTAAKAGAGCTTTCTATTTTCTTGTCCTCTTTGATCATAACGGTAATGCACTACATGTAGAGTTTAAGAAGGATTATAAATTCATTTTTAGGTACTCAGTGAACATTCTAGATTCAGCATTTCTATTTGCTTATGCAGCTGGAAAAAAAGATCAGCAACTAGAAAACCAACCAAAACTAATATCTCTGCAGATGCCTCGATGTTCAGGAAGCAAACATACCTAATTGTTAGGTTTTGATTGTTCTAAGTGAGCAAATAATCAGAAATTAATAAACAACTAACTCATTTCTAGCCAAGACTAAATGTGGATCTAAACGAGGAAGCCTAAAATGAAATGTTGTCATGGTGATATACAGGAGACTAAGCAAGCAGTGCAAAGCTTTTTTTCCTAGGAGACCTGAGAGACTAGCTAGAATTTTTATCTGTCATGGTTAATTTATCATTTCACTGAAACAGTTGTCAACATGCAAAGTATGCAGAAGGCTTGTAACAGGTACCTTTTGCTTTTTGAGGGCACAACAGATTTTGTTTCCAAATCACAATTTCAGATTCAGCCTTATTTAATGAGGAAAAAATGTATTTGGGGAACCGTTTGCTATTTTTTACTTTCAACTATTTATAATGACAATAAAATATTGAGACCACTTCCTCTTAAGCATGTCATCATGAGGCTACATTCTGTGGCCTATTTGACATACTGATTTTTCTGAGAACAGAAGCAAGGAAAGTAGATYCTTGCAAAATTTATGCATCCGTGTTGCTAGATTAAAAAGCTGATGGTCACAGAACAGAAGAGAGTTCTGTGCTGTGTCAGTYGCTGTGCTGTTGCTGGCATGGAAGGGAAAATAAGGACTCATCATCAGCATATGAATGAATCAAAGTGAATTAATTATTGGTTTTAAAGTAATTTAAGCCTTAACATTCTTTATCTTGAGTGCTCCATGTACTAATTTAATTATTAAAGACAACCTATTGGATATGAGTGTTGTATTAAATTCTTGCTCTGGGTTCAAATGTCTTTGAATTAGGGATAAATAGCTACCAGCTGCTAAATTGCTACAGTTCAATTACTTAATGAGTTAATTTCCTATCTCAATACATTCAAGAATATATGGCAAAAGCTAGGCTAAGGAGAACATCTGGTTATTTATATCTGTATCCCTTAAGAAGAAAAATGATTAAGAAGCAATTCTATTCAATTAATTGGAGGTACATGAAAAACACGTCTAAATGAGTAATACACACGAGCTTGATTTATGGCTCCCCTTTAAACTTAGGTTTTGCATACGACAAGGCTAAAACTAGAGAAGACATTGCTGCTCTGATATAAATTGGGATGCCACACGTAGTGCAAACCACAGCACGAGTCTGGTTTGCTCACCTTTACAAACGGTCTAAAAAGCCCCGCAATAACAGCAGCAAAATATGCGCCCTGGTCCTGAATATTCATTGCTCCCTGAAGCCGGAGGGCTGCTACACGACTGTGGGGAGCACCAAGCTGGTAAATGTGGAACACCCTCCAGGAGGCAAAGCATCCGGACACCTCGCTTGGCGAGAGGCTCTCTGCCGCGCCGTATCTATCTCCGTGGGAGACYACTGTGGCCATTAGAGAGGCTAAAATCACAGGATGTGAGTGGAAACAGGAAGGTCCTTAAAAGTTTATGTCATGATACTTCACTTCAGAAACGCTGGCATTAAAGAAATATGTTAGAAAGAAAATCTTCACGGTGAGACTACGCAGGAATTCCCCCGACAGGAGGTTTTTATGTGGCGCTGCTGATAGAAGCGGAATATATTTGYGTTTGCTCTTCTAATAATTGATTTTTTTTCCTTACAGAAAATGATTATGATCTTATTACCTGTAGCTTCCTACTCTTCTTCCTCTATTGAGCCTTTATTAGTTTTAGCACTCATGAATTATTAAATGCATCTTCTATATAAACATAATGAAAATGTGTTACTGTATTTTTCCTAGTGACAGTTATAGTTAACAACAACCTTTCTGTTTTGTTTTGAAATTTGTACAAATGCCTGGGGAAAAACAATCATTGCTTATTAATACCTCAGGAAGACAAAACGGAAAACTTTCATCAGAAAGAAACTGCAAACTGACCAACCCAATAACAGATCATGGCATGCTGAAAAGCTGCATATTTACCCCTTTTATGTAGAAGTATACTAGCGTGCCGGCGTCCATTCCCATTTTCAACATAGCACGAGTAATTCCCCAGATCTCCTTCTTCCACAGAGTCCAGAATTAATGAGATGGAAACCTCCTGTTCCCCAAGATGCTCCTTGAGAACCCTAAGGAGGAAAAAAAGGAGTGCGTAAGCTATTCTGCTTGTATCACGGCAGAGCATTAGCTAATCATGACATAATAACACTACTCACAGTTCACAACTGTCAGGCTTCAAATGCAGCTATGCTTTGATGAAATCTTAATTAAATTATATCATGCCCTTTTCTTCCTCACTTTTAATGAGGAGGTTTGGCTTTGTAAATGTTAATGAGAGCTTCAGCTAATTGTCTTCTTTAAGCAGGATGATGCACACACTGATAATACATCGCACTCACTGACGGAGGCCGTGATCAGCGGTATGTGAAGTCTCAAAATGTTTAGAGCAGAGAAGAACATTAACAGCTATTTTTATATTTAGGGTGACATTACGAGTCTGGGCCAAAACCACTATTTGTCTGCTTTCTGGAACTGTTCAAGATATCGCTCAGAAAAAAATGTGTCARTGTCAGGGCCTGAAAAATTATTTCTTGAATGTATTATAATATTTCACTGTGAATTATAAATCAGTGGAAAGAACTGGGATGCCCAGCACGACTCCATGTTAAACCTCCATGTTTTAAAATATTTCGTTTGAGTTGTTTTTCCTGAGGTACTTATTTTTCTTTATTTCCTCTTAGTATCTTCTTAGTAACTGTTATTAGTGGTTATTATTATTGTTTGCTACAGTTTGAAAAAGTCGCCACACAAATTTTGAGTGGTCATAGTATGGTGCAATAGAGCAATTGTTCTGCTTCTACATTCTGTAATACCAGTCCTTGCTGATGCATACATTTTCCCATTCTCTACTGGTAGAGTTATAAAGGTAAAGAGTGGATTTGAAAAAAAAAATAAATAAATAAATCAGAGCTATGATGCTCTTGAGCTTGTTTGTGATACAAGTACTATATTAACTATCAAAATTATCAAAAAAAGACATTGACTTAGAGAACAAAAAGCTTTTTTGGTTTTTTTACCTGATGTCGCTTTCCCAGACTCGACTATCATCCAAATCTTCAATAAACTTCTCTCCTTTCATCCAGTAAATTAAAGGACTGACATCTCCACTATATCCAAAGAAAGCTCGGCAGGTTAGATTAGCAGAACCGCCTGTTAGAAAGAATGTGAGAAATAAAATATGTTATTTCAAATTTGCAAAAAAAATCATTTTTGAATCAGCTGCTTTTCTTGATTTGCAGAAGTGATGTCTGTAGAAACACTCAGTTTTGAGCTGTTGGAAGTATCCAAAAATACCTGCTTGCCTTCTAGCCAGTGTTCAATGTATTTTCTGAAAATAAATACAATAGAAATAAAATGAAATGTTGCATAACAACAGGACTTAATTCTTTCACCAAGATTTCTAAATATGTTAGGGAAGGAAAGGGCCGCAGTTTTTGAAAGAGAGCTAAATGACTTAACCAAGAACTTCTGTGTTTTCTCTGAAAATAGGTAAAGGTTAGGTAAAATAGAGACGTCGTCACTTCCGTTTCAGGTCAGCTTTACAGTGGTTTCTGTAAAGGGACTGGTAGACTCCCGTAGAGTGCTTTCTACCATTTCCGAGGCAGCCACACAGCTGAAGATCTCCCACTCGCTGCTGTAAAGATCTTTGTCTTAATGGGCACCAACCCTTCCAAACTGCCAGGTGCATTTTCTATAGCGGGAAATTACATAGTAAATTAAGGAAGTGTGATTCAAGGAGTGATTCTTTYCCCCCTGAGGACAGTGTTTTCATGGAGTTGATTTAACTGCTGAGACCAAATACATTTTTTTATTTACACCTTCCATTTTTGATCTTAGGATTTGAAAGCTGACTGACTACTGCTCCTATAAAGAAGGCAGGGACAGATTCTGCACAGAGATGTCACGGGAAGCCCTTCTGTGATCAATGAATTTCCTTCATGTAAACTGAAGATCTCTAGTGGGATGGTAAAAGTTTGCTTTCTAATGCCAGCTCCTGTTTCAGACCCGCAGGGAGCAGCGGTCAGCAGCCTC
Source organism: Rhea americana (assembly GCF_003343005.1). NCBI lineage: Eukaryota > Metazoa > Chordata > Aves > Rheiformes > Rheidae > Rhea > Rhea americana. Next base: position 3,924,775 of record NW_028186745.1, read on the forward strand.
CCTCGTAAGCCGCCTCCTCACTCTCCATGCTGGGGGCTCAAGAAATGCCATTCTGAAGCACCAGGGAGGAAGATTTTGGCAATCTCAAAGCCATTTGCAGGGAATGAGATGACCACTAGGAGACCACTTGATGTGGGTTAAATGCAAGAAAGTCGATAATGGTACATGATAAACTTTCAAATTGTTTCCAGGATGCTTTAACAGATGCAAATTCACTCTCATACAGCCGTTACATAGCAGGATATACACAAACTTTTTTGTTTGTTTCTGCTTCATAATTATAATACGTGAACATGTGAAAATGAAAATATCAAACTTTAACAGAATGTATTGCCTACAGTAATCTAATCCAGCACACGTTCAGGGCTATGAAATACCTAGTAATTGTGGATATTGGCTACTCTCAGAATGAGAGAAGGTACCTGCATAATTGAAGCAAAAGCAGGCTCCTTTGGTGAAAGAATAACCCCTATGGCATTACCTACTGGTCTGAGAGAGRAGAGAGCCACCTAATGCATCACTGCCACTTCTTGGGCTTTTTCTGGAGCTTTTCACCAAGTGAAGGCCCAGCTGAAACTTTTTAGATTTTAAGAGTTGGTAAGGTCGCAGCAGGAAGCTTTATGGCTTCTGGCCATGAATCACAGAGATTAGGCACCGCAGGCACTGAACCATCAAAGCTCTCTGAGCTCCTGCAGCTAACAGGCACCTACTGAGAGTTGATTTCTGTACAGTGCAGGCCTCCAAGCCTTTACCAGGTGGATATTAACATGCATAGGTTTGTTTTTTAAAAATAAACATATTTTGTTAAGGGGAAAAGTGCGAGAAGAAATAAATTGTAAGACTAAGGCCTTTTCCTCATTAAATCTGTGAAGAACTTCCTCCCCCCCGCCCCCCATGAAATATTTAGGTATATTTTTAAACACAGAACTGAAAGTTTCCATTCCACATGAAATATTTACACCTGGGAAATAAATTAGGAAGGATGTATATAGTAATAGTGTGCCATTAGAGTTGCTGAGCAAAGGCTATTAGCACGTGAGCTGGTGAGCTATAAATTACCTATACTTTCTACCCTGACCACAATAAGTCAGTGGGAAGTTCATTAGCAGGTTGTGAAGAAAGATTCAGTGACCAGCTAATGACCAACTGTGACCATTAAAGACCAGGTCTGGCACTTCTGCACTAAGCTGAGACCCTCTGCTCTTTCTGGACCAGAGATGCTCACAGCTGCGGACCCACCTAAGTAACAGGCAAAGACTAACTCAAGGGCAATATTATGAGTGGGCAGAATATTTGGGGAAACTCATCTTGACCTCTCTTCCAGGGCTACCCTTGTGTCCTCATGTGTGTGTTGTGCRTTTGGCTTCATTCTTCTCTCTAAGTACAACTTTTTGAAGTGAGTGGTCAGAGAATGACTATTTTGGCACGCTGGGCAGCTATTACAGCCTTGTGGCCTGCATAGGCAATCTGTTTTTAAGAAATCTGCAAATTATTAGAAATTATGCAAAATTTAAGTAAATAATTACAAGAGTTACTTTGCTTTATATTTTAGCTGGCCAGCTAAAACAGCTGGCCGGCTGATAAATAGAAATCATTCACAGTTAACCTTAAACAACTACTTCCCTCAGTATGTTTTTCTATGCTAAGAAAAACTGTAGAAATGAACTGAAAACTGTCCATGTTTGATGAATTGATGTGTTATGCTTTCTAAGCCAACAACTTAAATTTTCCCGTAAATGCTGGATTATTATGGTTTTACAGTCTATTTTTGAAAGAATTTAAATACATATTTTAAATTAACTACTAGGGGGAATCCATGCTTCGCTCACTCTCTTTGTCTCTCCACTTTGCAGTAAGAAGCTATAAATTCTTGAGCATGTTCTCTCTCAATTTAGGTCCTTGGCAAGCTGTTTGTTTATGGACCCTAAATATGTCCAGAAGGACGAGATTATAACTGCTAAGGAAAAAAAAAGGGTACTAAAAAAAAATCCAAAACRTCAAGAAGAGATAAAGGTAAAAATGACAATTTTGAGCTTCTAATTCTAACTCTTTAGCTTGAAATAACACAATAAAGACATGTAGGAAACTATCTAAAAAAAGCAAACTTCAACAGCATGTGTCTCCTTCATCTTTGCTTATGAATATGAGTTTGCTTTATTGAGCTTATTTTTGGAAAAAAAAACACAAAATCCACAATAAGCAACACTAAATGTTGCTACTGCTTCCTGTGATAAAGATGCACTGTCAACTCTAGCCAACTAGGTTCAAACTAAATTAATCAAAACCTCCTTGACCTGGAAAAATTGGGAAAGAAATTTGTTTCCCAGTATGGTTTCTAGTAGCCTGGATTACAGAAGGACAGTAGAAAAAAAATGTGCTTCCTTGAAACCAGCAAATCCCTTCAGTAACATATTGTTTTTGTGTCCAGTTTCTCCGCCTGGCAGTATTTGGGGCATTTTGCAAACTCTTGTTATGGGAGCCTCTGTCCAGGAGAGGGCACTGTCTGTCTTCTGAACTACATATCTCGCTATATGTTTTTTTAATCAAAAGAAACTCCTAGTGTATAAGCTATAATTAAAAACATCAGCATGCTAAGAACCTGCTAGTTGTAATTAGCAAATAGTGAATGTTTTGTAGTTAGTGAAATGACATCTTGTACGGGCAGTTTAAATTACACTTGCACCATTACTCATAGATGTTAGCATACGCTGCGATGGCATCCGTTCTCCCCTTCGATTTGGTAGACTCCTCACTGAAGGACAACCATTTCTGTGGGAAGCACTGACAATTAGCAGGTATCTCCTACAACCTCTTTTAAAAGAATCCTCAAGGATGTATTACAGAAGTGAAGTGTTTGAGAGCCATGCCCAGCATCTGCTAACGCTGAGGGCCAAGAGAGTGGAAATGTTAAGTATATTGAAATACAAGTCTTCTTTTACTGTACAATGTACAGCTATAATACTTACGTAGAGACAATAGCTATATACTTACAAGCATGGCAGTATTTGTAACGTTAACACTTGAAAATGAAATTATAAAAGGTCAAGGCAGATAAAGTCAATCTCACACACACATTAAATAACATTTTTTTCATTCATGATAAAGAAAGAATACTGACAAAAAATGATCAGTCTTCCAAGTGGAAAGATGTAAAAAAGATTACATTCTTAGGTGTGAAGGATAGGTGCCAATTCTTACCAAAATCAATGACACACCTAGGGCCCACTTGTTTTGCCAATGTCTTCTAAAAGACCAAAAGGCAGGAAGAAACTACTCGTGTTCTCAGAGAAACTTTTTAATCATAACCAAGATAGCTTGAAAGCCATATTGTAAACATGATTAAAAAATTTTAAAAAGCTAACAAATATTTTCAACTGTGAGAAAATTCATCTGTATGCCATCCCTCGGAGCAGGATGCTCTGCCGTGGTTCCTCGCGATGCTCTCCTTGCCTGCATAGAGCATCACCCACTGCTATGCTGCCACCAGCTCACACACGTGTTTTCATACCTTGATACCTTGTATTCTGTTATCAATTCCTAACTGTTTCATAGAGCAGCTAAGGCCAAGCTAAATSAATGATTATAAGTTGGGAACTGCTGATTTCCAGCCTTGTCATTGAGTAACATGGTGTGGAATCTTTGGCAAATCGTCATGTCTTATATCTGTATAGTTACAAAGATAAACTTCAAATTCCCTGTACTCAGAGATCTGTGGATGCACGTTTGGAAGGATTGAGTGTTGGTGGTACCATGAAAGCACGATACAAACTGGCGGAACATTGTTATGTAGCTATATCTCTTCGTTGATCAACCTGTCCACATTTGGGTGTGCTACTAAAAAGAAAAAAAGTGGAATGTTGATTGCAAAGGGCTCTGGATTCCATATTAAGTTCCTTCGGCCATAAATGTGCAAATTCAGAGTACACACAAGCATTCATCCACAGGAAACATTAGCTGAAGGTTTGCACAAAGTCCAGAGACATGCTGTGGCTTTTGAACTTTCCTTGAGTTTGTAGATATCTCTATTTACTGAGGATTTAGAAATTCCTTGAATTTCTGATTTGTTTTTTCTTATTGGAAAAACCCTACTTTTTGTTCATTAGATGTTTTCTTTCAGTTGAAAAATAGCCCCCACCCAGCAAAGCAGTATAGTCATTTGCCCACACATAGGCACAGACTGCCCCATGAAAAACCCTTTATTACTGCATGAAGCTTCCAGCTGCTGAGTCAAACCRCAAAGTTCAGTTCAACAGTAAGACACTTAATGTAGGTACCTGTAACTAGCTGCTTACATGTTACTTGCCCTCAGCCCTGAGATAAAAGTTAGTTTCTCTTCATATTGCAAGATGTGATATGATTGACTACTCTTACATGTTGGTTCCTATTTCCTCCTCTCCCCATAAAGTGTTGAAGGTTTTTCTGTGCATTCTGGTTTTTTTTCCACTGCTTTTTTCCCCCTCCAGAAAAGCTTACAACAAAGAAATGCTATCTCCATGCAGATGGTGGGACAACTATGAAGACCTTTCTCTCACACAGTTGTGGATCTACTTTTGCCTCCTCTGTTCCCCTTGAGAAAGTTCTAAAGTGATTACTTTTCTTTCTGTGATAGGAAATTCCTAGAAGTGAATGAAAGTTTATCCTGGAGCTTTAGATATTTAAGAGTCAAGATACAAGCTCTGGAAGATAAGGATTAAAAGCTTGATCTTTATTTGTCTGTCTATTTACAGGTACAATCCACTTGGTGAACTTCAATCTCATTTTTTCCCCTTATTTCAACTTTTGAAACAATTGGTAAATAATAAATACCTAGCTTTTAAAATATTGATATCTGTACTGTAAAATAAACAACTTATTGTGATTTTTCCGCCATATAGAAAATCTATTCACTACTCTGAACTCAAAAGCACTAAAGAACACCGGATTTGTTGGAGAGTTTGGCCAGTTGTTTCATATTTGAAATATTTTTTCCTAATGTATAAAGATGCACATTTTACAACAAAGATAGTCACAGTACTACTGAGCTTTGGATATTCTATTTAGGTCAGGTAACTAAATATATTTAAATATATGATATATGTAAAATAGAGTAAAAATAGCTTACACAATTTTTTATTAAATAAGAGTAGAGAAAAAGGCCTGTATTAATTACAAAGGTGTGGTTAAAATTTACATTTTTGTAATCTGATAGAATATAGACAATTTATAGAAACAGAGTGACTGTTTGTGGACTGAATTTCCACACACTGCTTGACAAGAGTAAAAATCAAGGGTATGTTCATTGATCATCTGATCTATCAATATGGGAAAAAAGTAAATTCTGTGGTTTTTACCACGGGGCCAAATCTCCAAAAATGCAGGGTTTCTAGTGCTAGAAATGCCTGATAGAGTTTCAGACTGGAAATACCACTAAATATCTCCTTATGGCAAATCATCTTCTGACAGTTTGTGGAAAAGGGGAAGAAATTCTTAGTATTGGTAGGGCTGACTGTATTCCCAAATGAGGAAGAGTGATCCTAGAACAAGAAAAGCTTGAAAGCRTCCTGGGAAAAAAGTCAGAATATGAACTCACTCCTGAAGATAGTACTAAGTGAGATTCCTAATATACAAAATATGACACAATCTTGGTTCATAAACCTTATTTATCTATTTCAAATCCATTGTAGATATAAAACRGGATGTAATCACAGGAGGTAGTACTGGTAAATATGCATGCTTAATCTGTTGGCATTTATTATGCTATACTGCATCATCTAATTATTCTTAATCTTTCTCCTTATTAGGCAACTCTCAAAAAATATTTTTTTGAAATCGGCAGCAAGTCAATTTATTCACAGCAGAACTCTATTACTCACCACACTCAGTGGATCTCATTAAAAAGACAGCATTTGCCACAGCATCTCACTGTGTGAGTGAGCCTGTGTATGTTATATAGGAAAACTGTAGTTCATTATTGCTATTGTGAGCTACATGCTGATGAGTAATGACTTTTGGTTGTGCTTATGCTGCTTTGAGAGAGGTTAGTTTATGATAACAAATATCGATAGAGTGCATTTAGTAGTGTAATGAAACTTCTCATTAAACTGTTATAAAGGCCAATAGTACCCTGGGCTGTGACAGGAGGAATGTCGAGGGAGGGGGTCCTTCCCCTCTATGCGGTATTGGTGAAACACACCTAGACTGCTGGGTCCAGATCTGGGCTTCCCGCTTCCAGAGAGGCATGGACATACTGGGGCAAGCCTAGTGAAAGGCCGTAAAGATGATGGAGATACTGGAGCATCCCTCATATGAAGAAAGTTTGAGAGCTGGGACTGCTCCATCTGGTGAAGTGAAGGCTGAGGGAGATGTTATCAATGTGTTTTATCAGAATATCTCATGGGGAGAGTAAAAAAAGATGSAGCCAGACTCTTCTCAGTGGTGCCYAGGGACAGGATGAAAGGCAACGRGCATAAACCGAAACATGGGAAAATCCTCCACTTAAACAAAAGAATGAAATTYTTTCTACTGTGAGGGTGCTCAAASAGTGGAACAGGTGTCCAGAGAAGTGGTGGAGTTTTCATCCATAAAGATATTCAAGATCCAAATGGACACGYCCCTGAGCAACCTGCTCTAGGTGACCCTGCTTGACCTGAGGAGGGCTGGACCAAATATCTCCAGACGTTCCTTCCTTTGATTTCGTACCTATCAGCTTGAGCTTCCTCTTTAACATGCATCATCCTCTTCCACTGAGAAATAAACCATGGAACATATTTCACTAGGTCTATCATATTTCTAAAAATATTTATACAATTTTTCTAAACAATGTCTAAGCAGATTTAGATGATGGGGTTATTTCAGGAAAACTATGTCAAAGTTTTCTTAACTTGAATGTTGAATTTAAAAGATTTTATTCTATGGCCCTACAGTTTAAAACACCATGTTGCACAATGCTCTTTTTAGTGGATACTATATACATATTTCAATTTGTCCACTTTGTCCTTTGTGCTTAAGTGGTATTTACCAAATCAAATATAACTGACATTTTACCTCCAAAAAAGGCTTGCTTTGCTCCTTGTTTTAAAACTGTCTTTTCAATGGAATGCATCCTAAAAGTAACTTGCTATAAGTAAATTATGCTGTGAAGAAAATCCTTTACACTTAATAAGGTGCTGTACTGAAATGTACATGGGAAGATCTTAGGTTATCTTAAGATTATTTCAATTTTCTAGTGGACTGCTTCATAGCTKATGAAGGAAAAGAAACCCAAATTCTCTCTGGCCTGAATAGCAGCGCCATCAGAGAAAAAGTCAATGAAGATGGCAACAGCCACAGTAGACTGTAGAAAAAAGGTGATCTATAACATTTTTGGCTGCAAATGCCCTAAGCATCTCTYAGGCATGTATATTGTCCTACTAACCTTCATTTCACTAGAGGTAGCAAAAATCATGAACCAGTAATCTTGATTCTCCTAACTGCAGCTCTCTCATTTTCATAGATGGTAGTTAGTTTTTTTCAGCCAATACTTTTCATTTCTTCCTCCTCAGAAGTAAAGGCTGGAATGGGAGACAACTATAACAGGCATAAAGCAAAAGCTGCTAAAGGAAGGAAAAGTCACTRCAGTTGTTTTATAAGCTTGACTTAACTTTTACTCCAGAAGTTTGTATTTTCATGTTTTTTTGTAGACAAATGTGTCTCTCAAATACTTTTTCATAATGTGCCTTCTCTGTCAGACCGAAAGATAATTTCTGTTTTTAAAAGGTTACCTGTTTTCAGTTGTAAGTCGTAAGGAAATATCCTAGGTAACCAAATATCTCCAGCAAAAAAATAGAGGTGGCTCTAAATGTCAATCTTCACATGGTTTTTAAGTCCATGCAGGCTTATGACTTGGGAGCTTTAAATCCATCTACACCATGCATAACATCATTTTTCTGCTTTTCTGCTTCTTGATTCTTTTTAGACCATACTTCCCTTGATCACATTTCTATGACTTTTCCATTTTAATGATGCTATATGTTTTAACTAAGTTTAACTTTGYATAAGGGAGTTCCATAAGCATCCCRGTSCAGTAGATGTATGCTGGCCTCTGTACCTCCAAAATGAGGTGGGTAGGTCATGCACCAAGCTACGAAATTGCACTTAGCAATCTCTGACATCCAGYGCACCCTCTTGGGGCTTTAGTTTTGAACAGGACTGCTCTGGGTCAATGTTTGGGAAAGTCCTGAAAAAGTGTGCATGCGGACAATTTCCCTTTATCTTTGTACATTTTAGGGAGGTTCCGTTAGGAAAAAAAAATAAGTATTTCACTGTGTGTCTTTCTGATAAAGTATGTTTATTGATAAGAAATACATTAAAAGCTGTAACTTCTTGGTGTCCTGTAGATGACTTGCAGCCCGAAGCAACTACAAAGCTGGTATGATTTTGCTACCAGTTAGGGAAGACAGTTTCAAGCCATTCCAGCTTTCACAGCATTTGCCTTATTCCCATGAAAAACCCAGAAGCAAAGCAGCAGACTGAAGGTGGGACTTAGATGGCTCTTAAAGGCATTGCTAAATAAGTTGTGCTAAGGAGCTGCTTGAATGTAGTGGATAAACCTCAGTAAAAATGGCTTTTAACCTGAAGAGAATTGGTCCAACATATGAAAACATTCAAATCTCTTACCACAGAGGTTTTGTTATAAATCTTATTTTCTTGTTCTTGCTGAACTGAATGCAGTGGCCTTGCTTTGGTCTCTTGTGGGTACTAGTCCACATCAACAAATGCTGAACATAAATCCTGGCAACCAGCTGCAGTGCCAGTGTGTTCTCACAACCTCCTTTTCAGATGCACCTTGCAACCTTTTCAGATGCACCTTTCTGTACAAGGGTAAATGCAAACTCTGCCTTGGATTCTAGATAATAAATAACACCCTTTTTTCCCAAATGATCTTAATTCTGAGGAGCTGGCAAACAACTTACTGTGTCAGAAAACACTTGAAGAATATCAATATCTTAAGGAACAGATTTGACATACATGCTTACATACAAATGATCATATTTTCAATTTCTTGCAGTCATCTCAGCTCCTAGCTATTCAATTAGATGTTTTTTTCAGATGTAGCACTTACTTAAAAACATTAGAAACTGTTTTTATGATACTGTCTCATAATGCCTGCTCCTTACAGAAAGAGGGATCTGTAGTGTTTGTGTGAGTAAATATTGGTTGTATAGCAAATGATCAGCTTTTGAGTTATACAAAATACAGATTTTTTTTTTTTTATGTGGGGCTTTTGGAAACTTATAGGCACAGTGTTACCTTCAACTGCTGGGGTGGTGTTGAAGGAAGTATCTAGCCTGTAAATAACAAATGACAGATAAATAACACTGTACTTCCTCTGGTGATCTGAACTCTTCAGCCCATACTGGAAACATTAGCAGTCATAAGATTTTCATGAACTAACTAGTTCTGTCAGATCAGACCATATGATGGAAAATGTCATTTGGCAAAGAACCAAGTAGTCTGGCAGGAATATAGAGGGGAAAACTACAATTCCCATGAAGAAATCTAGCACAACAGGCTAAACACAGCTGAAATAAAATATGTCTGTTCAGTGAGCCACAATATTTCAATTCAGTTCAGAATGATGTGAAACTACATTTTTGTTTAAATTTTCCCCCGGAAAGCCATTACGTGCCATACCATACACTGGAAATGTGAGCACTGATGAACTGAACCCATTGATAACTCACAAAGCAGATAAGTAAAATCAACACCAATTTTCCCTTTTACAGCAGCGATGCCTCTGAGGCTGTGAAAGTATTTCATGCTTATTCTTACTGGGTTTGCCTACTTAAGCAAAAAGATGAAAAGGATAGCAGAGATTTATGTACGATTTAGGCTAGCTTCTCCTTGAAATTGTGATGTCTGCACCTCACATCATTCAGATACTTGCTCTGTCTGTTGTACCACTAATTCTTAGTACATCTTCAGAAATAACTGATCCATCTAACTAAATAAAATGAGTGACAAATATTTGGGTTTTATAAAAAGAGAAATCATACAAATCTTTGCTAATATTTTTGTATGATTAAATACATTAAATACATCAAATAATTATACTGCAGAAAAATCTGAATGCATAATGCTTCAAAGAGCCCTGGGTTTTCTGTGTGTTTACCACAGTGATTATACTATTTTGTTTTCCTATTTCTCTTTCCCACATCAGTTAAAATGCTACTTGCTTTCCAAAGAAACCACTGAAAAAAAGCCCTGTGAAAACAAAATGTCTCGTTCACAAAAATGCAAATGGAGAAACTTAATTTCATGTCCTCACCAAATGTACCTGTACTATATTCTTAACTGAGAGCAAGTCCAAACTGGAATCTCCTTCTAATGCTTTTATTTTCCAGGTGAAAGGCAGACAGTCTTTTTCAGGATAAGCTGAACATCTATGTGTAATTGCATATTGCTAGACAACACTTGGTGCTTGGCAACTGCACAAATGCCACAAACAGAACGAGAAGAATCCAGCTAGCCTTCTATATGTATTATTTAACTTTAASGGAAAAAGTAGAGAAATGGGGATAAGCTTGAATTCTTTTCACTATATTCTGCTTTCTGAGCTTTAGGTATACGAAGGGAGTAGAGAACCTGTGCTACAACCAGAAATCCTGCAGGAAAAAAAAATGGAGTTGGCTGACGGCAGGATTTTGGCTTTGTGCTCCTAACTRAACACCCTTAGCTATTCCTAACTAAATAACACCAGCTCGAGGGCTGGCTCCAAGCTGGCTGTGACTCCTCAGCAGGAAAATGGCACGGCAGGGCTGGAGGTCCAGTAAGAAGAAGCTGAGTCTGACATGGTCCTCTGTGCTTGAGGTGGGTGCGCTACTGGACATCATAAAACACGGCTCTTCCAAAGCAATTTCCAAGAACAATCAATCACTAAATTATCATAGTTTCTGGCACATTTTTGTCAAGAAAACATACCCCTGAGTCCTGGAAAACCTGGAAAATGGCAAGGCTAAATGACATATGATTTATCTTCTTGCAGCAGCCATGTCAACCTCATTTCTCTGTCCCACCTCGTCCTGCTTTACTTCATTTCCATAGCTGCAGCACCTATGGTCTTGCCAGCAAAACTCCTGAGGGGTTTAGGGCTACTATATTTAAGCCAAAAACCTGAGGTTAGGTAGCAGGATATCAGGTCTTGTTACTGGCATAACTCTGAAATTCCTGATCAGTTTAGATAGCTTTTCCTCCTCCCACTGCACTCCTATCAATACAGTGAATTTTTGTTTTGGTTTTCTCAGCGCTGTGAGAGGCCTGGGCGTTGGGACATTCCTTTAAAATAGAAGACAGTAAAGGAAAATTCTGTCCTGCTCCGTGTAAGCCCTAGGAATGCAGAACATTGTCTAGAATATCTGTTTTGCTTTTTGACTGTTTTTGTCCACCTCAAAGTGATGACTAAAACCAGAATGTGAGCGACACAGATGTGTAAAATACACCAGTTGCTGGTTACTGGGACAGAGACCGGTATTCACACAGATTGCACAGGCAGGGAGGGAGGAGGCTGCYGTCTCTGACCGTGAAATCAAGACCCAGCGCAAGCTCTCTGCAGAAATCCGGGCCGCCCCCGAAGCGGCAGCCCCGGCTCTCCTGTTCCTCAGCCTGCCGGTCTCGCCAAGATGCCTGGAGGCTTTACAATACAGACCCACGTGTTATAAGGCCCATGAGGGTCTAAGGTAGGACTGCCAAGCTCATCTTCGCTTGTGGCCTGGAGCTAGGGGTTTAATCCATGTCTACGGGGTAAGAAGGGACTGTGTTAACCCTTTCGCTGCTTAACTCATCATCAGGTCTAAAGAATAACCTTGCAGCTATAGGCTTTGCCTTTTATGGATGCAATAATTTGTAAGCRCTGTTACAAACTGCTGGCTAATGGAGCAATGATGTAATTTTGGAAAGTGCTTAGTACGGTGTTTACTTTTCAGTCCTTTGGCATCTAAATGGCATCTCCTTAAAAACGTGCTATAATTACAGACATTTTAAAATGAATATTATTTATACACAGTCCGAAATGAATGACCTTAGGCACTAACTATTGCATAATTACATATTCAGACAGCTTCCTAAATGTATAATGTACACTCTCAATGGAGTTTTAAATCCATACTTTGTCYTTAATGAAGTCCTATGGAGTATCCGAAGTGTGATTAGTGGGAAAAAATCACTTAAATACCCCTTATTCTTCCACAAACAAATAATTTTCAAATGTTAATTTGAGATCGTTAATCTTTGAGAACTAAAAGCAGGAAAGAGTAGAACAACCACCACTGAGTCAAAGCAAAGATCCATTTCTCCCTGTATCCCACATCGGACAGTGTTCAGTAGCAGAGATTTAGGGAAAGAATATAAGAAACTGGCCATGTGTGAGGTGATCCTTTCTCCAGTAGAAGCTCTCTCTACACCTGTAGATAACGCATAGTCAAAAACTCAAAAGACATTCTACCGTATCTCAGCAATTTCCTCGTACGCTTTTTTGAATCCCAGCTCTTCCTCACCAGTCCCTCTTACCTACGCTTTCCCTTTTCTTCCTCTTTTATTTATTTTTTTTTTTTGAGTCAGTCTGTTGTGTAGACTCACTTTCCCCAGGCAGGAGCACAGAGGAGCTGCTGTGCAGAGGCTGTGGTCTAGGTGAGGCAGTGAGCAGTAGCGCTACTGTGTTTGGAGGTTTACAGAGAGTATAACAGAGCTCCTGCGCAAATTTTTATGAATGTTTTCTCCAGACAGCTGAGTGTACATGATGAATTTCACTTAAACRCAAAAGGTTTGAGGTGTTATATTTTTCCAGATATCTTGGGTCAGAAAGAATTTAGGGTATGGACCTGGGTTTCAGTGTGGGCTCTGCATATACTTCCTTTTATAAAGTCTAAATGGCATCCAGATTTTGGTTGAACACTCACCATGATCTTGTCCTCAGGATAGAAAACCAAGAAAACTTGAATATTATTACAGGAAGGCATAGGGAAAAAAAAAAAAAAAAAAAAAAAAACACAAAAACCCCCCCCCCCAAAAAAAAAGTTGATTAAAATCTAAGAAGCCCACAAAACCAAGATGAAAATGTAATGTACTTAAAAACTTTCATTATTCCTGTAATTAAAAAATGTTTTTTGTGGGGTTTTTTTTGTGAGGAAAATGCATTGTCTTTTGAGCTAGAATCAACCAACAGTCAACTTTTAGATGATAGTTGAGTAACAGTCACTGAAAACAGCACTTTTATCAAGAAAATACTTATAGACTCCACTTCAGCCATGCTAATAATAAAAAACAAGATTGCATATCTGTCCTAAGTAGCCAGTCGGTCTGCCTGTTCTGACAGATTGTACATATAAAATAGTGCCAATAATCAGCTTTGTTAGCACTAGAAAACAAGAAAAAAAGCCTTATAATAGAAGTCCAGTGATGTGTTTTTTTAACAAAAGCAAGTGTGTTTAACTGAGAAATTAAACAATGAAAATTAATAGTTATGATAAAGAACAGCTWGGTAAGCTTATCCAATTGAACACCTTGCTCAGCTTGCTATCTTCTATTTTCTCCAGATTTCAGTATAATCAGAGACAGTTATGAATAATATTTGATAAGAGTTTTTTTTTTTACTGCATTAGATTTTGCATAACAAGTATATTAGATTTTATTTTACATAAATTCATCTCCTAAAACACTTTGTAGTGTGAGATGATGAAGYTCAAGTGTTAAATAATGAGTGAAATTAAGAGGCAAGAAAAACAGGGGAAAGAATTAAAAGGTAGATGCAGAGTGGTAAAGTTGTTTTCTGCTGTGGCTGTGACTTGAAGATGAAGTGAGGATTTTTTCTGTGATAACTGGCAGTGTTTCCCTGGAGTCTGAGGCAAGCTATAGGAAGACATGGGATGACTAGTGTTGTAACTTTACAGTTTTTCTGTTTTCTCTGTGTCACTTTCTAAAACTAATACCTGTCCTAAGGAATGTGAGRGAACAGCTAAGTCAACAGGAACTGTAGCAATTTTTTAAAATGTTTTGCTTAATTGCAACCCCTACAACTACAATATCCTTTCTGATAAAGCTATTTCCATTCTTAATGCTTAGGTAACTATCATGCGGWGGGAACAGGTAGAAAGTGGAGGAGCGGTGTGATTGGAATAGGGACGTCACTTTTTTATTAGTGTGTATACGGGAAGCTGGATTGTGGTAGTGAGGATATAGCCTCCTCGAGACCTGTTGCTTGTCCTCCATCCTCAGAACAAATGCCCACAGCAACCCTCATGTTGCCCCACATTCCCACAGTCATCCCCTCTCATCATATGCCTGAAAACTTCCCTCAGTGCTTACATGCTCTCTGCCTGAGGAGGACCACCTCTAGCTAGGGACAGCCTGAGCTGTGCTAATGAAGAGATACTTCTTATATCTCTGTCTTCATAAAGTGAGGAAGACTGGAATCTGCCAGGTCCCTAACACAGATATCATCAGATTTATGAAATGACCTTGTCCAACAAGTGATCAGGAAAGGAAAAAAAAAAAAAAAAAAAAAACCACAAGAAAACCCAAAACAAAACACTGTAAAAGATATATGAAAACTGGTTGATGGCAGCTACTTTTCTTCATCCATGAGAAAGATTTTTATATTGTAGGTTTATCACTGGCATTATGAATAAGAACTAGCTAAGAGAAGCCATCCTGAATAAAATGAATCATTCCTAATATGATTAGCACATGTTACATATTAGAATAAAACTGAAATGTAAGTTTGAAAAGAGCATTTGTTGAAAAGGCAGAAGAAAAAGGTTGACATGACATTTTCCGCATAAATGAAGACTTTGAAGGCAAAAAAAATCTTTTTTATGTTCATTCTAGAGATATTTCTATTAAAAAGCTATTAGTTACTCAAATGTCACTTTATGAATAAAAACGTATCTTAGTGACATGGGAGATACTGCAGAGGAGCTRTTGTTTATGTAAAGAGCTGCAAACCTCCATATTTTCTCTGAGAAAGACAAAAAAATGCTGAGCTCCTASCTTGCCTTTTGACTAGATGAGAACATGAAAAGCTCCAGCAGATCATTTAAAATCACCAAGGCAAATTGTTGCTTATTGGTTAGAGAGGAATAAAATCCTCTTTTTATGCACCTCCCATAGAATTTTTGCAGTTTTATTTATGAACTCACCATAAAGAAATGACTCATAGACTAGACATACTAAGCCCCATAGAGACAAGTTAAGTTTCTGTAGTTAAGATGTGGAATGGAAAAGCAGAGGTGTCCAAGAGACAGAATTTCTGATAAAAAAAGGAAAAAAGTCTCTCTTTTTTTTTTTTCTTTTTTTTTTTTTTTTTTCTGTAGTTAAGATGTGGAATGGAAAAGCAGAGGTGTCCAAGAGACAGAATTTCTGATAAAAAAAGGAAAAAAGTCATTATTTATTTATTTATTTATTGGCATTTTTCCATTAGTTTCTTTGATTTGAATAGACTAGTACCATAGAGCTGTTAGTCCAGGACAGTTCCAATAGCAGAGCTGACCTATTAAGCCAAGATCCTGGGATCTCTGCCCAGACTTGAAGTCTCTGAATTCAAGTGCTGCAGGAGGAAATTCAAAAATCCTGAGGGACCTAGTCAAACTGTCTTTCTCAGGGCTTTAAAACTCTCTTAAGGAGAGGAACTTGGTTGAAGCTGGGGATCTCAAGGCTTTACTGCTATTCAATTTCATATCCTTGATCTTGGAAACTCTTGCATGGCTGGCTGCCTAGGTACACGCACCTTGAAGCCCAACACAAGCTTCTCAATACTGGGGGCCTCCAACGTTGACTGCCAGTGATTGTTGACAAGACCAGGGATGCAGCAAGATCACTGGCATGCTGCTTGGGTAAAGCTGCCTTCGAGATGAGGACCATAGCCCATACAGGAAACACAGACTTCCAGCTTTACTGCATCAGGTGTGAAAGTCCTCATTTGGCAGTCCATATCTGAGAGCAGGGAGTTGTATGCCTAGAGGTCTCCACTGGCTTGCAATAAATCTAAGATTTCTCTTCGATTTCCCCAAATGCTRTGAAGTCCATTTCTTCTGAGAGAAACTATCTTTTACCAAAATCTTCTGACCTTGACATCTAAATACAGTTCCTGCTCTGTTATATATGCTCCATATGACTTTGGGAAAGATATTGACACTTTCCATTTTAATTTACCTGCCATCACAGCTCACAGTAATTTTGTCCTCCCATCGTTCGTTTTGTTTAATTAGACTGCAAGGGCAGTAAATCAATGAGATTCCATATTAGAGACTCCCCAGCACCGGCTGAACGAATGAGTAGACTTGGGTACATTACACTGTGAAACAATATGCAGACACAATAACTCAAGTCCTGAAAGCAATATAGCTGTAAAAAATTTATGTTAGATTGGCTGTACTGCTTCAGTACCAGAGCTTACTCATTCTGAACCACATCAGTGATATAACTATATTGTTGCATATCGTTACTGTTTTCTTCAGTATAAACCAGATGAAGATTGCAATGGATCCTCCTTCTTGTGGAGGCCAGTAAATGCAGCTGTAATAATAAGTATTACTAATTACATTTGTGGTTGTTTATTTCTTCATTCACTATTTCTTCGTCTGTTCCTGAAAAAGGTTACTCATTTTGGCAGGCTACATAAAGAACTGTGAGGAAAGGGGAAGATTTATTAATGCTTTTATATAAAAGATGTCAAGTGTAATCCAGTATAATCTGTAGAGCCATGTTGCATGCACCTTATTAGGAAAATAATAAATAAAGCTTGAATGGCTCAAAACTGGAAAAGGTTCTAAACAAATTGCTAGTGAAATCTTAGCAGAAAGCATCCTTGCTTGCTACCACTCTGGTCTAGGGCTACACTTTTGMAATGATGAAAATACTTAACACTCTGTAAGCTATGGGATGACTCATACGCTTCAAATTAAGCATTTACATAACTGTTTATAGRCTGGAGGCGTTGGATCATAAGCTTTTTGGGGAAAGCGAGTAATTTYTCTCATGCACTTCACACACCTGAAAAATTCATTCCTGTTCCAGGAATCTTCATCCTTCTGGTAGAGATATCTTTGCAATGTCTATATAGTTATAATATTCCAAGTATCTTTTTACTTTCTTTCTTTTTACTGCTAACCTGTAAGCRTAGTGCTTTTGGTGGGATGAATTTGGAGCCTAACAATATAATCCTATGTGTTTTACTGGTAAGAGAAGAYAATTGCTAGAAGATGGAGGTGTGAAGAAGTTGAAATATTCATCATAAAGTTAGAATAAACACTTGACTTCTAATTAAAATCTTTCTCATTTACATGCTGTATAATCAGTGTGTGTCCCATGTACTGATTCCCTTTTTTCCTATTTCTGTAATCTAGTGTGAAAAGTTGGGGCTCCAAGTCACATAAACTTCGTCCTATTTCCTTTCACAAAATGATCCACTTTGCCTCTACTTTTATGGATAATATTTTGTATTTTTATGCTGCTTTCCTATTGAGCATCTTAGTTTATTCAACAGTGTAGTTAAATAGTACAACTTCTCTGCTCCAAATGGTTGACTTTATTATTCCACTCAGTAAAACATGGCCAATACATTTTTGTGATTGCTAGCATGATAAGAAACCAATTGCTGAAGTGCAGGCCAGGTTGAAAGCAAAATTCCCAGCCTAGTCTGGGATTTCACCCACTGTCTTTACAATGCCRCAGCATTTTTCACAGTAATATGCCATCTGTTGATGACTGGCAAAATAACCCTCGTCATTACTGCTGCCCAGCTCAACAGCTGTAGCAGCGTAATGAAACATAAAACCATTTAAGGGTCCTACTGCTGTGAGATAAATGCATGAGGATRGTCTGTATTACCTTATCGTTCAAAGGTGTATCACCTTGGAGTCTTTTATTATGGGAGAATAGTAAGCAACTGGAATTTGGATGTTTATGTGGATTAATCAATCTTTCATCCTCAGGTCATGGAACAATTTTCCATGCTCACAATTATGGATGTGATTCTTGTGTTTCTGGCTCACATTATCAAGGGGATCCCCAGTGAATGCTGCCTGTCTTCCACCCCCAAAAGTGCTTACAATGACCACACAAAAAGATGTGGTGAGCTAGAAGGAGAAATCTGAGAGTAGCTCCTTTGAGAGCCAAGATGAAAGGGTAAATCTTAGTCATGAAGATTTATGAGAGAAGCAAAACAAAATCAAACCATACCTTGCAAGAAAGGATTTCATGATGTCTGGATTTGGGGCACGAATACCAAATTCTTGCTGTTAATATCAAAGGTAACCGTGGAAACACAGCAGCTGCAGCAGAGACCTTTCAGACCACTGAGTCCACTGAGTCCTTCTTAGCGCAGGATATAGTTGTCATGCTCCTAGCCTACTTTGTGTATATTAAACTGATGTTTTACTGGAGCTTAGCCAAAAGACCAGGAAGAAAGTTGCATAATTATATGAGAGATCTGGACAGGAGCCAAGAAAAATGCTTTTGGATTAAATACTCTATAATTAGTTTTTATTCAGTATAGTGCTGTAAACTACTCTGGTATGTATCCTCTTTATTGGTAGATTGAAATATATTCCCTTTGGGAGAACATTTGAGAGAATATTTGCCCTCAAGAGGTAAATACTCATTCCCGTTCTATTCACAGCTGTCTAACAAAACAGTTGTGGTAACGGTTCCTTTGCCTGCTTTGCCAATAAGCTCCACAGTTTGCTTGGATTCGAGGCATATCTTCTTGGGGGATATTGGCATTAATTCAGTTTAAATACTAATTCTTTCTTACTTCATTTCTGAATTCACTGAGAATATAAGGTTTCTATGAGTTAAAGATGCTGTAAGAAAAACTTTTCTTTTTTTTTTTTTTAATGTATAAAAAGTAGGACTATCCAGAGACTATAACATCATGGGAAATGACCCATTTACTAATACTTTCTGAATAATTCTTATCCTCCTAAGAAAGGCATATGAAGTGAATAAAAAGCTTCATGTATACAGATTGCCTGAAACTGTTCAAGGATGATGAATTTTGTAATTCTGTTGATAGAGAGAGGAAATTCTTTGCAATTCTTTGGCTGCAGTTGGTAGAAGGAGGAAATACCTACTAGTCACGTAAGATAACACTAGAGAGTCTTCTGCAAACAGATACAGGCAAGGTCTGTTCAGATGTTATGCAGAGTCTATTAGTTCTCATTCAGCATTGTGGCTGCACATCTACATCACTCCCAGTTACTCTGGAAACTGAGGAGAGGAAAATTCCTTGTAAAAGAAAATATAGACCATGACTAGGCCTCCTTCTGACATAAAAGGTGCTTTTATATATTTATCTTTGCCTTCACCAGGGCAATGTTTTTCAGTGAATATAAAATATTGAAAAAAAAAGGCAGAAAAGGAGCAAGGTATTTGTGAATTCAGATGGGTTTTAATTGGCAGAATAGAGAAAGATAAAATATCAGTACAATTCTTTTAAAAGTTTCAAATAAACTTTTTCAGTGTTCGCTATTCTTATTTATTTTAGTTTGAAAACTGACCTAGCCTGAAAAAGGACAGGTTTTTCAAAGAGTATTAATGAACCTGGAAAGAAAAAGGAACTTACTGCTTTGTGCTGAATGAAAAGATTTGGCTGCTCCAAAATGAAATACTGCATGGCTTGATTGTTGCATTAGATATTCCTAAAATGATCATTTAATTTCAATCCTTAACATTTTATCCTGATCTCTTAAGTTTACCAAATATTCATCTTTGGTAGACTCAAACCATGAGAACTGAGCTGTGCATGTTATTGATACGTGGAAAAGACTACCTTTAAGGTGTTAAGCGTTCATATCTAAATATAATTGTCTTTTCACTGTCTCCTCACCTTTCAGCTTCAGGAGATCTAGGAAGGCAAATGGTATGTGGAAGAGAAAGAGGGAAGGGAGAGAAAATATGGGTTCTCTCCAGGGGTGAGTGATATATACTTGTAGTCTTACATAACTCTGTCTCCATACAGGACATACCTTAGAGGTCTATAGATACTTGCAGAAAATATGCAAAACTTCACTAAGAAAGTACATTTTTCTGACAGTCTTTATATTTCCAGATCTCACAGAGCAGAAGTGATATATTACTTAATTCCCCTCAGAATACACTTAGTGGAAAGACGCCAGTATGACAGCTGTTGAGAAATCTGTAGTGCAAGCCTTGTCTTGGTTTAACTATCCTCTATGAGTTCAAATTTTCCTTAAACCATGCCATGCTAATGACTCAGAACGCAGATTACAAGTTTGTGTGGTCACTGCCATCCTGCTAAGATGAAGAGCAGCATGTGGTTATCAAGTTACACCCACTCTAAGAAATTGGAAGTATGTTATTTAACCGCTCAGTAGTCCGAGCAGACTGAACCAAAGGACTTGGGAAAACAATCTGGAAAGAGATTTTCAGTAGCTCCTGATTTTGTCTGGGCAACGTGTCTCCAGAGCAGCAGAACTTTTTACAGTACTTTAGCCACGGGAAGTTTATCTGGGTCACAGGGAAGCTGGTTGTTATACAAAGATATTTAGGGGCTAACACTTCATGTAACACAAAAACAAGGAGAAAAGAGCTCTTTGGCAGTGTACCAAAACTGTGAAGGACTGTGAATCCTCAGGCCAGGAACAAAGCATACCCTCAGAGAACATTTTCTATACAGGCCACAGTGCTTTCAGCACCTCAGGTTGAGGCCAGTTTGACCTTCTTTTTAGCACTTCTATTCTAACATAAAAAGAGAAGAATGACTTGTAATTTTCCCAAGAATAGCCAATGGTGGTAACATTTCCCGAACCAGGGGGGCATCCTGTGTTTGGAGTTTGGCTTGCATTTCAAACACAGATTTTTCTCTGCTCTCTTTCTCAGACCTCCATCATTCAGGTTTAATCATTCCCAAACAGGGCATTAAGCTGCATSAATGATGATGCTTGTCACCTGGATCATTCTCTCTCCTCTGCCCTACATAGCCACACTGTATACATTAGATTGAGCAGTTTGTTGTAATAAGGTTTTGCTTTGGGACTTTTTTTTTTTAATGTGCAGACTACTTTTGACTCATAGTAGGGGAGCTGGTTTGAAGAACTGCACCTTGCACTTAGAGGGGACTGTTAAGATTTCTGCCTGATGATTCATCAGAAAAGTCCCCAATGCAAAATAAGGTTACAAAGAATTTATCAGAGTAAGTGTAGCACTAACCAGAGGCATATTAAAGTGCTCACCCCGTGATAAAAACAAACAAAGTAATAATTCAGAAAAACAAGCATGTACTTGAATTTTCCTAGTTCTGAGGTGCTACAAGGATAATGYAATGCTGAAATTGGTGCACAGCATAATATTAATCAYAGACGTAGGACGCAACCTTTCACAYTGATCAAGCCCAAGGACTCTGGAGACAAACTCTTGTTTTTGATCTAATCAAAGTTCTGACTCAGCAGCATGTTAAGGAACATGCTTTACTTTAAACATCTTCCTCCCATCTCTGCTGCACTTACACAAATGAAATCAATTAGGCAAAATTCGTAGTTTAAAGGTCAGTGCATAATTAAAGCTAAACTGAATTGGTATCAAACTWTCTTTATCTAAGGGGAAAAAATAATCTCCATCCACATGTCTCAGTACTGGTGTAATAAAATTTGTAGCAACATCAGAGAATTATTAAAAATATATTTCACACTTCCATCTTTGCATGTAACAGTGCTGATTACAGCTCTTAACTTCTTTCACCCAAAGGTTAGAGCCAAATTATACAAATAGATTAAAAAGAGAATCTGCTCACATTACACAGATGTCTGTGTTTGTTTAAATTTAAATACCTGGCTACCCTTAATGAATTATTCAGGTTCTTTAGGTTGAGCAAACGTATGTTTTGTAGGGTAGTTATTTTACAGTATTATATTTGCCAAGTATAGAGTGTCCGTAATTAAAACTATAACAGGCTTTCCAACCTCAGTTGCAGCTGCTCGTTACCTTTTATTCTTTTCTAAAACTTTACAAAAGTGGTTTTGTTCTTACACATGGACATGATAAAGACAAAAAAAAAAGACTTTATCTAATTAAGAAAAAAGAATAAATGAACTTTATAGTTTATTTTCTTGAAAGACAAGAAAAGTTAGTTCAATAGAAAATTAGACTAGGCAAAAATAATTTTAGGCTATATCTACCACTATGAGAAAAAAACTCAAAAACTATTTTTAAAYCATACTGATAAGTTTTTATTCATGAATATGTCAATGTGTTTCTGTGCAGTTTGAATTCAGATAGAGAGACATGGAAAACAAACATCAAGCTTAATTTACTCTGTCAGAAATATAATCTATTTATGAATATAGCAAATTAGCACTATCTTTCAAAAATGGTGTGGCAAAAGTTACCGTTTTAGTGACACTCAAATTAAAGGATTTTCAGATAATCAAAATATAAAAGATTAAATAAATAATCTAGGGTAGGCTCCACTGCTCTTTCATTAAGGATGCTTTAATAGTGTATGCCACGAAAATACAAAGAAATACAGAGATTAATGCGCTAACCATAGGATGATGTAATACAGATTTTTGTAATAACAGGAGCTGCCCTTACTAATCACAAAGTCCCTTTCAAATTTATATTCTAATGACATCCTTTTCTCTTGAGCAGAGAGTAATTATCAACAAAAGCATATATTATGTAACACAGTAAGACCGCAATTTTAAGGATGTGTAAGACAGGAACTTGAAAATATTAGATTTAGCTATCTCCACTTGCATTTCCTTGTTTGAAAAGGAAATTACAGAAGAAAACAGACAGACACAGRCTGTTATATGCAACTTACTCTGAAATTTTTAATTTTTGTATCYCTGGCTTTCAGTGAGTAAAGGCTAAATTTTCGAGGTATATGTCTGTATTTAATGTGTCCTTTATTAAAATGTGAGTCACTTCACATGACTGACACAAAACAGTACAGAAAACCATTTAAAATGCCTCTGTCTTTCTATAACATTCTGAAAAGTATGAGTTTATTCAAATGCTATTTACACATGCCACAGGTACTGACCATAGACAGCATTAGACTTGAAGGCCACTGTCATTAATAAAATTCAGAAAGTGACRTGTATCCTAGAAAAAAGAGTATTTCAGGTAAACAGATCTGGAATTTTGCCATTGCTCTGAAGTTATCATCTTTGCTGTTGAAAAAAGCCCTTGATTTTTGTCATGGCCACAGCTTGCGGATGACATTGGTCTTACGTCACTATTAAAACAGAAGGCAGCAGATCAACAAACCATGGTAGACTCCTGGGACTGTAGCTTGCATGGATGGTTCGGTTGCTACCGATCCCAGAATTTCACGGGCGCAGTGAAAGTAAGCACATGCTGATCTGTCTGTGCCATATAGGCACTGCACCTTTTGACTTCTGTCTGCTGTCTCCATAAAACACTTTCTCAGGAAAGGAAGAAAGTAGGCAAGAGCCTAGAGAAACAGCCAAAAGAGATGTGACCACATGCCTTTCAGCACTCTGTAGTTTATGAAAAGGCAGTAGCTACTCTGGTCAGACACCTTATAGCCCATGAAAACAATTAAAAAAAAGATGTTAGAATTCACTGGAAAGGAATTTTGTTCAAGGTAAATTCTTCATGGTCAAGTTTTCAACAGTTTGCTGAGTTTCAAGGTTTCATTGAAAATCATGGTACTGTGGACCTAGAGCATAATAACCCTTTTCCATAGATGTCTATGYGGTCATGGTCAACTATGTAGACACTCAATAGTAATTTGAAATCAATTTAGATTACAAGTGCCATTGACATCWTTGCGTTTACTAAATGAGCAGATCTAATATTCTATCTTAGCAGATATTCTGCTCCAGTTCTTGAACACAAACTGAAAATCCTTTGCCTGTCTGAGCCTTTCTTTGAGAGTGAATTAGGATGAACAGTGATCACCAGTTCCCTGGGACTGGATCTCTTTGAATTAAATGCTGTAAACACATGGCTTATAAAAACGAAAAAAGAAGACTCTGCTGATGGTGTAAGATGGAGAGAGTAAGAGTGGAAATTACCTTAAAGAAATCAAATAGAAATAGCTAACACCTCTACAGATCCAGACCTTTAGATATTTCTACAATTGACAGGATGTCAAATGTAGAAGAACTGACTGAAAATATGGCTTGCTTTCTGCACCCACCCAGTGGAAAAGAAGGCGTAACATGTCCTTTGACCATTTGAAGTCATACTTGCATATGATAGAAGTCAGGCAATGGTGGACAGATCCAGMTCTAACTATTACTCTTTTGTATCCCATGAATGTAGACTGTGTCTAAATCTTGCTATTTTCTTCCATGACATTTGTGATAKCTGCCCTTTCCCAACACTTCTAACCCCTAAAGGTCTACAATATCTGGTCTAATTTCTTCAATAGCTTTCTCTCTAGCAGTCCCATAAAATGTTCTCACCTGCTGCCATAAAAATCATAACTACTAAGGTCAGCTTTTCTCGAAGTAGCTTTGACTATCAAAATCCTTCATGTCCTCAGTTTTAATGAAACTCTTTCATTCTCTCCTTATGCAGTCATCTTAGTTCTCTATTATCTAGACAATTTACAGCACCTAAATTACTCTATATAACCAAATCCCTYGTATCTTTTAATAAGGTAAACCTTTTGCAAGAAAAATAAATGGTTGTTCTGTTTTAAAATGAAAAGAAAACAAAATAAAGATAAAAGCTACCTTAAAAAGTTCTGGCAGCTCTGATTTGATCTTTAGTTTTTAGCTCATAAAAGCTTTTGTGATTTTGAATTTTTATTCTAATTGCATAATTAAAAAAATTGCAGGACACAAAAACTGTTTTGTAGCCAGTTATGGCTCTTTGTATAGACAGACATTAAGGACTTGATTTTAAGCGGGTATGTACACTGCCAATAGGTAGAAAGTGTTTTTACAACCCTCTTTTCATCTTAATCCTTCTATTAACTGAGTTAGGAAGAGTTACACTGGCAGAAGAGAAATGATTGATGTATTACCATGGTTTCAGTAAGTATAGGATAGAAGCATAAATATCTGGCTTCTGGTTCAAATATCTGGTTCATAGTTTTAACTCTCTCCCTCCTGTCTTGCGTTGTTGATCTGAGGTTTGGTAGTATCAAGTAACTTGTATTTCTGGTTACACACTTKCTCAGAGAAAGTTTAGGTGTGCTAAATAAAATGAATTCTTTTACAAGTTTTCAGAAAGGGGAAGAATTCACCAGAGATTTTAACAAGAAACACCATTTCTTCACTGCCTGCCACTGGGCTTTAACTTTAATTAAAAAATAGATTTAAAAAATTTGCATCTATTCATATCCTAAAATTCCTCTCTTGATCAGATATATTTTTATTACTTTCAGAATTCGGCATGTTTATAACAACTACTTTATAACTAAAAAAAAAAAAGAATCCAAAAACCTGTAGGATGGCACAGTGAGATGTCCAGTTGTGAGAACTGATACTGAGGAGACTTGGGAGCAGAGGGAATGGAGATATATTTTGCACAGCAGAGATGCATAAGAGGTAGAAATTTTAGGGCAGCTAACAGAAAGTTATCAGAAATTAATTGTTCAGTTCCAGCTCCATCAGTAACCCCTTGCTCAGCTGTTGATGCCACATGAGAAAGCAAGATACCCCATCTCTGCTACCTAGGAGTGAATTTGCAGCYATTAGTTCGTCAACTGATCTACCATCAGCACTATTTTCAGATGGTGATTYATGAATAACAAGACCATGTTGGAAGTAACCTATGTGAAAATAGCAAAACCTGACTAGCTGTGAAGACTAGAAATGTCATTTTTCTCAGACCATGATGTCATAAGTTTGCACRTTCATGGTCCTTCTAGTCTCCAGGTCGCACAGGACAGCTTAAAAACAGAGAGAAGTTTCTTATCTAACTTCTCAGTTCCCTCAACTCACCCTGGGACCCTTGGTAGATGCTCACTTTTCAAAGCRGACAATGCTTTAAAGGCTGCTCGATGAACTGAAAATTTGACATATGAGAAAAACTTCAGGATAAGCCCCCAGCTGGGTAGCGTTTCTCTCTTTCACACTACATTTGATTTCTAAGCATCCCTTTAGTCCACTCTGTTCCGTAAAATTATAAAACACCTCATATTTGAGCCATTAAAGGTATTGGGCCTTGGGCAGGAAAAGATGACTTCTTCATTTTCTACTTCTATCTATTGACTTGCTACAAAGGAGTTTCTCATACAGGAGTTTATCATGTACAAGATAAAATCAGATTCATTTATACCTGTACTTTTAAAACCTTACTGTTTTAATTATCCTGAAATTAATTTTTCCTTCATAGCAATACTCATTTKAAATATATTAATATTCCCATTTTTAAAACAACTACTTGCAATTTGAATGAGATGCACATAGYTGCATTACGAGAAAAGAAGAAAACTAAGCTGCCTTTATATTTTACAGCACAAAGTTGAAATTAAACGTGCCATTTTTCACCAAAATATTGTTTCCCATTACTGAAGAGAAGTGATGGGCCTGAGGGCCTCATGCATTACAAATCTCATGTGCTTTAAATTGCTAGTAAATCACTTGCGTTGTTGCCTTTAGTAGTTTCTGCCGAGCTCAGCGTTTATTGCTTACAGCTGAACACAGCCACCTAAATCATCCATCACATTTTTATAACCTACTGTAGCTTTCCATTTCATACACTGAGGAACTGGCACATTTACAGAATGGGAATGTGTGAACACACTCTGAACACACTGAACAGTACTGTTTGTGCAGCTCAAGATTTTTTTTTTAATAGCAAAAGGGGAAAACACCGTTACAGGGGTTTCGACGTCAGGAGCTGTGGGCATCTGAACTTACCCATCGTCACAGAGATGTGCGATGTCCAGCTTTTTAGCCCAGAGCCTTCTCCGCTGCTTAATTTTCTGCCTGCGTCTTTAGTGCCTTCTGGCATCGTGTTGTTTACTTGTACATAAACATTACTTTCCCTTAGTGGTCTCACACAAGATACAAGATAAAACTTCACCTGATCATGACAGAGACTCCAACGACCATGAAATACTGAGCAAATGCACTGTAACTACTGTGCTTTTTGGGCCATGATTTTGCCTCGTTTAATCTTTAGAGTCTCTTTTCAGTATTCAAGTACCACCCAAAGTCCTCTTACCAGTTGTAATGCTTCTTGTAGCTGGAGCTAGCAAAATATCTATAGTCCATATGTAAATAATACTTATGATAGCAGTGGCAGCATATAGAGAGGGCCTGTACCTTTTCAGCCACCCATGAATGTTATCCAAATGTGGCCTAAATGGGAGTTGAGAGGTTCGAAGGCTCTGGCTGGCTGAAGCCTGATGGTGTGGTAAATGGCAAAAATTCAATACTTTCAGTGGAACCAGTATTTTACCAGGGCCAAATCTGATATCGCTTTGTAGTGCTAGTTGATCTAATTTAGCTTCATCAGTCGCTGTTGAAGGCTCTCTTGCCATCTATTTTCTTGGTATGCAGCCATATTAACTGCAAAACATCTAGATTAAAAGTTACTCCAAAATGATATGATATAAATTCCTAAATTTGTTTTTTTTCCTATCCCCAAATTGCACATTATCCTTGCATAACAGCAGTTGAGATCCAAACTCTGAGGTTGTGCCTTATTGCCCAAGCTCTGAATTTTTAGATGAACAAATCTGTCTGCAATTTTTTTCAGAAAATTTTCCTACGAAATCCCTTTTAAGGACTCATCTATCACACTCTTTATGAYCTGTCTTTTCATACTGTGTTGAACTGCCTTTTTTTTCCCCCCTAAGATGTATAACTGTATGTATAACTTCACAGACCTTCCCACACTTTCATGTTAAAGCAGTGTTTTAGGTTTTTTCAGGCACATTACCTTCTTGTATATACCACTTTCCTGAACAGCTCAATCATGTCCTGTTTGCTTAGAACTGTTGAAAGATTCCAACAAGAATTACAGAGKCTTTAGATCCAAATGCTTAGAGCATCATTTTTGATTATGGTGTGGAGAAATTCAGGTCAAGTCCTATTAATTCAATAATTGTAAGTCTGTAGTTTACTTTTAGTAGGATTACATGTGTTCAGGAGAGCAGAATTTGTTTTCTCATTATTGTTAGAGTAGAATTTCAATCCTTGCAATCCAAAAGCATATTTCTTCAAAATTTCTCTAATTTTATACCCTTTAGAAGCTTAGAAATATATATGGAAAAAAGCTCAGCCGGGAGACCCTTAAATCAGGTGTTCTAGTATGTGCAAGAACTTAATACAGTTCTCAGCCCATGACTTACACAGACTTTCAACACTCTGGGGCAGTATGTCTGGTACATCGCAAACTCTTGTGTTACGTATCCAAGTAGACTACCCTCTCCAGGGAATGCTGTTTCCCTGTGCATGGCAGTAGATGGAAAAGTGTGAAAAATCCTATACCATTCCTAACTCACTCAAAGCATTTGTCAAGAGAGGGTTGGAAATCCGATGCTCTGAGTGGTAAGTGGCACCTCTGTTGGTTTATACGGCTGTCCCTAAAACTATACAAAAGTCAGACTTATAGCAGGAAGAAGGGACCATTTGACTTTAGTTTGCTAATAATGCATCTCTTTCAGCATACTCTTTGTCTTCCCTCAATGAGTTTCCCCCAAAACCCCAAATATCTAAATATCAGAGACATTCTAACATAAGGAATTTGGACCCTTTGCCTCATAGACTGAGACTATAGTCTTCGCCACTCAGTGCTAGCCAGCTTAGCATTTGTGTTACTTTGGATATCAACTTAGATCGCAGTGCAGCCAAACCATAGGCTCCATCATTAAACATAACATGTGTGAAGATAATTAGATGCAGACTGAAAGAGAGCCAGGTGCCTAACTCCCTGTAACGTAATTGATCTGTCCTTTGGATGCTAYGGGGATAGACATCTAACAGAAATGGATAAATAGTTGTACTGGAGACACATAAGTGGAACTTATAATTATTACAATATGTATGGAAACTATGGAATAATAGTCAACAATCATTAGCTACTAATCATTATTAACTGATCTTTTTTAACAATTAATCTTATTTAACTACACATTAATTAGTCATTAATTGATCATTATTAAGCAATTCTTTAAAATAAATAATTTTTAGTTACCTGGAAACATTGAACTCTTCCTTCACAAAGAGACATTTGTCAAATTATTCAAAATATTTTTCATATTTATTTTGCCATACTTTCAAGGGAGGAATCTCCGGTCTTGATAATATATCCTCTAACTTTCTGGTTGCATAGCCTGTGTTTAGGACAGTACAGGTCTGTCACAGAAAACTGGGCCTCCTTGATCCCTCCTGGTGATCCAACTCAGTCCAATAGACAGTGATGCATTGAAAAAAGGAAGATCTGTCACTAAATCAGTACCTCACTGTTTGAATATAGCCTTTGACACACTTCAAATAACTGAGGGTCACTTCAGTAAGTTCCAAGATATCTTTAATCAAAGATAAAAGATTCTTTTCTTTTCTTTTCTTTTCTTTTTTTTTTTTTTAATCTTGCAGTATACACCTTTAGCCTTATCATTTCTACTATGAGAAAAATATCTACAGTAGTGATAATGGGATCACTATTCTGCCCAGGATTTAGGAGCCCTTCTCCATGCTAAGTGTTATCCAGATAGAGGCTCCAATGCTCAACACTCCTTTCAGATTATTCTGGCAGAGAAGTGAAAAGGGAGGCATCTGTTTCTTCATGATATATCTACAACTGTGTGTGTATGTCCCAGTGTGCAGATAATCTATCAGAAAATACTATCTAATTTGTTCTGGGCACAACAGAAATGTTTCAAATGTGTGGGAGTCATGTTGAGCATTCCAGCAATACAGWGTCTAAGAAAATCTAGGAATCCTCATCAAGAAGACTAAGTAAAAATAATACTGAGATTTTGTTACAAAAAAACCCATGCATTTTCATTATTTAGTTCAAGTTGCTTCTACTTGCTAAATTCGTGTAAGGCAAGATACAATGAAAAATATCCAAACAAAAAGAAAATGAATTTAATAAAATGGGAACTATCTAATTTCAGAAGCCAACATCTGTTATCCAGGATTAGGATATGTACATGAATGTGTATGATTCATATTTTAACATGATTAGTGAGATTTCTTCCTACTAAAAACCTTTAAGTTTCAGAAACAAACACAGAAATGCAGGCTGGAATATGATGATTCATTGATTTAGGAAAAAAAGATCTAAATTTGATCAAAAGAAATTCTCATTCCTAATTRTTCTGTAGTTAAAATAAAACTTTAAATGACAAATATAACTGAATATAACTGTTTCTACAGTTGGAGATTATGACGTGCGATAGGAGAGATATCACTGAAGCTGCAGTTAACTTTCAATTGTAGTTTGGATATTATCCTTTTCTTCAAGTAACGGAAATGCTACAGCCATTCTGGATCTGCTTCACCCTATGCTTACTCACTTGCTCTTCAGATTATTGTAGCTTCTCTKGTTACACCTTCATTCAAATATTGGGGGGAAAAAAAGGAGAACATATAAGTATTTCTGATCCACAGCTGCTATAAATCAGTGTAGCTCCTCTGTTGTCAATGGAATGACACCAATTTATAGCAGCTGAGGATCTGGCTCTTGAAGCCAAATTGTGAGCCAGAGGAGCACAACAGAATGCAAAAAGAAGACATTGTGTGGCTATAAAAATTATTCAAAGGCTCTTCAAATTTCAATGCCGATCTCTTTGTAGAATTCAATTAGCACTGCTGTTTCTACTCATAAAATACAYGCTCTTTCTGAATCATCTTCTCTTATTCTTTTGCACTACCCAGAGGCCAAATCTTACAGCTGCTACTGAGGATAAATTCTATCGATTTCACAGGATGGCTTCAGTATGTAGGCTGGACTATCTAAATATCTACGCTGAACAATATGAACGTTGAGAGCAGTCTGAAAGGCTTCTTTGGAGTACAGACTCTAATGCTTGCCAGATTCCTCAGCCCCTCCCAAGTTAAATCCACAGGGCCACTTTATTGCAGTCTTTTCTTTCTGACTTTTTGTAACTTATCAATTAAATTTCATGTTGTGTTAGATTTTATGTGCTGTTTTCCTCTTGCCATATTGAAAAAAGTATATTTGTATGTGTGAAGAGTACAGCAAATCAATAAATACCTTCAGACCATCAGATATTTTAGTTTCTGTGTGCTAATATTGTCAAAAATGGAGAGGAAAATAACAYGAATAGCTTGTTCTAGCCTTGTTTGTTGTACAGTAGGTGAAGATGTCATTTAAAACAACCAATTTTTGTTAGTATGCCATTTGTAAACACCACTGTTGTGAAAGGTTTATCTGAATTTTCAGTAGATATGATGTTCAAGACTAAGAAAATCAGAGATAAAAAAAAATGACTATAAGTCATGACTGTTTTGATGCATTTTCCTGTATATTTAACCTTAATGGTTAGCTGGAGCCTTTTGACTAAATAAGCAGCCTAGGAGGAGCATTAATTGTGACTAAATTACCGTTCCTTCCCCATCCTTCTTGGGGCAGAACRTCATGGCAACTGCAAAGGCCAGTCTGTTTTCTTGCACTCGCCTTGTCTATTAATCATCCAGAAAATTTTGCAAAGCCATACTGTAGGAGGGAGAGAAAACCACTGATCCTTGTGCCACCCAAATAATCCAATTAGGTTACATTATATCACTCCTAAGTTATTTTAATGTTGTTCCTTTCACACTTGGCCTTTTTCCAAGTACATCTTAGTTTTCTTCTCCTCACTTTGCCTGTCCAGCTTTCTATTTCAGGCTTTTTGCACGCGGTTCCTAAAGCAACGTGTGCTCGGTTTCTCCCCTCTCCTTTCAGACTTCTTCTCAACAGCCAGTCAGAGATCATGCACAAATTCTTAGCCAGAAGTTTAATGTTGTTAGTAAGGAACTAAGATGAGTGATAAAAATGCTAGTTTAGCACAGTCCTCTGGATATGAGCCTTGCTAACAGTATTAGAAACATAGATTTATCAGCATTTTTATGCCTCACATGTACATTGTCTATCTACTTCATCTATAAATTCTTAGGGCAAGAGATATATATGCTTTCATGTTTTATAGAATGTGGAGCAGGTTGTGAGTACGCCTCAAAGAGAAGGATGATCATGATAAATGACAAACTGTGCTCAGACTTTTAATAAGTCCTCTGACTGGGAATACATAAAATACAAAAACATTCCAAAAGACTAAACTGAGAATAAATTAGAGGATATAACATTTAAAAAGAAGATATCATTTTAAAATCAAAAGTTACAGTATTTTGCAAAATATTTGCCCAACAGGCAAACCTTCAGAAAAATTAACTTTATAACATAAACTAAAATGGAAAAAATCATTATGAAAAAAATAAAAAAGCTTAAAACATGACAGTTACTGACCTTCTAAAAGTAAAAATTAATTGCAAATTTGATAGTACCATGATTCTTTATCAAGATCATRGTGAGTTTTAAGATGAAATCAACAAAATATTTTCTGTTCCATTTTATCTGAGCAACAAAAACTTCTTAGAAAGACTTTAACCAATGAATATAGACTTCCTCTTCAAATAGCCTCTTGACTTGAAGGAATAGCTTTTTTGTTCATTAATTTTTCATTATGTCCAGTTTAGATTTTTCATAACCAGTCTCAAACTTCTGCAAACACAGCAAAAACCTGCAAATTTTGAATATTAGTTCTTCTCTGTCAACAGCGGTTACATACATGAGCAAAGAGTTATTTTACCAAAATTGGTCATATATAT
The DNA here is from genome assembly GCF_003343005.1 of Rhea americana. Classification (NCBI taxonomy): domain Eukaryota; kingdom Metazoa; phylum Chordata; class Aves; order Rheiformes; family Rheidae; genus Rhea; species Rhea americana. The sequence continues at coordinate 3,957,516 of NW_028186745.1, forward strand.
ATGGTCTTACTCTGGAGTTAATTCTTCATTGCCTGTGGACGTTTAAGTCTATACAAAACAGGCATTGCAAAACCATTTCATTTTGGCAGTATTTCATTCTCTCTATCCAAATATAGAATTCTTTACTTCAGATTTCTGTAGTTAAAGCTTTAATCTTGTGCCAGATTCTAACTGAATCTATTTTAATGGCACTGCCTACAAGCAACATATTTACTCTAAAAAGAAATCGCAGGAGGAGAACCTAAGAATTTTCTCTTCATTAAGAAAAAAAAAGGAAAAAAATTTCTTTCTCTCACTTCTCCACTCAGGCTCCCTTAACTGCACAATGTTTTTCAGAAAAATATCCTCCAGTCCCATTTTGCTTTTTTAATCTAATATTACTAACTGTTAACTAAATTGACTAAATAGTTTGCTGACATTATTTTACTGGAAAATAAATTATTCATCAAAATAATTATTCATCAAAATAATCCTTCATCAAAAACATTCATACCTCAAAATCATGTGATAATTTGTCTTTTTATTTCACTATTCACGTGTGTAAATAACACACAGTTAAAAAAATAAATTAACCAGGAAAAATAATTGAGATTCACAAATAACRTGTCAAAATATAATCAACTTATCATCACAGTTTTCCAGGAGCCTAGATTTTGATCAGATGCCTATTTTAAATCACAGTAATTTCTCTGACTTTATAAAGTTATTTCCCATTTACAAAGCTATAAACAAAATGCAATCCAGATTCTGAGTGAAGCTGCTGCAAGTTTTGCCATGGACTTCATAAGCATTATACTTTACGTTTCTTTGCTGTTTCTCCCACTCTTGCATACTTAACGTTATTGAAGTTACAGTTTTATGCTATTCAGAAAAAGAAAGAAGTGCCCGTTATGGTGTACAAATCATTTATATCTTTGTTTAAGAGCAAGTATTGATACATTTTCTGACTGCCTTTCACTAGACTGATGAAGRCTATATCCTGGGGCCCCGTAACTGACTATAAAAATTAAAATAAAGTGGTGAAGTTTGAAGGAATTGGTCACAGCTAAGTAGAAATAAAAGTCTTTTTATTCTTTTCTTAGAAAAGCCATTAGACTGTCTTTTCTGATTAAATCAGATTATGAAGCTTTTCTCATTCCTTTTATAGCTTAAATATACATATATAACAAAAGTACTGAAAAAAATCATAATCTATCATTGTTACACAAAATTTGTGGATTATGCCTTCTGTGACATATGAACAATAGATTAAGACTAAAAAAAAAAAGCCAATCACGGACTACTATGCAATTATAACCATCTCCCATATATTGGAAATAAATAAATGAAAAGTAAAAGTAGAAAGCTTTTGAGAAACAGTTGCCATTTAATCATTTTTATCTGCTCATGATCRTCTCAGTATCTCAGCCTCTGACCTGAAAACACTGCTTTACATCCATTCTTCTGGTCTCCCCAAACAGTCAGCATTTGGAAACAAATATAGCTTCTGAAACCACTTTCTGAAGCTCACCCGAGTCCTCCAATTGCTCCACAGGACTCGAAACGGGAGAACTTCCCCCATGGGATGTTAGATGCCTCTCTGGGCATCTCTGGAGCTGGGGAATCAAGACGAACCTCCTGGACCCAAGAAAATCCCCCGAGAGGTCTGTGCAGAAGCAGCAYCCCCTTTCCCTGGCCCCAACAGCCAGATTTCAACCTCCGTGTAAGTAGGAATGTCTTTAACACAACTGTGGTCAAGCAGCAAAACTGAGATGATGGACATGAATAGCCCCTCTCCGACCTGGAAGCTGTTTAGACACATTAATCCAGGACTGGTAAATCCTGTCTTTTGTTTAGACCTACTAATTTAGTCAAATCCTGAGGCAATAGGACTTCAACACTAACAAATAGTGAGTTTATAGCTTCATAGCTGGATACAGCTTTGGTCGTGTATGACAWGCAGCTGCCTGAGTACCCACAGCATGTTCCCAGGGCCACTTGCTGTGCGTGCGTGAGGACCTGGCACACGTTAACTGAAGCAAAGTTCTCAAGCTTATTGGGAATATTTGCAATAACRGTTGATTAAACCAACGGAAATAGACAAAAGTGTAGGAAAGATCCTGAGAACAACTGAATTTGTCACCGAATAAGYTGTTTATCTCACGTACACAGTGTGTACTTGACAGATCTGAGCATGCAAGTAGCTCTGCATTAGATCAGACAGTTTATGTGYTCAAAATTGCTTGTTTCCAAGTGGTTTTCCAGGATGACCTTAGTGTTATCAGTATTATTTTATTTTCTATTGATTTACTGATAATATTACAAAATGTTTCAAAATAATTATTTGCCTAATACAAATAATTTCTTTACACCAAACTGTAAAGATTCTTTTTTCAACTGAAAGGCACTTGTTCCTGAGAGATAAATCATTTTGCATTGTGTGAGACAGGAAAGGAGAATGCTGTAGGTAGGTAACATGTAAATGCTTCAATACATGCTATTAAAAACATATACTGAAGTGCTTTGCTGAATGATATCTGAAATTATTATGAACGTAGTAACACAGTATAAGCATACATAAAATAACTAAATACTGGCAGAAATACTTTGCTTTTAAACAATTTCTAACTTTTGAAAAGAAAGGAGTTAGGTGCTGAATTTGTACACTGACATTTGAGAACCTTACAACATTTTAAGAATGGAATAATAATTTAATTTAAATATAGATATTAATTAGAAAATACTTGATTAAACTAGAAATTCTATGAGTTTACTAGGTTAGTAATTGCTTTAGGGGATTTTTAGTTATGTTCTACTTTTTTAATTTTAAATCCCCCCCTTTTTTTTTTTTGCCTTTTTTTTATCAGTTCCACAAAGTTATGTCAGTACTGATGCCAGTGAAATCACCCACATACTTATGGTTAGGAAGATGTATATTTTAAGGCTTTGCWTCATCAAAAGATTTATATATGGTTACAGTCACAAATCTCTGTACCATATATGCTTCTTTTGTGCCTTTTTCTCTGTTTTTGCTTACAGATCTGTGAAGCATTCTGCAGTTACAGAGAGGCCAGCACAGTGCCTAAGTTGCCTCTATCTACTTGTCATTTTATAATGTAAGCTTTTCTGGGGAAGACTAATATTTCTGTAACATACTTGCATGTTGCATAGTGCAATTGCCTCAGGAACGAATGCAATACAAAAAGAAATACATAAATAAATAAACAACTAAGACAATTTGTAAGCATTTCCTATTTACTTGATATGCTTTCTTTTTTTGAACTCTTGTAGATAATTGAGATTAATAATCTATTACTAGAGTTTTGCTTTAGGAACTCACAGAAATATTCTCACRTATTGAATTATTCATCTATTTAATTTGTTATTCTTTATTTTTGATTCGTTGCTTATGCCATCCTTTGTTGTTCAGACAGTTCACCAGGCTGAGAATACTACCTCTCAAACTCCATATGTCACTCTGTGGCAGTCACTGACTGCCACGTAAACTGTCTTTGGATTCACCAAATCTTAAGGACCCTTGTGCTCAAAATCTCTCTCAGAACAGCTGGTTTCCATACATAGACCACAGATTTCAAACAGGTTTCAAATATACTCTGTTCTTTTTCATCTTTGTCATTCTATGACACTTATCTGCATGAAATGCTAAGGACTTTTCTTTGCTAGTTGTTTCAGAACCGCCTTGCTTGCTTTGAGTATGAATAATGCCCTAGGACTTTTTTTTTTTTTTACTATAAAAATGGCTTAATTTATAGATAGATGAAGCTTTTTTTTTCTCTGATTGAAGTTTTTTGGAGGTAGTTTAAGGTAAAAGAGTATAGCTCAGATGCTTAGGAACGGCCTTGAAATCACTTTGGTTTCAGGTCTGTGAATGTCTGAAACCATGCTATTCTACATATGGGAGTGCTGGGTAAGCTAGTATCTGTAATAAGCAGAGATGTTTTTAAGAAGATATAGACAGGGGGTGCAGATTTGTCTTTGATAAATATTTATTACTATCCTACATAAGGCTGTTGATAGATTCTCAATTGATGAAAATGGTCAGATCTTTGCAGAAGAGACCACAGGGTGAAGATATGACAAGATTTAGCAACTAGAGATTGGGCCTTCTGATATATGCTCAATTATACTGTCTCTAATGGCAAGAGCCAAAAAGTCTGAGGTTAAGAAGGTAGAAAATGCCAATGTTAACTGAATAATTTCTAAGAGTTTCTACTTTCTATCGTTGCTTCTATGTCACATTAGTTCAGATAATCTGATAAGAGACATTACCTCTCACCCCCAATCCTGTTTAYGTTACACATATTGTAGCATGTGGCCATATATGTGTGGCCCTGAAGGAATCTGCACACTAGTAATGCTTGATTTGTAAAATATMAGAATGCTCCCCTGGGGTTGGAGTGGTGAGCTCATGAAGAAGGATGCTGTTCTGCTTCTCTTTCCCAAGCAACAAACATCTGCCCAGCTTTTTGTGGGCAGCTGGGGAGCAGTGGTACTCCACCTGCTCTAGGCAGGCAGAGCTATCTTCTGCCATGATTGAGAAACATAGGCCCCAACAAATTCATTCAAATTATTATAGAGCTTTTTCCATGCTAAAAATTTATAATTCTCAGTGTAGCCCCTCCTAYGGCTTGTCCTGGGACCAAGTATGGTGACATTCTCTTCCACATCAGCYATGAAATGTCTGTTGTCTGCTTTTCAGCTGCCCCGTAACGAACAGCTTCACCCTGAGTTCGTCTTWTAAGGTTAGTATAATAATGAGTGAGTAACCTGAGAAGCATGTAATAGTCACTAAAGAAACAGCTATTATCTATTTGCCATAGGTGGGAGAAAAGAACAGCCAGGTGTTTTACTAAGACAATTTCAAAACTGCTAGTTCTCTTTTGGAAGATATCTTTATCTTGCTCCACAAAAAACCTATGTTTTTGGTAATAGAGATTTTAAATTCAGCTCTGGCTGTGGATGATTGATAAGTAGAATGTGTTTACAGAACAGAAGGATTATGGAGAAAAATACCAAAACATGTAAAAGGTCTGAAGGGATTGACGTACAAGAATAGATTAAAATTTTAATATGTGTAAAGTAGCTGAACAAAAACTAAGACGGAATTGATAGTCGTGCAGGGAGTAAACACAATAACTCGAGGCAATGGAAGGAAATTAATCACAAGAAAAAATTAGTCAGAAAAAAAATATGAAGGGTAGAATCGATTAATTTCCCAGAACAAAAGGGGAAATCCCAACACTTCCAAGTCTTAAATCCAGTACAGAAAAAAGCATAATAGGATGTTGTCTTAGGAGAATTCCTGCACTGCAAAGAGATGTTACTTTCTGACCTACCAGGCCTGTTTTAGCCCTCATTTGTCTGCATATGTAATTAACTTTTGGAAGAGTGCCAGGGAAAAATGCTGCAGCAAATCCTGTGGAATCCTGTCGCCTCATTTTGGTATGTGCGGAGGTGGTAGATACTGACTTTGATATGCTGTGAGAATCAAGCACTCATTCCGTGATTTTTAAGAAGACGATAGTAGATGGTAGGCCAGGATGGAAGCATCATCAATATTCAACCGATTTAACTTTTTTTCCTATCCCCCCTACATTGCCACCTGTACATTGTAATGTCTGTAATGTTCAAGAGGTTACCCAGAAACAAGCTTTGGGAATACATTGTCCCTGGAGAAATGTAATTAATTATCATTGTTTCCCCCAAAGGATTTCACTTTCAGATCATTTATTTTCTGGAGTCTCTGATGAGCTGACTGGGAAAATGAAACACTTGAGTTTAATTACCAGTTAAAATTATAGCTTTCTAAGCAGGTACTTCATCTCATGCTCTCTTTATAATTGTCTCTTCGTATGATATAATATGTAGTTATATCTGCTGCCTTTCCCGATGTTAACAATGTCTTACTACCACTTTCACAGCAAAATGAATATAGGATGATTGTAAGATGACTTAAGTGTGGCTTTACAGTGTACTAAGCGTAGCACAGCTTAATCTCTCACAGATGCTTTCACATTTTCCCAAGACTGCTGCAGAAATGAAGAAGAAAAATGAAAAAGTAGATTACTTGGAATTACGTACTAGCATTACAAACTTTAAAGGCCTTTTCAAATTTTAGTTTATAAAATCTAATGCAAATGAGACAATGGATATGAACAGTGCTACAAATTTTAGTGACATGTTTTAGTGACCATTGAATGCAGCACTTAGAAGCAGGTTCCCAGTGGAGAGATCCTACCTTAGGAACTGAGCTTTGCTCAGCATTATGCACATCTTCAAGGCGGGGATGTGTAAAACAAAACACACACCAAAACCATTTGCTCCAAAAAGACTACAAATGTCAAGAGACAATAATTTTATTCACCACTGGTTTAATGAGATCTGATTTTCTTCCTAAAAAGAGTAGCTTTTTTTCATTAGTAGCTTGCTCAGGTATTCACAGATGTGTTAGTCTGTACATTGCTTATGTTGGATGATTAAACAGAGTTACAGCTGATTAATTAGTGAAACTTTAATAGGTCTGCAGTTTTCTACCTTTATCTTCTTTTACCTGATATTCTCTAGTATAGAGGAATTCAGTGCAGAGGAAACTTTGAAAATCAAACTTAGTAAYGGACCCTATCAGAAACTCAGCTCAAAATGCAACATTTTCTCTACTCTAAATGGGAAAATGTTTGCTTTTATGACCTAAACCACATGAACCATTGTTAATCTTAGTATGCATCTAAATATATTTTAGGAACCTTAACCGGCAAGTTAATTTTATTTTAATTCTGTAGTTATGAATTAGAATTACTGGAGCTAAGCTAGCTGCTAATGGGAAGGTGTTATCATAAAACTAATGACTGCCTATCTTTAAAGAACATAAGCTTCTTCTTCAAGCAAGGATAAAATTTATTCCTATTAATTTCAGATATGATTTACTGAGACAAGTATTATGATTGGAAATCATGGCATGTTCTTGTTTGTGTTATTCAGCCTAGGGAGAGTTACTTCTAAGAGAAAGATATAAGACTATATAAGTATAAAAATAATTCTCAGAATGCTGACAAGCCATTTAATAACATGCAGTTTACTGAGCTTTAACACATGCACACAGAAATTAGGACTTAGATCCCCAATACTGTTATACCTATTAGGTAACACAGAAGTGATCTAACTGGCTTTGAACGACACTTATTTGAAATTACTGTAATCATTTCACAAGTAAGAAAAAATTATGACACTTGTTTGGTTGGTTATTTATCACTGAGTACATATCACTTTTCTTTTGTTTCCACCAGTACTTTGCAGGAAAAAAAATGTTTTTATTCCTACAAAATTCTGTATCTCTTCCTCTCGGAACACAAAGGTCTATCTAATATAATACTGCTTTTAAATTGCAGCACATTTGCTATTATAATCTTTTGGTTGGTACATATAGTCATAGACCTGTCTCAGTAACTGCTTGAGTTTCATTTTTATTGTTTTGGGGCTAAAGTAGTGACCAAAAAAAAAAAAAAAATCTCTGGAATCGGCTGCAGAGGTGACATGGAGAAACACAGTAGGCTTCCCCACCCCTTCCAGGGAGGTTTACTCTTTGTATTTTGATGCCATGAACTTACAGGTACATTTTGTCTCACACAAAAGATATTTCTTCAAGTTTTTTGCATAGAAACTTTTGGCTTAATATAGTTATTGTATTTGCTAGATGTGAGACAGGTTGGAGGCATTTGCAATAAGCAAATATTCAGAAAAGAGAATTTCTGATGGTGATGAAAGCAAGTGTAACTCTGATGTTCTGGGTAGTTTTGATTGTCCTCTTCTCTTTTTGCTTTTTATTATATTATGGTTTCAAATTTTGAAAGTTTGATTTCAAGGTCTGAAGTTTTTATATAACCTGATTGCTAATACTTTTGAAGGCAAAAGTAACTTTTTCATTAGTATCTGTATTGTTTTACTTTCAGAAGACAGGGTAGATGACATCTTAGCCATCAGACAGCAGAATAAAATGTTAAAAATGCAAGGATCCAAATGAAGATGACAAGAACAAGCACATTATACATGAAAGTATTCAATTAGACAAAATACTATGGAACATAAATTTGCAGTATATGATCTATCTTGCATAATTATTGTATATAAAGAATAAGTTACATGTCTATTACATAGGTTCTGTATAAAACCCTTTTTGCCTGCTAAATCAGGGAGGACTCAACTAGGAGTGTAAACGCCCGAAAGAAAATATATCTTAAGACTTCAAGTAGGAGTAATTTGTGAGCAATGCAAGAAATGCAAGAATGCAAGAAAGGCTTTAGGTTACCAAATTTGATTCTCTCATCTTACCGACAAGTAAAGTTATTAGCCATAATGCAACACTGTTTCCTTATCACCTCCGACGGGATTCAAGAACTAAACCAGAGACGAGAGCAATCTGGCTGCTTTAGTGCGGCACTCCACAGTCCTACAACCTCTACCTTGCAAATGCAGCCTGTTTCTCRGCAGGCCGCTTGGCTCTGAAGAATTCAGTGCCAACGGGCTCGACTCACGCTGGTACCCAAGTTGGTCTGAGCAGACTGTGCTATGGGTGCATGGTCTAGATGGTACTGCACTGCCTTGTATGTATTTACTCTTATGCTTACCTGGTTGAGAGCAAACAGATGCATAGTTACTTTTGCCTATGCTGACCCAGCACTGATTYGGACTTTGTGCAAACATGCTGCTGACCCTAACCTAATAGTGCATCTGCTGTGCACCTGCACGCTTCCTCGACTCACRCCACCACAGTGCACCCACGGGCTGGCCTGAGCATGTAGACCTTGTGGCTTTGAAACTGTGAATCCAAGTCGGGTTTGTGATTCATGAGATTAAGTCCTGTAAAAATGTGTGATTCTGAAAGGCAAATTAGATTGAAACACAAGCAATCAAGAACAACCATCACTCACTAACCTAATTTCTGCATTTTAAGCAGCTGAAAAACACTGTATTGGAGCCAACCAACAACAGCCTAATTCAGAATGTGCTATTGTCTTAATTAAATGTCTCATGATCAAGGTAATGGGACCCATGCCCTTCCATTTCTTAATGTACTAACCCTTCTTACTTACCCTCACTAACAGCTCCCGTGACCACCTTGATAATAACGCACTACTGTAACTAGCACCTTATTAGTTTAACACTTTCATTTTCCCCAACTTATGCTRTTATTGATGATTACTGAAGATGAGATTGGTGTGAGGAAGGGGAAATTTGTGGACATTTATTGACTTTGACAGTAGTTCCTGAGTTATACAGTATACGAAAAAAGGAAGGTCAGCAGCCCTTCCCGAGAAAGTATGTGGTATTAAGAAAGACACTATGAATAATCACTGAGCTGTGTATTGCCTTTGAGTTAGTCTTTATTATATATTAAGTGCAACCAGAGGGAATGAACAGTTTATTAATAATCTCACATATAATGCACTTTGGAGAGTATCAGTAGAAAGAAATAATGTCCCTTTAGGTTTAAATCAAAAGCTCCTCCAAACGACAGAGCCTCAAGAGTTCACAGTAACTTTTAACTAAGAGATAGAAATTCTTCTCCCCTTCTCCCACTTCTATTATACTTACAGTGCATTAGTATTAATCTTAAGAAGTTTATTTTTTTTAATTTTTTTTAACTCTAGTCATTGCAGACACGGCAGATTGGGAAAACTGATCTTTCATTTTTATATAAAGATGCAACAATACCACCTGCTAATTAGAGCTGAAATTAGATTGTTCATGCTAACCAGATGAGGAACACCTCCTAACTGTGAAGGTTTTAGTCTGTCTGAACCATTTTTCAGAGTTTGCTCAAAACTCTAAATCTGTTTGTTTCTTAGTCAGAAAATGTGCCAGACAGGAATCAAGCCATTTATATCAATAATGTTATGTTTTTTTTTCTTCCATAATAATGAAAAACAGAGTGACATCAATTATATCATTATTATTTTAGCTGTGATATCTATGCAGGATGACTGCCACTTTTCTGTTGGCAGTGCACAAACACAGAGAGAGACATATTCCCTACCCTACAATGCCTGCAGTCTAAATTCATAAGCCATTAAACAGTAATCAAATCCAGCAGCTTCACCTATTCTTTGAAATCACGGGAACTCCAAATCTTAGGTAAGGGATTGGTTGGCAAAGCTTGGGCCTAACGAAGCTTTCTTTTGCCTCCTGTTTTCTGGAACACAAATTGTCACCAGCTGCAATGCTTCTGACCTAACTCATTTCCTGCATGGATCACAGAAGGCTGTGTTTTCGTTATCCCAGCCTACCTCATTTGAATGTGCTCTTGGCATGATACTATGCCATCATCATTAATAATTAATTTAGGTGGAGTGAGTCAGTGTTTTTTCCTATTATTTTTTCAGCTCAGATCTTGCTCTGCAGAGGCAGCTAGTGAGCCATCAAAGGCAGGAAGATGTTATGAGAGGTGTAATGCCCCATAACTTTGATATGCAGCTCCCTCCACCACCTCACTCAGACGATAAATATTTTAGAAGGGAAGCAGGCAGATAAGTGAATAAGTGAATTACTTCACAGATCCTTATTTATGAAATGTTTGCTCCCAGATTCTGTTAAAAAAAATGACTTATTAGAGAAATGGAAATTTGCTCTCCTGAAATTACCACCAGCCTCTCCCCAATGCAGAACTGTTGCTATGAATGGTGCAMAAGCGAGAGCGCAATCTCCTTTTAATGCTTGTCCTGCGTCAGAGATTGATAGCTCTGATAAAATCGTTCCAGTCTCACTAGACTATTTGTGTGAGCAGATATGTCCATCATTTAAGAATTAAAAAAAAAAGAATCTTTTAATTACAGCTCATTCTCCTTGGTCTTTAACTAATTTACAGAGGATCAGAAATACTGTTTATGCTTCAAAAAAAGCTGTTTTACCTCTTTGAGACAGTCAGTCTTGTACAGCTATCATATGAAATACTCCCTTTTTTCTTCTCTGTCTCTTAGTTTTCACTCACATGGAAGATAAACATTTTGCAGAAAAACTATTTATCACTTCATTGCCTTTTATGATCTGTCATGGAAGCTGAAAGTCTTTCTGTTTCTTCAAATATTTTCCAGTGAGACCTAATAAAAGCTTCTCACTGGAAGCCACATTTAACATATTTGAGACTATTTAATTACGTGAGCRGAGTAGGATAGACTGTCTGAGAGTGCATCATCCCCCAGCCCCCAAAACTGGTATGCCTGCACGTGCCAGTGTCCAGCTAGTGCCAAAGCAGAGGACTCAACCGTGTGACGTGGCAGTGTGGGGTGGTAGCTTTTGCCCAAGGTGCGCTGCAGGCACTTCAGCAGTTTGCATGTGAAGTCCCTCACCCTGAATACCGTTTCTAGTGCTACTACCAGCTCCCTGTCAGGTTCAGCTCTGTTCATGCAGAYGCTGCAACACGTGCTGCAGATTTGCTCGGAGAAATGCCTTTCTTTCCAGCCAACGCTATTTGCCTAGGTAGTAGGAGGCATGTCTGAAACTTTTTGACTTTTTTTTTAACATGCTCTTATGGCTTTGGTTTTTTTTTTTTTAATTCCTTCTAACAGATATTTCCTGCCACTGCCTCCCATTTCCAAATCTATCATCTCACTGATTTAATTTTACTTGGGGCCCCGTAACATCTGTTACTTGCTGTCTCACGATCCCTCTATTCCACTAACATTTTCCCCCTCTTTCTGTTTGCTAATGAATTTACTACTTCCCCKGACTCACACCATCTTCCCACAATCTGCTGTAAAAGGCCTGTGCACTAAGCAGTCCTGGGAGTAAGGGCTAAAGACCTGGATTTCCTTCTCTGAGGTCAGTTGCCTCCTCGCGGGCCAGAGAATGACGTTCCCTCTTGTTCACACTGTCTGGTCCAGTCAATACCGCGTTACATCTTGGAAGTGGCACGCGGCTCCCAGCAGCCTGCAGCTAACGTCCGGCAGCCTTTGGGAGGTCAAACGCAGCCCCGCGTCCTCTCAGCCTGCGGACRCCGAGATTAGCCTTACTCCTTGCCGTGCGCAAGGACAGAAGAAAGGGCAGAAACGGTAACACCCCCATGTTTCCAAAGGATGGACTGATCCTCCTCTCTGCTCTTTTAAGAGAACAACCTCAGTCTCAAACTCCGTGACAGAGTTTAGACCCATGAATCCCAATCTGACATAAATGCTTCTCTGCAGCCCTGAGTTAAGTACCAAAGCCCCTGAGAAGAGTGACATTTAAGTCAAATCCTGCTCTTCAGTATTCATATGAGGTACTTGAGCTGGCTCTCTGCTGCTCTGAAGCCTGTTCTAAGTGCCTTGCTTTCCTCAGATAGAGATTTATAGGAATACGTTTTCCACTCTGGGTACCAGTAACTGAAAAACAAGACACAGTAATGTTTAGCTCTGCAGTGCCTGAGACACTCTGTGGGCTGTTTTTGAATATTCTTTACGGACTTTAATCTTCATATTATAATATTAATGTATTCACTGAGTGTTGTCACAGTGGACTGAAAATCTCTTCATTCAGTCACATTGTATCTCATTTTTTAAGACAAAATGTATATTCCCGTAATCAATAATAATAATCTGAAATAATTATCTGAAATAATTATCCAAATATATATTTATGGATCTAATAGATCTACTAATGAGGACTGTATATTTTAAAGAGAAGAATGAAAGATGGAGGGCAAAGAGGCAGACAGTAAACTTAGCTGAACTGCAGTTTATATGTCCTTTTTTTTGTCTCAAAGCTGAAGATACCAGATAAAGTTTTCACTGACTTACTATGTTTTGTAGTCATTGTGCTGAAGTAGATACACAAGCATTAGTTCTTTGAGAAAAGCATAAAATCAAACAAGCATATAATTTAAAGTATGCACTGTTTTATTCATGATTGTGTGCACTTTACACGGCTGTGAATGACTATGGGATAGCTGGCCCCCAATTTACCGGATGTAGAATATTTCCCTATARGCATTGCAGTCTGATAAGTCTTCTATCTCTATAATTCTGTCATATGTCTTTTGTAGCAAAGCTAAAAAATAGGGACAGTGGTGAACAAAAATCATGGAACTGAGAAAAGCCAACATCTCTGACAATCCAAATCTGAGTTTAGGCCTGCTCAAAGTATGATTCCCATTCTCCATGTGAATATTTCAATGTTTTTTGCTTTTGGTGAAGGAAGAGCTAACCTTTGTTCTTTCTTTCAGTTCTTTCCTTTTTAGTACAACAGTAACACTGAGAAATGCTGGTTCATCATATTCCTCACCACTTGATGAGCCAACTACTGTTCATATTTCACACTACAACTTTTTCTTCAGAATCCCTCCAGTTTGCAGCATGTGCATCAACCACATATCTTTTTCTGTGAATTCTCCATTAGAGACATTTTTTGCTTACTCATCCATATGTCCAGGAACTGCTAGAACAATAGAGTGAAAGTTTCTGATACTCCATCATGTTAGCATCTTTCTGTAACACCCCATGGGTTATTAACTGATATTACAATGTAAAAATAAAATAGTTGCTGAGATTAAAATCTGGAAGCAGAAAGAAGTAGACAGAATTGCATGTAAAGTTCAGATAGGGCATATTGTTTCATCAATACGAAAATACCTCAGTTGGACTGTTTTTTTTTTTTTTTTTTTTTTTTTTTTTTTTTTTTNTATAGAGAATATACAAGAGAATTTTTAGCCAGCTAAGATTTTTTGATTTGAAAAGCAGGACGATGTACTCATATCTGCTCTTTCCTATGATGAAAAGACATTGATACCCACTTTTATTTTGAATTAAGTGCATGTCAGACAAATCAGAGGGATGTAACCTTGCACTGATCGCATCTAGGAAGAACTGGTGTCTGTTTTGCCATGTTGTAAGGGAGCTGAGCTATAGCCCATCTACCTCTCTTCTTCCTCCAGCTTTATAAATCTCTGCTTGAAACAGTAATGATATTATTACATATTTTGCATAAATTTTAAAGGAAAGGTTCTAGAGATTCCAAATGCTTAGTTACCCCCCAAAAAACCCCTGCAAGTCAGCTGAATTTTTAATGCAAAATCTCCATAAATCTACAATAAATCTTTAGAAAGAGCCCTGCTTCCTTTTTCCTTTAATACTACAAAACAAAATGAGCAAGGCACAGTACAATGCCAAAAAGGAAAATGTCACCTAAAAGCACAATGAATACATTGTTGTGAATTCATTGCGATATTTCATTTGAAGCAATCTCCCATTCTGAGTAGAGTGCTAGAAATGACCCAGTGTTGAAAAGCTTTTTGATTTGTGACAGTGGTGGTGTGAGAGTTCAATGCAAGAATCTGTAAACAGACTTCAAATCTATTTCAGTAATTGTCGAAACAGACATGAAAGACCATTTTATAAGGTTTAGTTTTTAATTTTTTTTCTGTTTCTTAAATTCACGTTTAATCAGGCCACAGAAATTCTTGCTTTTCATCCTCGTATGGAATGCCTCTCAAAGGACACCACTTTTCAGGAGAGCATTAAACTAGCAAATTGCAACTAAAGCTCCCCCAAAGTAGACACATTGCAGTTTACTCAGAGATACAAGCCTGTCTCACCTTGTCAGCTTTCAGAGTGTTGAGCTGAGAAAAATAGGTGCAACTTTCTATTAAAGATCTCCTTTAAAGCCTGGTATTTAAGAACATAAAAATGGTACCTTAAATAAGGTTCCTAAATCCTAACTAGAAACTGCTTAGTGCATTTATTTTTCTAAAGTGCTGAGCACTCTGCAGTTCTCGTTAAAGTCAAAGGGGATTCATAGCTTGTTCAAGGCAAGATAAATGCCTAGTGATTTCTAGGTGTTCAGTTTTAGATGCCCAAATATATAGGTGCTTTTGATTTTTAGACATTTTGAATAGGTACCTTAATAAGGACTTTCATCCCTTCTTTTTATTAAGATTATTCTGCAGAGATCCATGGGGTTCAAATTGGCTCGCTCTGCTTTTCAAGGTGTCACCTAGTGAGCTCAGTTGAGAACCGCTGTTAACAGTTTTCTGACGTGAATGCAAGAAGTGTAATCAAGGTGAAAATATGAAACGGAAGCATAATAGAGAGTGACTATGATTTCTCTCCCTTGTTCAGCTGAAGAACTGTGAATCTCCTGATGCTCACAGAGGGCCTAGCTGTTTACATGTTCTTTCTCCAAGTAAGCCATAGTAGCTGTAAAGCGTGCTTGATGTTTACAGAACATTTTACAAATGTATTGCAATGTATTTTCTCAAAGAGCTTTCAGTGACAGTCAAAAAAACCTTAGGCAATACTGGATAGGAAGATGAGCATTCATGCTAACAAGGAATGGCTGGCAGAAGGAAGCTTGGAAGAGGTCTCTGAATGCTAGGAAAGAACAGCTGGAACAAGAGGATGGACTCAACCAGGGGATGAGAGCAGGATAGAAAGCTAAGCCAAGACAAGAATAGAAAACTAAGGAGGGAGAAGGATTACAGAACATTTGATGGACTATGCAGAATTAAATAAACTAGAAATAGAAATATCAGGGAGATGAATGGTCTTGCCATCAGGAATGAATATCTTTACTATGATACAAAGGAGAAAAACAGTCAATAAAGAGCTTCAGAAAGGTGACTGACGTGATCAGAGCAAGAGCTAGAAAAGGAAGTTGGCTTTGGCAATGCATTTTGGCAATGTCACTGAAGACATTAAAATGGAGAAGACTGACATGCAGTGAGGATGGGTAACTTCAGTGAATCAAAGCCAGCCATGCTTGGCTTATAACCATATACAGACTTCAACATGCAATATTGTATCCCTGAGACATTAGAGTGGAAGAAATCACATATTCTGAGTGTTGATTATGGTTCATGTTTTAATAATACCTCAAAAACATACTACCAATGTGTCTGTACTTCACTGGGAGGTGCACTTGCATTACAGTATGAAATTTCTTCCAAGAACTCTGAACCAAAGACATACTTCAGTCTGTCATCTTGAACTCTAACCCTCTTTACCTTAATGGGTTTAAGTTAGACTCTTAATCACATCTAACACTGTCCATTGCTGTAACGATTTTCCTCAGTCACAGAAAGAAGATGTCAAGCGCAGTCAGCCACAGCAGCTTGTTTCAGCTAACGCTGAGTTTCTTTGCAGTGGGGCCGGATGGACTCAGCCCATGCCATCTCACCCACTCTACTTGCATGTCCTGCCATTCAGCAAAGAAGGTGATGAGGAAGCTGCATGCATTTTTTTTGGTCTGGTACGTCATTCCTCTCTTTGCTAAATCTTTAAGGCTGGATTAGGGAACGTGTGGGAGAGTGGTAGTACTTTTCTGTAGGAGTTAATGCTGCTGCTTAGTGCTCCTCTTTGCCAAACGACTGAGTTTGAGATATCTGCCATGATTCTTAACACCCCAGATGCCTGAAGCCTTGCACTGCTTGTATGGAAGGACTTACCACAAAGGGAAAAGGTGTCAAGGAAATTAATTCAGTGGGGAAGATAAGATTATCACAAATCATAAATTCTGCCCCTGATATGGGGACAGGGACATGATGAGGCAAGTTGCCGTAATGAAACTCGATGTAATCAGTGAAGTAAGATGGATTTTGGTGCAGTGACAATATCGTGTGGGACAATTAACCTACTTTCCTTGATAAATAATAATATATGATTTTAACTATCAAAAGTTTTAGTTCAATGTAAATCTTCAAAGATATAGCTAGGAAGAGACACCTTTCCCTTTTTATGAGTCTTTTAAAATCTTCTTTGTGCTCTGAAAAAAAGCCAAATAAAATAATGGATCACTCAACATCATCCCAAAATGAAATATTTTGTATTTAGCAAGAGAATCTGACTTTGCATTCCTAGAAGAAGTGATGTTGCTGTGGAGTAGGAATAATAAAGTTGAATGGTGATTCTCAGCCAAATGTATCGACTGTTTCCTGGGGGGGGGGAGGGAAGGAAAAGAAACAAACCCCAAAGCTGACACTTTAGATTTGCCAGTTGTAATGAATGTTGTGCCTGGTAATTGGCTCTAGTTTCACACACATCAGGTGGCACCAGTTTATATCAGGGACAGTACCTCACGTGGTGCAATGGAAAGGGATGCACAGTCACACAAGAGGTGAATCAGGTCCCCCATGCCAAATGAGGTTATTCTGTGCCAGTGCAGGCACCTCATATAAGGGAGGATGCTCCACCTGCAACTCACACCTTTCTTAACAGCAGATTGAGGACATAGTCTATAGGTRAAAGAAGATTGAAGTTCTTTCACACAGTCAGAGGCCACCTGGTAAAAAGCTTRGCTGTTATTATTGTATAGACATTTCTGTTGCACCCTCAATAGAGAGCAAAATAGGAGATGTAGATGGGTTATATTTCAGCCAATAATCTATATTTGGAGAACCTTAGCTATGCATTATGGGCATACTGAAAGCCATTTTGCTCAGGTGAGCTGTCTCTTTGCTCACCTGAAGACCATAGGAGATGTATCTGTCAGCATAGTATGCTGCACTCTGTAACACTGCAATGTGGCTTAAATGCAGATCTTTTCCACTTCTCAAATATCTCAACAGTTAATGTTATTAATGATGA
This sequence comes from Rhea americana, assembly GCF_003343005.1. Lineage (NCBI taxonomy): Eukaryota > Metazoa > Chordata > Aves > Rheiformes > Rheidae > Rhea > Rhea americana. The sequence goes on from NW_028186745.1 coordinate 3,975,059, forward strand.
TTCCAATATTCAGAAAAAGTCAGTAAATTATGTAACTATGCTATTATTTACTTAATTAAAACAGACTCTCTGTTTTTTGCRAGAGAAATTATCAAAGCAAAACAGYAAGGTAATACAGGTACCAAATTCTATCCCCTTTCAAACTGAAACARATAAGTTCCATTTTAGCAGAAGAGTAAATAAAATAAAAAGTATCTGAAACATCTGAGGTAACTGCCTGGAAGTCGCATCAGCTACAGCAATGGCAAAAAAAMCCCAAAATTCTGAGGAGAATCTGGCCTTTAGGGTATTGTCTCAGTTAATGCAAGAAATCACAGAAGTTACGTGRGAAAGCATTGGTATGAAATGACAGCTTCTGTTGTATCTGAAGCCTTGTCAGGTTTCAAGGTTAAAGCCATATTTGTGTTTTCAGAGTTCTTCATCATAATTGGTAAGGTTATATCTATGAATATTGTAACATCTAATCTGAAAATTTTCAAATAGGTTAAAAGGCAATCTATCATCATCTTTAAAATGTGATGTTAACAGCTTTATAGTTAAATTAGGCCATGAAAAATGGCTAAAGGTTGTCTATGAAAAAGGTCTTTTTTATGACAAAGATAATTGAACCCACAGAGAGGAAAGTATAAACTCAAAATCATTTAGAAAATTCATCATGCAAGTGTGTCATTATATTAATTTAGAGAGAAAATCACTTTTTTATTTACCCATCTCTTTCTCAGTCCAGACAGGCTACGAGAACATCAAAATGTTAATGATGAACATGTCAAAAGTTAGACTTTAACCTTGTCACATTCTGTGTAAGGCTCTGAGCAGTTAAAAACAGTGTTTCTGACGTGCTTGTAATGTAACATGAGCAGATTCTTTGTAAACCCCCCTCCCCCCCCCCTTTTTTTTGGAAGGATGAGAAAAAGATGTTTGGAAAAAGTTGAATTCAGTACATTTGTCAGCATTACTCTTTTCTTCTTTTCTTTTTCATATCAATGCATTATGCAATCAAGTGCAGTGCTCTAGGAGCACTGAAAATTTCACTTCAGCCTGCATGTGAAATGACTTAAATTGTTCTCCAAAAGTGGTTCCTTATCATGACAAGATGATGAAGGTGACAGAACAGAAATGCGAAGAAGGATATTTCTAGTCCTGTTACTGTTTTTTAGCTCTGAATAGTAGTTACAGCACTTAAACTTTTTCTTTAAGTTCTTCTTTTTCTTAGTTTTTAAAGACAAAAAGTCTCTCTGAGAGTCTCTACCTCTTACTAAGACTTTGTAGAATTCCATGAACTATCTTAAGAAACTTGCATTTGCTTTTCATGATGCATGACGGTTTTTAAACAATGAGTAGGAGCAGTATCTCATTGGTAAGAAATGAACAATATTCTAAAAAAGTTTATTGAAAGTACTGCTTGTTATAGTGGTCTCCAGGACTCAATGGATAAAAATGTTGCCATTATTTCTATTCTAGTCAAGTACTGATTCAGCCAGGAAAATAAAATGCTCCTCTTGAAAATGTACTTGAAGGATCTTTTCCTTGGACTACTTTTGTAAACACAAGTAAAGGAAGAGATGCATACATCTGGGGATATAAAGTTGTATTTGTATATATCAAGAGCTTCATAAGCTTTGCAACATTTTAAGCCAAACTGTTGACACTTGAAAGCAGAAAACTGGGGCCATTCTGCCCTCATTTACACTGGCTTCTCATGAGTATAAGCTATTTACTTCTTTTAAATTCATTTTAATTTAAACTAGTATATGTGAATGTTAAAAGGGACCATCTGGATTTTTTTTCCCCATTATGTGCACATTCCTATACATTTTGCTATGACCAAATCACACTGCAGCCACGGAAGAGCTGTTATAATGATCTTGGTCAAAGTTCAGGGCTGTTACCCCTCTGCTCCCTGCCTGGCCCAACCCCACATGTCAATTTGCTAAAAATAATAGACCAAAAAAATCAATCCAAAAAAGGACAGGAAAATAAAACATGCAGCTGTGCCTATGCTCCTGTGACTGTAGCTAAAGGCAGTGCACAGGAATTTCTGCAATGAAATCAATAGTCGGATCAAGCAAGCTATCAGGGTAGCAGAGAACAACTTCCCAGGATCTTGCCACTGGAAGACAAACTGGATGGCACACATGGCCCCATCTATGCACTGCTTCACTTCGAGGGTTCGTGAGGTTGTGTCTGAAGTGAAACAAAAACAAACGTATGTGTCTTCCATGCGCAGTAGATTTATATTGGATGTTTCTCTCATCCAAAAAGAATGTAGAACAGCATACAAAAATCTGTAGATGTCTGTTATATGAGAATAAAGGAAGTAAGCACTTGCTTACTTACAAAAAGAAATATTTCAATAAAAGATTTTAATTTATTATCATTATTCATAGAGAAAAAAACACATTACCATAAATGGAGAGCCAGATAAGCAAAAGATACTATCACAAGTATATTGTGGGAAAACCTTTATTTTATTTCCATAATAAAGAACCATTTGTATTAAAAGATATGTTGTTCATTGTACTTTTGGATGACAGTAGCTATGAAGGAGAGCTAGCTGCAYATGCTGAATCAATATCCTGCTGCTTTAGGAAGCTAAATGGTAATTTAATGTGCACACTCCAATATATATTTCTCATATATGTATGTAGACACAAAAAGACACAGATTTCAGAATGAAAGCTTGCACATTCATCATTATCAGATAGAAAAAAAATCACAGCCACTGAAAACAAATTACAGTGACCGAAAAGGGGGCCTATCTGCCTAAATTTAAATCCACCAAGAATGATATAATCAAGAGAAATGGGAGTCTAGTGGTCTCCAGTTATTCTCTTGAATATTGAATACATTTTTCCTGAGATTCAAAATGTTAAATCCATTTTTAATTGTTTTTCTTTTTAATTAAGAAGTTAATAACCGTATTAAAAGAATGTTCCTCAACTGTTTGAACTAGTTTTCTCAAAGAAAAAACAATTACCAAAGGCTCTGCATGAGTTACAGAGACTATTCCACCAATCAAGAAAGAAAGGGAAGGTCAGCTTTTATGTTTCATATTTGGCATACTTTGTCAGTGCTGTTCAATTACTTTTCTGTGGATTAAATCCTTGTTAACTGGTTGATTTTTGCATTTCATTAACTCACATCATTATTAATGTCATGATAAGCACTAATGAAATACAGCTTCTTTCACTAATAGGCTGTCATAGTGATGCTCACATAGATCTTTTCCCTGGTAATCTTTCTTGGAAGTGAGCCTGAGATGAGGAATAGCCAGTTCATCAAGACATGATGAACATGCTAAAATAGCTGGACTACGTCCCTTATGTCTAAGCTTTCTTTCTTAAAGACCAATACCTAGAAAAGCAAGAAAGTTATGACTTCATCTGTTCTTGAGAAAGAGAAGATAGAGCACATCCTCTCCTCACTACTTTCAATTTTGCTGCTAACAAGGAATGACATGATGCATTTACATCTAARTTTTCAAGTTTTTTCCAAAGATGTCTTCTGGTAGATGAATTGGATATGCTGGAGTACAAAGAAACATTAGAGAGAGGGTGCTTATATACCTGAAATAGTCAGCACCATAAGCATTCATATGTATTTGGGGTATATGGGTCTCTCTGAAAGGCAACATTAATATATATATATGCTTCTAATGAGTTCCAGTGCAGAATAAATATCCTCCATTGATGTATCTACCTTGCATAGTCAAAAGAACTAATGTAAAATTGTTTTTCTGAATAAGGAAAAAGCTAAATGATAYAACTAATTACTATTAGTGTCTAATATCAGAATGAGGTGAATAACTCTATGGACTCCACTGCACTGGCTATATCTGTATTGACTAAAATAGGAAAGTGGGAGCCTGGCTCATATGCAGCTACCCACAGCCAGATGTCTTAATCTGTAAATTCACCTCATTCTTAGTAATAATAGAATTTAGTATCCAAAGAACTATTATGAGGGATTCTACAGTTTATGAGGGGATGCTGAGCTATAATTATCAATTGGTTTAAGCGCTCAGAAAATGAGGTAGTAAGCATAGCATAAGAGCTTGAGTAGAACAAAACAGCACATTCATTTTTGAACCTATTATAGCTCAGATTTGTAGTGACAAAAAACAGGGAAACATAATACCGTTGCAGCCTACTGGTCTCCAGGCTTAAAAGAAATAAACTGAATATAGAATAAATCATTTACATTTCCCAGGAAGACACATAGAATTTGTGTTAAGGATAGTTGCAAGCAATTTGTAGACGAAATCATAGTTTGTAGCATTTCAAAACAACTTGTTTAGAAGCACTGTGTGTTTCTCACAACTTCATTAGTGACAGACGAAAGAATTAGCTAATTAATGCTCATGTTCCTAAGTGCACATATCCTATGCCTTTGTAAAACTAACCCCAAACCTGCTTTTAGAGGAAGTATTTGGACATTTTGCTTATGAAGGTACTTAGAAACACTAAGTTTCCTAAAACAGGTAAAGTTTCAGCATGTGTTTTTAAAAGCAAGGTTGCATTTATATTTTAACCACTGCTAAGTATGCTCAGTGTTTCTTTCTTGTCACTTCCTTTCTTTTCTTTTTCCAGTTCTTTCATTACAAGGATAAAACCCAGGGAAGCCGAGTATTATGTTAACTGCAATTACCAAATCTTCTTAAAGTGCTTGTTATTTGAACTCTTTCACTGCCATCTRAAATTGCAGTAATCACAGTTCTCCTAACTGCCTTGCTTTTTCTCTTGATCTTACCCAGATCTAATTGTGGCAGTCCACATAGACGAGGTATTTTGTAGCATTTATTCCAGCTTTTTCTTTTACTCTTATGTCCTACTTCTCCAAGAGTGGCTTTGCTACTGTTCCCCAGCAACACGAGTGAGACTGCTTCTTCTGGTTATATTTCAGTCATTCTGCTTGCTTCTGATCCCATTTCCCCAAACTTAGTAAGTCTTCAGATGATTCATTTTACTGTCTATATATCAGAGTGAAGACCCTTAGGTCATCTCTTGCTCCAACCAAAGACTAGTCACAAAGGTATTTATGCAAACACATTCTAGAATGCAAATCCTTTCTTTAATTGGGATAAATTAAGAGGAACCAGAGTGAAGTACTTCTGTGGATCCAGGCCAAAGGCAACAAAGGCTTTTGTTTCCCACTTGAGATTTTAAGAGCTCAACTCTCCACTTCTGTTCTGTATGGCTATGTCACCAAAGACCAAGATGAAGCCGCCCTTAGATAAAATCTGTTCTGCAGAGCAGGGAACTGGGCTCAAAATTTTCAGTAAGTCAGTATTTCCTACATTCTGCTCACAATCATGTGGACATTTGGGTAGTTTAACTCTTCCTGCAGATCACTCTATATTTAGCCATGCAAAACAGTAAAGGCACATTCTTGTCCTTTCTTCCTCTTTTATTTTCATATACTCATCCTCCAACYGTTTAAGCGGCACCATCCTTATGAAACTTATCTTACAAAAGAAGGCCTTTTTGACAAACCTGCATGCTCCAGTTAAACTTATTTAAGTAGGGTATGCTTTACTGAATAGCATTATGCTACCACAGAACAATCCTAGCCAAAAGATGATGTATTTAAATGAATACAAATATAGCTCACTTGACAAATATTTTTCACKTATTTGGAGCATTCAGATTACATTAGGTTTATATGCTAAATATTTAACATAAAAATATTGATGCTAAAATACATCCTGACATAAGTGTTTACTGAGATAGTCTTTTTATAGTTATGTTCATATGGTTCACACTTAAAAGCGTGAGAGCCCTAAGCATAACCATGTGCATACTCAAATGGAGTGATCCTTCTTGATTCACTAGCTAAATTGCTTTTGTAACTTAAGCGACAATTCGCTATTTTTCACATCCTTGTTTCACTCATATATCTAATTCACAATCAGCACTTGACCATAGCACCTTTGCTGTCTGAGTGCATAGCAGTGTTAAATTGAATAGAGAAGGAGATAGGCATCACATTTTGCTGAAAAATAGCTGTGTGCAACAATTAGTACTTTTCTTCTTTCTGATCATTCTGTCATGGCAGGAGATTGTGACTATAGGCTCAGTTCAGATGTTAATGTATACGCATCCAATGYCATCTGAGTTGAGCTTGTTGAAGACATTTTGTGCGACTGGTGGATATGACACAGGAGGTAGGGGAAACCCATGGTCTTGCAGTTGAAGGGCAGCTAGGATACTCTAGGCCATCTTAAATTACATAAAAACAACAGAATCCTTCTCCACCTTTCTTAAAGATCCATTAGCCATGTACAGTTTCTCCATAGTGAAGAGTTAGAATTTTAAGTTGATTTTTCTATTTATGCTACGATAATACCTTGYCATTTTTAAAAATAGCACTAGTGTTTAAATCTTATTATAGTGAAGACTTTAAAATTCACCGTGGCATATTTCTTCAAGGCATAGGTCTGCTCTATAAGCCAGAGTGTATTTTTATCCTTTTTTATTTTTTGAAATATATGAACTAAAATATACTAGAGAAGACATTAAGTCACTTCTGGAACTGTAGTCAAAATGTAAGCACTATGGAATCAACATCACCATCTTCACTGTAAAGCTCTAAACAGCTAGTACAGAGTTCAGGATAGAAATTATATACAGCTCATAATCTGGAAATTCTGACACTTCTGATGAAGTTGCAGATTTACAAAATAGCAGGACTAGGCTTTCAGTGATAATTGGTACTTGATACATACAGTCATTTGTAAAAACGATGTAGAGGTTGCCAAAATTGAGTAGGGCTGAGAGTGCTCACACTAGCTCAGTGCAAGGCTCCCTCTAGCCCAGTGTCTGGTCTCCGCTGGGGTAAATAGGCCCAAGGTCCACACCGAAGCAGAGACTACGCTTGTTCTGAGATTAAGAAGATATTGCAGTTCATGTCAGGACATGTAAGGGCTTCCTCGACTCTGCTATCTAAGCTTGTGAATGTCGCCTCTTCCCTTAGCATTTAAATATCAGAAATTTTTTTTAGCTCTTCCCATTCTCTACTATTTTCTACAGAGTGGAATGGTACAAGGAGGACCATTTTAATAAACCACACAACTATGACTCATTAAAGAATTCTTCCTAAGGATTTAATCAAGCTGTTCAGAGTTATAGTGCAGTTCTGAAGGTAATCAAACCCATGCTCTCTCATTTTTAACATGCACTGATGAAGTTCTCAGGGGGGTCTTGGTGTGAACTAAATTCCTTTTGAAGAAAACTCCAGGTATGCATCAAATCTGCTCCTTTTGGACTGCTTTGAGCTGCAAAGGGAGGGATATGAAATTGCATGTACCAGAGTAAATCTATTCTGAAGTAAAACCTGAGAACTATAAACAGTGCAAAAGTTCAAGCCTCAACACAAACGGTCTCAATCTAACCAACTGATGATATTGCATCAAATTATTTGATATGGAGATGTAACCACTGTCTCTAAACATTTGATTTCACTTTATAAGAAGTTCCAGTAGCAAAGTCAATTTTGTCAAGCCTCTCAAATCTCACTGAAGGGAAAACGTTAGTATTGCATAAGTTATATCTATCTTTCAGCTGTCAGTATTATTAAAGCATTCTGGGGCAATAATATACCTTAATATTTGAAACAAACAAACAAAAAAAACCCAAAGCAGAAAAATGGGACTTCTGACAGCAAGTCATATGCTAATAAGAAACCAAAAGATGATTTATGAGTTGAAGTCTTTCACAATGACCTTGCAGATTATTGAATTCACTCTCCATTTTTCAGCTTTGATCCAAGCACAAAACACCATTATAATTACATGGAGGCTAGCAAAGTTATACTGGAACAAAACATTAGCTATAGATATGATATCAGTAATGGAAAATGGATAATGGTAAAATTGATACATAAGAGACACAAGGGCACTGGAAAGAAGCAAGAAAGTCTACATGTTTAAAGGTCTACATGTAAATCAATCTATGAAGTTCTGGAAGAAAAAAGAAATCAGTAGCCTTTCTTCTAGAATATGGAGTATTTTTCTATGGGACAAGGATGGAAATGTAGTCATTTAAAATTATACCAGATGTCAGATCACTGGAAAGGATGATTTTCCTCTTTAGGGAAAGGCATTGGCAAGAATAGTGGATTACAGGATCTAACAATTCTTTTTTTATTATTATTCTCTAATTCCTATTATTCGATTATGACTAGGAAGTTTTACGGAAACGGCAGTTACAAGCTTGCTGAATGGCATGATACATTTCAGTAATAACTTTAGTGCACTTTCCTTCATAGAATTAAGTTTTCTTAAACCTAAAATAATTTATTTCAGGAAAAGGCATATGGTATCTGTGAAAGAAATCCACATAGATGTTGAAGGAACTGCAGTTGTGGACAATTATATGTAGTCTAAAATAGAATATCAATGTCCTGTGGACATTCTCTGGTATCATAAGGAGTCTTGCATTCCCATCATTTTGGCTGGTGCCACTTCACAGGGCAATAGAGCAAGAGACATTGCAGGGGGATCACCATATGCTAGGAGGAAAAAAATCAATATAAAARTGACAGAGCAAAAGGTCACCCAATAGTGGCAGTCACACAATGGCTCTTGAATCTTAAATAGCAACTTTGAAGAAGGGAAAWACAGGCTGCTGTGGTCCTCTGTCTTAGAGTCCATCAGCAACCGAGAAACAGGGAAGGTAAGCAAAACTGAAAAATGAGCAGAGGTGTTCTTGGCACCACTCAGGTTGAGTTGAACTATGACATGTAAAGMTGCTTGCTTGTTTATTTTGTCTATACTTTGAAGAAAACATTCAAAAGCAAGTCATCCTCATGTTAAAAATCTGCAGCTTAAGATTTACTGTGTAATGTGGCCAGTAATAATTTAGTTTAACTGTAACCTGAAGAAGTTTAAAGGATGGAAATATTTTTCAATTTTTTTTTTTCTTCTCAGAGAACTCTTTATTTCTCTGCCTCTCCTTTTAGGCTCTTTTTTAGACCAGCTCTATTTTCTGTATGTGGAGAAAAGAGACTTTATAAAATTCCTTACAGACAGAAGTTGGAGTCTGTTACTATAAATATGACCATCACTTCAGAGAGGCTGATCTGCAGTCACATCCAGTCCTAGCTAAGAGCCAGTAATGAATCACAGAATCACAGAATGGTTGATGTTGGAAGGGACCTCTGGAGATCATCTAGGTCATTGATGAAGAAGTTGAACAGAACTGGCCCCAGTACTGAACTACTGAAATGAAGTATTCATTTCATTAATTGCCTTTATATGCATAAATGAAGTTTGTAAAAATCATGATTGTTGATTTTTGTCTTTATATAAAATATAAAGATCAACAAATAGAAATAATTTCATATTGAAATATCTATACTGCTGTATTAGGTAAGCAAGACCATTGTACTCATCGATTAATTACTTGCCAATGGTTTAAGGAAGACAGAGAAGAGGTCTGCACCTATCCTGTCAAAAGGACATTAACAATTCAGAGAAATAAGAGCCGCTAGTACTCCAGGAAGGAAACTGCTTCCTGGTAAACTGACTGTAAATATTTTTAAGGGCAAGAAGCGCCTCTGAATTTAAATAAAAATACAAGCAATGGTACGGGCATGTAAGTTAGCATTCTCGTCTATCCAAAAGATCTTTCCAGTGGTTGTAATCAGGATGCACATGGGATGCAGGAGGAGCAGGTTCCTGACCCTGTGGGGTAAGTGGACGTCTACAATTTAGTACTAGCCTTTAGGAGAACTGAACCTAGATGTGGAGAGACTTAATCCCAAAATAAATAAAATACTTTTTTTTTTTTTTTTTTTTTTTAGCACTTGTGTCTTTATAACCCTTTGTTCTTTTTTGATTTTGTAAATTAATTTATTTTCCCAGCGGCATGGTTTTCACTTAGAATGATTTCAAATTATATGAGTAACATTACCACGGGCTATTGTATACCTCCAGGACATTTTTCCAGTAACCATCTCACCTATCTTCTCCAGAGAATMCACAGCATACTCCTGCACAGCTGAGTCTGAGAGTCAGCAACACAAGTGGCCTAATGGGCCAGATGTACAGCAGCAACTCAGCCAAGAAATGTCTTTGTTTTGAAGCAGGTTAGTGCAGAGCACACAATTCTTGATAGGCTTAATAGTATTTATAACACAAGTATGCAAAATGAAAACTAAGATGAAGGACTCTCATAAAGATTAAATGCTTTAAAATATGTTGGATATTCTCCAGCTAAGTTAGAGGACAAAGAAGCAATTTCATACTTCTGAAATTATATTACATCTTTTATGTCTCCATTTACTGAGAGAGAGGAATGACCACTGGTTTGCAGCCACATAACCTACAGAATCTTCAATACTAGTACTAGTGTTTTCTTCTGCAAAGGTGTTGGATTTTTTTTTCTTTTGGACTTTAGTGTTGTTAAAGAAGACCGAGTATAACCTATGGTTCATCCTATAACAATATTTAGAGACAAATGTTTCATTTCTACCAAGATATGCCATGTGCATCCTGAATCCTGGATATATCAGAGAAWTTAATAGCATAGAAAAAACTCTCTGAAATTTGGTCTTATATTTTAATAGAAACTAATAATTATAAACAATTTTTTGGAGGGAAGGTTTGTAGCTAATATATAATGTATCAATGTGAGTGCAGATAGATTAATTAATTTAATTCATTAAGAGTGCATTCTGAATTTACCTTTGCATTTTGTTCTTTGTAAAACTAAAAGGCAGAGAATCATGCTTAAATTTAACTTACTTTAATTTTTTATGGCTTATGGCTGTTGTTGCTGCTACTGTCGTTGCTGTTATTGTTATTATTATTATTCTATTTCTTGTCTCTAGGAAACAAAGCAATGGAATAGCCCAGGTATGCAAATGATATGTACATTAGGCTATAAACACATACAGTAGGCATATTAGAGAAAGGGAAAAAAAGGTTGGTAATATTATTGTCTGTTCTGGACATAAAGTTAGAGAGAATGGTTTGGAGACACAGCTAAACTGTCTCCATAACCAGGCTGTCAATGTGGAGCCAGCTGGGCTGCCTCTGTGCACGCAGCACAGCTAATGCACAACACAAATCATGCTCCTGTGGGTGACTGAGAGTTAACTGCACTGTGCTGCCACTACAGTTATCTCGCTTTCTTTTATAATTAGTATGATCTAAATCTGGGCAAAGAACATTTTGGTGTTCAGAAGATTTAAATTAAGCTGTAGTACTGATTTGTCTATGACTGTCTAATGCATGGGATGAGAGTGGGTTTATAACAATGACTCGCAGAAGATGACTAAGGATTAAGTCACTTTCAGTCAGGAAATCCTGTGCATCGAAATATTTTTAGGCTTCTGCTGTGTGATATGACACCAAGTGCTGAATGTATATGGGATGATGCAGATCTATAACGATAAAAATAAATGTTTAAAAGCACTAGATAATTTTAATGCCTACATATTTATCTAACTTGTTATTAGTTTTTTCTAAAGGACATCTTGTCAGGACATTCTGAAAAGCAACCCTACCTTTCCCTTAAGTTACCTTAAGAGGAGCACTTCAGTGCAAAAGAGCAGCACATAAGTAATTATTTTTGATCATGAAGGCCATTATCTATACAGACTCTGAAACATAAGGGTGAGTAGTGATGATGCTTCTATACTTATTAATCTTGTGAAACCAAATTTACTTGTCTTTCCTTTTATTTTTGCCATGAACTCCTAACCTCCTAAGGGGGGGAGATCATGGAAAAATAAAAGGTCATTTTTAACTCTAGGAAACAGGGAAGAAGAGAAAAAAAAAACATATTCAAAGTTTCGGATTATAAAGGGAAAAAAGATATGATAGATATGATTTAATTAACAGTGATATCTTATTATTTCAGATTTTTCTGTCTCAGTAAAACTATCACTGGGAGGAGATAATGCGAAAGAAGAAAATACAAGAACAGAAAAAAGATTGGTGCAAGTCCCAGAGGGAAAAAAAACACTTTATGTAAGAATCAACAGCTCAGACAACAGGAAATATTATTATTATTAGCAGTAGGTTTCCCAGCAGCATCAGGCTCTAAAGCAGATGAATTTGGAAAAGTGACAGTAGTAAATGGCCTGCAAAAATGCTAGTGACAGGAGGTCTTCCAGGCTCATGTCCAAATGATGGATGATACCACATCAAAATAAACCTTATACCTCAAGAATTTTTATTCTAGAGGTCTCTAACTTTTAAATTCTAACAYAAACCTCCTGTATATGCATGAATCTAACCCAATCTCATGCACCTGGAATGAGCTCACAATATCTTGAATCWCTACCTTTTCTTACCTTTTTATAGCTGTGTAGAATAGTGATAGGGCCTGATCTCCACTTTACAYCCCTATGGCTGAGTCCTGAGCCAAGTCCTGCTGTGGAATCCAGTCATCACCGTTTGATTCAGTGACTCTGAGGCTCTTTAAAAAACTGTCTAAAAGCGTGATAACAAAATATGAGAACTACTGGACCGGATCAAATCCAATGCTGAGTAAGAATGAGTAATGTGCAGCATATCATCCCCTTACTATAATCCTTCAGTTTTTAGGTCCCAATAGTCTAGAAACTTCTTGAAGTAGATCTTGTATCTGGGTCGTCGTATTTAAGAGCTTCTCCATGAATTTGCTCCTCCTCTTTTGTAAGCAGTTGTACTTTGCTCTCAGTCACATCCCAACACATTAATCTTGCTGCTCTTGAAAGCTAGTCAATAGGAAATACTGGGGACAGCGGTATATTAAACTACCAGGCAGCATTCAGACATCAGCTTTGTGCTGTAATTTGTTCCCTCWTGGTACCCTAAAATCAGATAAGTTCCCTTTGTAAACAAACAAACAACAGGTTTATCTTGCCTTCCAAACAAAGACACTGTAAAATATTTAGAGGTGAAATGAGAACACGGCTTAGTCCACTCATTTCCAAACCACTTCTTCCATCTCTCTTATCTTCTTAATACATTCTTACTGGCTAGGTTGGCACACTGGTTTACTGCCTTGAAAAGAACTACAGATGCTTTAAGTCAAAGAAAAGATACAGGAAAATATATGTTCCTCAGATGTTTGCTTGAAAGCTTGCATGTCGAGAAGAGAAAAGAGGGAGTTTTTAAATCAATCATGCATAGGACTCCTTCCTGAAAAATACTCTCAAGAGTCAGGGAATGTGGATTTCAGTTCGTTTTGTAGCAAAAGAACAATTAAGATGGGGATCTTAATTTCAAACATTTGCAAAGTCCACATTTATCTACACTGAAGCTTGTTCAATGGATTTGAATACGTACTTGTAAGATGTAATTCATATGACCTACCTCAGATACCACTTGTGTTAATAAAAAAGGATGTTTACATCAATAGGTCAGAAGTAAATATCTACATCATCGATTTTTACATTTACTCAGATGATGTTCACCCCTTCTCTTGAAGCTGAATAACTTAACCTCACTGTACGACAAGGGTAATTCTGGCATGCACGGAGACACAGATGTCACTGATGCCCAAAACAATGACAGCTCCATCCACAAAACTTGGGCATTCGTGGTTGAGATAGCCATGATTGGCATTCTGAAGAGTCCAATTTTCTGCACAGGAGGCCTGAAGATCTTCAGGTGCCTAAATTCCTGCATATGATTCTTTTTTGTAGGATGCAGAACTATATTTTAGGAAGCTTCTTTTGTTTGTTACAGCTTGTTTTCTTAGATGTAGAGAGTGGGAGAAAAGGGCATGAATGGAGAGAATCGCATTTGGTAATGTGTCAATATGCCATAGTTGCCAATACTGAGAGGTTAATGATTTGACTCTTTTTTTCCATCAGGAATTATCTTGTGAGACTCTTTTGTAAGTATGTTGTTACTTCAGCTATTTCCGAAAACTATGTTACTCAGCTTTTAAAGCCAAGCTGAAGAAGAGATATAAAAATCTTTTAGCAAACTGTGTACTTCCTGGCATTGGGCAAAAAACATTTTTTTATTATTTTAATTTTAATATATAATCAAGATTAGGAAATCATATTCCCACAGAGACACATATAATCTAAAATTGGCACAGCTAGGGTTTGCTGTAGACTCTAAAGAAGACAGAGTTGCCTCATTTGCTTTTAAAATGGATACATTGAATATAGTACATGTAGGGAAGAATTAACTAACTGTGGCAAAATGTTTTTCTCAACCGCTTCTCTCTGCTGGAAATCCCACTATCATACTTAAAAAAAAGATAATGAGAAAGCCTGTAAGCTGAGAAAGTACTATCTCTAATCATTTCAATTCCAATTTAATATGCAATCTTAGAAAATAATAGAACAACATTCTTTAAGTTCAAATTTTAAGGTATTTTGTTGCAAATTCTTACAATGCACTGCTACCCACAATGGCATCTGAATTATAGCAAATATGCTATTGGAACACTTGAGAGTTAGAAGTAAATGCAAGTTTACAACAGCCCAACAGAAAAAAAAGTTGGTGGTGAGTGATGGAATATATGTGGATATATAACAACAAGCAGTACAGATTGCCTTCAAGACATGGAATAGTAGTAACGGACAATGAAAAGATCTTATGGATACACATTAGCATGATGTAATATGAAACGTCTGTGATAAGTGAGACATACTCTAATAACAGTTCTGCCTAATCGAGAGCACCCATACTTGAGTAGAGCAGAGGTGGTGACCTTTCTCTTCCACTTTCTGCACCTTTGGATATTAGGGATAAAGAGCCTAGGGTGCCTCTGCTATCATAAGCAGTCATCTCTTGTCTGCACCTTGAGGAAGAATCACTCTAGGTTAATATCTAAAATGGGATAATCCAGCAGTGGAGCATGCACCTGTCTTGCCCTTAAAAACATATCAATTCAAATGCTTAACTTCTGGATAGTCAAAGCTAAGTATCTGAAATTTGTCTAATTTAGGGAGGGGGACCAAGGAAGAGGAAGAAACAATGGAAAAGAGAAGGAAGTTTCTTGTCAGCTTTTATATTGTTTTTTCTCTAATTCCCAGTGCTCAACTAGTTAAGGTCAATATTCATCCTTAYGGATGGCACATAAGGCACGTGAAATAAATAGTATCTTATTTGAGGAAAAAACKCCAAACATTAATATTTCAAAGTGATGAAGAAATGATCAATTCCTGCATGCCCAAACCTGGCTTTCTGCCAGATACAAGATTTTATCTTAACTGCTTTCAGAGTAGATAGAATGGGAACAGAAGAACAGACACATCTGTCTTTATTGAGAGGCTTGAAGGATATATCTTTTATTGTCCAATAACATACACATTTCTTTTCTTTTCTTTCCTTTTCTTTTCTTTTCTTTTCTCTTCTTTTCTTTTCTTTCTTTTTTCTTTTCTTTTCTTTTCTTTTCTTTTCTTTTCTTTTCTTTTCTTTTCTTTTCTTTTCTTTTCTTTTCTTTTCTTTTCTTTTCTTTTCTTTTCNTTTCTTTTCTTTTCTTTTCTTTTCTTTTCTTTTCTTTTCTTTTCTTTTCTTTTCTTTTCTTTTCTTTTCTTTTCTTTTCTTTTCTTTTTTCTCTAAAAGGGGCAGTGTTTGTAAAAGTTTGATTTGGCACTGTACTTGCAAAATCTACTTAATACTTATTTTTATCTTAATCATTGAAATGCTAGTCAAAATTGTGTTTCCTCACAGCCTATATGCTGTCTCATTATTACTTTTGCAGAAGCAAAAGTTTTACATCCAAAGAGACTCTATTAYAGAGTGCAATTTCTTTTGCAATTGCAGTCAAGCTTTTGATGGATATATTCTTTTAAAAAGTCACTTGATTTGGGGATACTTAAATATTAGTTCATCTGATTTTATAAAATTATGTAACAATATCTCAGTTGGGAGGCTATTATTGAACAGCATTGTTTGTAAAAGTAATGTTTAATAGGATCAGATCTTTATCTAGTATTTGAACTTTTAAAGGATTTATCTCCTTCTCTGGAGATATTCAAGGCCCACCCCAATGCAACCCTGTCTAACAGGCTCTAGGTGACCCTGCTGAGCAGGGAGGTTGGACTAGATGATCTCCAGAGGTCCCTTCCAACCTTACTGATTCTATGATTCTATGAAAAAATATTTTGTCTGTACCTATGAATACATTGTATACATGCAATTTAGATATGTGCTGGTTTTAATATTACATGCTTTAGATTGTAATGCAAACATAAAATACACAGAGGCAAGTTAATAACCTTTGTGCAGTATATTCCTTTAGAAAAAAGTATATGAGCTATTTCAAAAGCACGTTGGCAGTTTGCTAGTTATTGCTTCTGGAAATAGTCCCATAAAATGAGTGCAAGCTGCCCTCTAAATTATAATGTAATTTTCTTATTTTAGTGGAAGGTAAGCATTTGGAACACTATCTTGTTTATCACAAATAGGGAGCACTGCTCTTGCTCAATGGAAAATATTAATCGATTAAGTGAAGTTTGTGGATACAATTTAACCTATGGTAGGAGTCTATTTTAAATATTATACAATCAAACATGTGAAACTTGATGAGCACGGTAAGATCACCTCTCCTGAACATGAGCATAGCTTCAAATCTCCCCAGATGTGTGAGACCTACAGAGCCCTCATTCACTTCATAGATGTTCTGCACATAAGAGCTGGGTCTGGTATCTATCAGCATATCAAGCTCACTATATATGTGCTGCACTACATATACATGCTCAAGGCAGAAATATGGCAATCCTATCAGGAGAAAGTGAATCACTATCCTGGGCTGTCAAGTTTGGACCTAATATAAATGGATCACAAATGGTGCTCTACCTAGCTCTCATTGCAGTAAAATCCAGATCAAAGGAGAGGTTTGCCTTTAAAAGGGCTGTTTCATTGGCTTCGTTCCAATACTCAGGCTAAAAAAATTATGAAGGGCTTTCTTCTTAGAGGGCAGTGGTGGAATATTCCCATGCACATGGGTGTGCCAGACTACTGGGCATGGGCAATTAATGAGCTAAGACTAAGAACAATGCAGTAATTTCAATCATATTCATAACACATGTAAGAACTACTTGTGTTACAAATGAGTGTTATTTTTCTCAATAGTAAACAGAATGAAGTTTTAAAGCAGATTCCTGAGAGCCAGAATTTTTTACTTCTATTGGACGTGTAGTGCCACTGATTTCGGAGGAAACTGGTTACAAAGAAAGGTGATGTTGAAGATGAAGAAGGACAAAGAATACAGACTTCAGTTTCATAGGTTTTCTATCTAGAGGGAACCATTATGATCATCTAAACYGACTTTCAGAAAAACAGCTCTGAAACCTTCAACTGTTAATTTTTTCTGTGAATGCACAACTCTGGTGCAGTTTGAGTGTATCTTTCAGAAAAACTGCTAATCTTAATTTAAAGGCTTCATGTGAYGGAAAATCCAGCAAATTGTTATATAGTTTAATTATGTTTCACTGCTAAAGGTAGACTTCTTACTTTGAATTTATTGAGCTTCTAATTCCAGCCACTGAATCTCATGCTGCCTTTATCTGTAAGATCAAAGCACCCTCAACTACCAGAAAGGTTTCCTCACATGGGCAGTTGCAGATTACAAACAACCCACCCTTTAACCTCTTTTTTGTTTAGTTAAATAGATTAACTTTCTTTAGTCTTTTACAATTGATACAAGTTTTTCAACCTTACATTATTCTTTCAGCTCTCTTCTAAATCATTTCCAAACTGCTGACATCTCTTTTATACTCTGAAAATCAGAACCATGCAGAGAATATCAATAAGTCCCTGTTAATGTTGTGGATGGCACCAACCACCTTACTCCTACTTGTTACTCTAATATTTATAAAATCAGAGACTGCATTTGGCTTCAGAGCTGCAAAGCCCTTTTATGACCTCAGGTTATGCCTGCAGTGCCCTGCCACCTCCAACTGCTCTATGGAATAAGTAAAGGTCTTTCTGAAATTCTTTCATTTTGGATCATGACCTTACTAAGCTATAATTTTAAATAGTTTTTAGATAGTATCATATTCAGATATGCTTAAAGATATATCAAGTTTTAACACATGGAGAAAGCCTTCTGCTCTGATGTGTGTATTATCCCAGGGATAAATCCATTCATTGGCTGAATAGGCAACAATCCCATGCTTGACAGAATTAATATTTTTAATAATTATCCAAATTTGCTTAATTAGAAAAATTATCAACTGCTTATAATTTATTACTTACTAGAAACAATATTTTCTTGGGTAATATAAAGGCTAAAATCAGGGGCTTCAGYTGAACCTTTTAACCATTAAAGACACAAAGCATACCACGCTTACTGAGCAAGGCACTGAATAGTTTTGATGGACAGAAGTTTTAAACAGCACAAAATCAKTCTATGGCTTTAACTGTCTTTTACATATCTAGAAATTTTCCATTTACACTCAAATTGAAAGGAAAGCATTACTCATCCTCAAAGTAAGGAAAGGAAAGCAGATTTTCTCCTATAACATTTTTACTACCCATGCTCTGGTTCTCTAAGCAGCAGAGATTCTAGTTGCAGTGGTTACTCGCAGCAGGGTGATTGCAAACCGAGTTTCTGCCTTCACAGAATTTTGAAGATTTACACTGCAAGGCAACTTCTTAAATAAGATTTTGAATCACAGGCTGATTTTTATTTTTTTGTTCCAAAGTTATACATAGAAAAAAAGCAAGCAATTGGGAGCATGATTTTACAGTTACTAGTTCCACGGATAATGAAACCTTGCTCTTGGCTTCCATTGCAATTACTGTCCATTGCCCTAAGGGCTACATTGACCTTTTCCTCAGTGTCCTTTTGGGGTTCCCTTTTAGTGAATGCGAAACTACGGAACAAAATATCCCTGTGTGTTATACTTTTGCATAATTCTTTCTACTGCATGCATGTTTTTGAGAGCTGGGAAAAGAGCAGTAGTTAGTTCCTGGTACTGATTTGTAGCCTATAAATTCTCCCCTGTGGGACCTTAACTGAGTTTGTCATGAATAGGGAAATGAAGCTGCCTCCATCATCTTTCTTCACATTTTTATATCCCTTCCCCTATTACGTAACCYACCAAGAATGACAACTATTACTTTCTATTCCTACTTTCTCTAGTAATGTTGAGGTAAAATGTTAATAGAGAAAGTAGGAATACGAAAGTAATAGAGAGCAACAGACAGAGTAACAGAGAAGGACCTGGGAGTGCTGGTGGACAACAAGTTAACCATGAGCCAGCAATGTGCCCTTGTGGCCAGGAAGGCCAATGGTCTCCTGGGGTGCATTAGGAAGAGTGTTGCYRGCAGGTCRAGGGAGGTGATCCTGCCCCTCTACTCAGCCCTGGGAAGGCTTCATCTCGAGTACGGCATCCARTTCTGGGCTCCCCTYTACAAGAGAGATGTGGAGCTSCTGGRGAGAGTCCAGCGTAGGGCTACAAAGATGATCYGAGGGCTGGAGCACCTGYCCTGTGAGGAACGGCTGTGAGAGCTGGGCCTCTTCAGCCTGGGGAAGAGAAGACTGAGGGGGGATCTKATCAATGTGTASAAGYACCTGAAGGGAGGGTGTCAAGGGGATGGGGACAAACTCTTTTCAGTTGTCCCGTGTGACAGGACAAGAGGCAATGGGCAGAAATTGAAGCCCAGGAAGTTCCGCCTGACCGTGAGGGGGAATTTCTTCCCTGTGAGAGTGACGGAGCACTGGCACAGGTTGCCCAGAGAGGTTGTGAAGTCTCCTTCTCTGGAGATACTGAAGGCCCGCCTGGATGCAGCCCTGTCTACCACGCTGTAGGTGATCCTACTTGAGCAGGGAGGTTGGACTGGATGATCACCAGAGGTCCCTTCCAACCTTACTGATTCTATCGTTCTATAAGAAGGCCCCACAGGGTGAAGGACCCTACAGGACTGCTCCACCGTATCCCCATCCAGTCTAGTCCTCAGAAAATTTTGTTCATTTGTTCAGCATCACATATTTTTTCAGTATGTTTGCTGACATTCTGTTTTTCTGAGACAGCCTCTTGTTTTCTTACAGGTGGGAGAACCTACCTCTGATCCCCTACTCTAGGGATCAGTGATATTTGGTAGTTGAGCTGTGTTTTTATTCTGCTTCTAAAGAAATAAAATTGGGGACAATTTCCTTTCTTTCCATATTACTTTTGGCAAATATTTGTCAGTGTTATTAGATGCTTTCTCAACAGTTTGCAGAGCTGAGAGAAATGAAATTCTTCACTCATTGGAAATAGTACATGCAGTTTTTGTTTGTTTAATTTTTTTATGTTTGTATCTTTTGAGATTTTCTGTGACAGATTGCAACAAATACTAAACATCATTAAACAGGACTGACAGATTCCAGTTGCTTTTTCACCAAAATTATGTAACATCATAAATTCCTCACAAACAGCATCTGAAGTGATAGTTCACAGGTTGTACAGAGCAGGAACAAACCTGCAAGGAGCTCTTCAGTTCTAGGCAGTCCTGAGATGAAAGTTCTGCATAGTGCTAATAAGTTTCCCTTTTCATAGCTAAATATGAGACTTGCAACCCTGTAGAGTTTCAATGGTACTCCCTGTGGGATATCTTGCAAGTATTAATTGCAGTCAGTGAAGTAAATCATAATTATAAGCAATTCAGTAACTAAAAATCTTCCTTTATCTTCCTTCTGGTCTTATTTTTTTAGTGATAAAAAACAAAGCATTTCTGCAAAGAAACATTCAGGACTATTCAATRAATTCCAAGTAAAAATAGTTATTGCTGTTTCTGAAGATTGCTTGTCAAAACATCACAGGATTCTCATCTCTCTTCTGGTCTCACGATACCAAAGGCCAGTGCTGCACTGCTCTGCACTGGGGGGAGGTAATGTCTGTCAGGGTCAGGATAAAGTTTTGTCAGCCCTCCATGCATCTGTGCTGCACGGTAGATTATCTCACTTGCTGATTATCTCATCATTAAGGCCTCTGGAATAAATTTTAAGAAGTTACCTGATTTTGCTTCACCTCTTTAAATCGTAATGGGTTTTTATTACTTTTTTGGAATTATATTTGTTTTCACATTTTTTCTCAAGTTGGTATTTTTAGACCAGATTTCTAATCGTCGTATAAATACTAAATCTCAATATAAATTTTATTGCTTCTTTGTAGTAATGCTACCACGGGTAATCATTCCCTTTCCAGCATTACATATCATCTGTAAATATCATTCATGTGAAAATCATTCCAAATTCCACATCAAAAAGAAGATATTAATTATGATGGATAATAAAATCTATTCCTGTGGAAAGCCACTAGACACCTCTTGTCAATAAACTGCTATTTATCCTAAYGATTAGTTTAGCTGTCTTTTGAACAAAGTAAAAGAATTTGTTGCCATTTCCCACACAAAACAAAATCTCATCGTTTGTAAAACCACTAGCATCTGTTGGCAAGAATGAAAAAGGAAATAACACTTATGAGAGTAGCACAATTAGCTATTTATAGTTACTATGGAAACAAAGCAGAATCAAATAAGCATCAGAGCTTTGTGTGATTACACTTTTGTTCATTTGACACATAGGCCTGTTTTTAATAACGTTTTCTTTCAAACAGTAATATAATTTATTGTGCTGAATTTCACATTCAGAAACACTTATTCAGTGATCAGAACCTGAGAGATAGGGAGGCCTAAATTTTGCTGAACTATGAATACTCACAACATACTAAGTAGGGAATATCAAATGTCTTAAAGATCAGATAAAGTTGTGGCACAGAAACTTCTGACGCTCTTTGCCAGCTGATCTTTACAACAAAAGTCTTGCATTTTCAATTTGTGAAGATGTCACAAAAAAAATGGWAAAATTGAAAAATGTTTGTGTAGAGCTTATGGGCCTGCATGGGTTAACTATGTCACAGGTAAGAAGTTAGAAGGTTGGAGTTATGCTGAGTCTGGAAGAGTATTTTTATGAATGGAAGAACTTAATCAAAATGTATTATCTTTTTTTAGCTTCTCTTTGCTAATAATATGAACATCATAAACTATGATTTATGGGGGAAGGATGCCAGATGATGCTTTTATTGTGGAATACATTTTTCCTTGGTAAAGAATACTAATCTGATTATCGTTAAGTCCTGTTATAGGTACTTATGAAATTAGATTCTTAACTCTGTAACAAGACGATCATACAAACCTACCTCACCATTTTTAAAGGGAAAAAGGTAGTTTTCAGTTTTTCATAGAGTTTTTCAGAAAAAAAAATACATAAAATATATACAGATAAAAATAAAAATGCATAATAAAATAAAATTTGCATTCTTGAACAGTTTGCAAATGATACTTGCTCTCTGAGATTGTTTTCTTCACTTATACCATATTTTTTATATTCTATTCTGTCAGATTTTACTCTTCACATAGCTAACCTGAGAGTTGTCTGTTAAAAAAGATCTAAAATGCAATAAAAATATGTGCAAGTTACATGCGTGCGCAGATAATACAAAACAAAGTTTATCCAACAGCTCCAACACTGTAGCTAATATCCCAGTCTAATCTCTCTTGTCTCTGTTGATTATTTGACAGGGTGAATTATTTAACGACATATTTTTGAAGAATAGTATGACTGAAACTATGAAGGGTATTTGGAGGTTTGTACACAAGAATCTTTACTGAAGACTTCTGAAATAGTAACCTAGCAAGGAAATTAAGAATTCAGGTTTTGTAATTAGTAAGTTTACTTTCAGAATTTTAGAACTATAATTGCGTATTTTACAAAATCTTTATTCATTAAGAAGTTATACTGGCTTATTCCAGGTTTGCTTCTTAAAAGATTTTGAGTTGTGGGTACTCACTTTTCTGCAGTGAGCCGACACCGCATGCATAAATCTGTGTGTTCAAATTAAATATTTTATGCTAAAAGGTCTTTAACAATTCCTTAGAAAGGAATTTTATCCTCTAATAACTTCACAAACAACAATTTTTTTAATATTCAGTTAACATTGGTGATCTTATTTTCATTTATGTAAAATGTAATCACGAATATGATAACAGCTAAGTATTTTGTAACTTTTTTCCTCAACTGTCTCAACAATGTATAAGTACGTTATTAAATGTAACAAAAGATTGTGGGTTCATTTTCACAATAGTCAAAGGCTTGGGTTTTTTTATTCGAAATCCTTATATAGCTCTTTGAAAAGGTAACCTCATAAAGAGCTATGTGGCTTGGAACTTTTCCAAAAAAAATTAACTTCAATCATAATGATGAAAGTATGATTTTACAAAGAGGATTGATGCATCCAGTTCTACCAAAACAACAAAGATGGGCTAAGTAGTGTATCACTGAAGGCAATAGGTACTTAGTGACATCTGTGAATTACAGCAGAAATGTTGAGAATACAGTTTAAATGTACAAAAGATATTGTGGTATTCTACATATTTCTTAGAAGCAACAAATTTTAAATGAATTAATGTTTTGAAAAGCATTTTCATTTAAAGGCATTTAAACATAGGAAGACATTAAAGATAACTTACTACCACTTTTGTGTCTGCAGCTCAGCACATAATCAGATTCATGTATTGCATGTATTTRTTATTCTCACTATTTTTGCAGGCATTGCCACTGCTGTAATCCCTGGGAATCCATGACATGAAGCAAGACTCTACATTTCACTGTCCAACAAATATGCAATATATCAGCCTACTTTTCTGAGACTTTTTCCAGCACCTCAAGTAGCTTCTGATAGGGGTCTTTTAGTTTTACTTATTCTCTTGGAGGAGGATGGAGTTCCTCTCCACACCAAAAATATAGAAACACCACATTCTTAAGAAAAGACCAAGTTATGGATGAAAAACAGGGCCAACATACACAAAAGCCAGGAAGAAGCTGTTCTGCAGTAATAATGAGAGCTTTATAGCAAGAAGAAACAGAAGCTCTTGGTTGCTACAGTCCTACTTGTTTTCACATCAAGAAAGATTCTGACTATAACCTAATATATATGACTTACACAGTATATGACTTACACAGTATACAATTTATTGTGGTGCAGTATGGTATGGTATAAAGCTGTTTCTGGTATGACTTTGGAGTTCTTCGTGTCTTGTTTCCATTAAGGAAGGGCCTGTCATGGTGATAAAAGCCATCAGAGCTAAAATTTCTTTTTCTCACCAAAACTCCTGATTCTAACTCCTCAGCTGAGCTTCTGATAAGTATTGTTCTTAAATCAGTTTTTCCGTTAAGATGGAAATTACTTTATGGATGGCATCCTCGTTCAATTTACATCAATAGCAATACTCCTCTCCCTTCATTGGAGCCACAATTTCATAACATAAGCTCAAATTAATTTAAAAATGATTACTGTAAAAAATGCAGCTTCCAGAGGCAGATTTTTGTTGTTGTTTCCAAACGCTTTTGTTATAAGAATGTTGCACAGTTTGTCACACTTTCATTTAATTACAATGAATCTTGGTCCAAAGAAAGAAAGCAGAATGAAATAGAAGAAAATCTCGATTTCCTATGGCGATAGTAAAAGGAGAGGGAAAATAATAATGTAAAGAAGAAATTCAGTGTAATTGTGTGCCTTAAGCAGTATAATACGCTAACCAAGCTGATGCCATTATTGCATAATGCTATTTCAGGACAAGATTACAATTTTATGTATGATATATTTCTGTACGTCCTGCTTTTCCATATTTTGATACATTAACTTCCTTTTCAGTATGATTTGAATGCCTGCATTTTCTTACTTTATAACAACTACAAAATGCTTGTGATATACTTAAATAAGCTGCCAATATGAATGAGAACATCTTAATTCTCATTTCAATGCTTTTTTTTTTTTTTTTGTCTAGAAACAAAATTAATTGTGTCATTATGCTACTACTAGTTGATGTCATTCAAGTCCCTGCTTAAACAGATTTTTGCTTTGGAAATGTTGGCAATACCCTAAATAAAACATTTAATATCAGAATATTTTAGCTGTTTTTCAAATTGTAGCTGACATGCACACAAAGGTCTTTTGAAGGGCTGAAATTCAATAGAAAAAAACCACATTTCTTAGCCTCTCAGTCATGTCTTTTTCACGTTTGGTTCTCCTTTTCTGCYGTCTTTTGCCTCTAATCTCTGACATCAAGCTTGATGAAATTAACTGCATGAGTCAGTAAGAAAGAATGTATTACAGACTTCTGATCTGGCTGATCTATAATATTAGAACATCTTGACAATTATGCAAGGAAATGCAATGTGTTTGTTAGCTGGATACTTCATTTAGAGTGTTTCTGTTTTTGTTGATAAAAAATGATTATTTTCCAAAATACTGTATCATCAGGGAAAAGAAAGACAAACGTTCCTCATCTTATTACAATTATGAAAGGGAGAGTTTCTGCTGCCAGCAAAGTATGTGTGTTTCCTTCTAAAGGCATAATCCTTATGAAAGAATTATAATAAATACATTTTGGTTAGTTTAAACAGCAGATGGTTGCAATCTTTTACACTTTATTTTTCTAGTGATATTTTACCACTGTCTGAAAAGCTTGAATTGTAAAACTTGCTTTTTTTTCTTATTTTTTTATTTTGTGCTGGGAACTTTCTGAGAAGGAATAATGACTTGTCTATGAAGGCTGAATGTTTTGCAGCAGCCTTCTGCACATCAAGACTGAGACAATGAAAAAGCATTATAATCTGAAGGATTTAGCTTTGATTATGGAACTCGGTGAAAGATCGGAGATAAGACGAACTACTTTGGCAAGAAATTTCTAGAAATGGTAGTGTACCCCCTTCATCCTTATTGAAAATTTAAGAAAGTGTCATAAACATCCAGCTCTTATCGCTACATGAAGTCCCCTGACTTTGGAAACAATTGACATAGGAAAAGATCCTTCGTTCCCCTGCAATTTAGAAAACAGAAGATGTGATGGAAAATGGAATAGCAATGGAAAAACTAAAAGGTGTACCGATGAAACAGAGATGTTTGGTCTTAACTCAGAAACTTTTTAGGCCTGGATTCCCCAGTGAGAGCATTTAGGACAGCCAAGGTAATAATCTACGATGGTTCTTTCTATACAAATGTTAGTGTGAGGGAGAAAGAYATGCTACACATGACTTTTGTCACATACTTTGGGTCAAATTGTGTTTTTCCAATGTAGTTCTTCCACAAGCAGAAGTCATGTGTGTCCCCAGGAAGTACTGGCAAGTCAGGCTGCCTGCCCAGGTGGGAAAAGGCATGTGGCCAGCATCACATCTTCCACCTTTTGCCATTGCCTTCCTTGCTGGCTATTAAATGGATTCTAGATTATAAGGATAGGATGGATTCTATGCTTCTATGGAGCAAATAGCAGTCAAAAGTAGAGTAGGTGCCTTTAAAGTTGAGTTAGTCAAACATTTTTGGCAAATGAAATTTCATCAAAATACTATTTTTCACAAAGTTGAAAAGCTGCCCGGAGATTTGTCAGATTGCAAAAAGCTGATTTTTTTTTTTTTTTAACCAAGAAACGTGAAAAGAAACAGAGAGAAACAATTAAAAGTAAAAGCATACAGGCACCCACACTCTCTCCTAAAATGCTCTGCCAGTATAATTCTTTTCCTTGAAAATATTTACAGGGTTTGTTTGTCTAAAAAAAAATTTTGAAAATGAAAAAAAAACTTAAAAGTTGATATAAAATAGGATTTGAACAGTTCATCTTTTGGACAACTTTATCTGAAAGAAAGACGTCTAATAAAATAAGAAAGTTTTGTGGTAGCTCTCTAAAGATCCTCTAGTAGTTTACTTGCAGAAGTTCTAAAATTAAACTTTTGGGGTTTAACTATCATAGCCCTTAGAACTGCAATTTGAGAGAAGCTTAATTATGTTATTTTCTTACAATAAGCAATGCAGGCAAAAGCATCCAAGAACTACCTCCCTGTAACTAAAATTAGCTGAAGATTGTGCTAACCTGAAAAATCACGCAAAGGGATACTATGAAATAATATTTCACTTGAACACAGTGACATGTATCTGCTTTCTTGTTCTTCTTTTCTTTCTTCCTAGAGCACTGTTCCTTATTAAAGCTGTATCATGTCAACTGAGCTGAAGAACAAGTTGTAAGAGCGCTACATATAAACTGTATTCTGTTTAAATCATCATCCTTGGGGAAAGGAAAACAAGAAGATCAAGGCATTGCAAAGTGCTTCAGTATCCAAAATATCCATGTTGAATCAATGTAAAGGTGTGCTAGGAAGTCTGGTAAGTTATCTAAATTTGCTACTCAGTCAGCAAAAGGGGAAACGTCTTGGTTCTGATCATTTCCACTGCTCATTTTTCCACTCCTCTGAGACAATATAGTGACATTTTATAATGAAAAATAGTTGGTATTAAGGGCAATGGATAAAGGAGTGCACACAGGAGAGGCAACATACCACGCTAATCGCCGAGATGTGCAACACTTCTCAGAAGTGAGAAAATAGAGGAACTCACAAAAGCACACGCAGAAAAAGTGTGAAAGCCTCTTCACTTTCTGTTCGGTTTGCAGGATTCCCATGTGGTCTAACCATCGCAATGGCTAGAAACTGGGAAGAAAGCAAGACAGAATTTCCTACTGTCAGCCACGGCCAGCAGCGTCAAGGAGAAGAAGGAATAGTGGTTTTATTCTCCTACCTGCTTCCTTCCCCCAGCTTTGGGGAAAAGCAACCAGATGGCAAAACCAACAACATAGCTGGCAAAGAAAGGTACATCCCAATGGGATGAAAAGATAAAGATGTTTTACATAACTAACAGAGGACCAGTAATGCAGATGTACTACTTTTTTTTTTTAACAGGAATTCAAAATAGCTCCTAATGTTTAGCTACAGCAGAGACAGAGATTAGGACTCTTAAGAATTCTTAAGAAGAGTTTCACAGGTGCCCAGTGGAGGGGAAGGATGATGTCCCTGGACCTGCTGGCTGCACCCCAATGCAGCCCAGGATGCCATGGCACTTGCTGTCCCTTCATCCCCCAGGTCCTTTCTGCAGAGCTGTTTCCAGCTCCCATGCTGTCACTCCACCCCAGGTGCATTCCCTGAGTTGAACTTCCTGAAGTTTTCACCTGCTTGTTTCTCCAGCCTGTCGAGAGCCCACCAAGAAGCAGCCCTGCTCCTGCCTGAGTTGAGTTCAATAGCCCTCCATGTGGCGCAGAGATATTTTCCCTGACCAAGGAGTTTGAAGGCTATGTGCTAGCTAAGCACTGCATGCAAGAGCTGTCTCCTTATGAGCTGTCTGACTTTAAACTAAAATTGCCTCTCTAAAGCAAACCCCAAAAGGATTCGCCCTTTGCCCACACAGAGCATCTTTCAAGGTAATATCTTCAGCTTTCCCTTCTCACCTTGAGAAGAGTCTGTAGGTCATCTGAAAGGAGGACATGAGAAAAAGGAGGAGGTAGGGAGACAGCCCCATTCTGAAGAACGTATTTATTTAAAATTTTCTATGCCAGTAAGTCAAAGACATCAGTATGTTCTGCATAGAGCCTCATTAATACGCAGAGCACGTAGCAGATTCTGCAAACGGTTAGCTAAAAGACCACTGCCAGTACCTCTCTCTCAACACCTTTCCATATAGTTCTGGGGAAATGMGTTGTGGCTTTCAGGATGTAGCCTTACAGGTGAGGAGGCACTGATGGGTACTTGCCTCCATAACCATGGGCCCAAATCTTTCCTTCCAGTGTTGGGAGCAGGAGGCATTGCTTTGAACTCATTATGCTGCTGCTTGTGCATGAACCTGTGCGTATGCGAGAATGTGGCATATATAAAGTGTTTTAATTTCTTCATGTTTAAGCTCAGAACTGTCCCCTTTTTATGAATAGAAAAGACACTGGCCAGAAAGTCATTAATCAAATGATCTTCACAGCTGGAATAAGTAAGTCACAAAGAGATAACTGTTCTTGAGCCATTTTTTCATACTATAAAGTTAAGCTACCATTCTAATAAATGTTTACTTTATGCTATGGGAAGTAAGGGTGTTTTTTTTTTTTTTTTTATTATCATTATTACTAAATGGCAGGGATTATTCAACAAAATTATACAAACAAAAAAGAAAAGGAGGAACAATATGAAATCTGATGGATAGAATACAAAGAAATGTTTCAATTTAGGATCTTAAAAATGAGCTAAATTTAGAATACAGAAGTTATTAAAATGATTAATAATGACATGCAACTGATATYGTAATTGCCTTACTAATCATAGGGGCATTATGCAAAATTCTTTAAAATGAACAGCATCATTTGCATGTGTGCATTTGCTAATTAGTTTGATGCTTTGTGCTAGCAGAATGATCATACACCAGCGGYGTATATTTAGAGTACTTGTAACAAGAGATTTATTAAAAAGTCTGGTCTTCTAAGTTTGGTGATGATGGATGACTTGGTACCATCAATGAACCCTGAATGTTGTTGCTGCCCTTTCTGACTATGATAAAGGAGGGCAGTGCATTTTCTATAGTGCCTAATGCAAAGYGGTGACAAGAGCCATTTATGTAGTTAGGAGAAAATAACCCAGAGTACTTTGTGAAAATGGCATTAAAACAAACAAATATTAGAAACAATGACAGCTACAGRCTGCTGAAATTCATATCAATAATGCCCTTCCTTTCCCCTAGCAACTAAGGAAAAAAGAGGAAACACAGTAAGTTGGATTACACAGAAAACCCTTTTACACCTCTGATTCTAGTAAAGAGCATCACCACCAGGAGGGTGAAGCCTTGTAGGTACTCAGAAGAAATTCCTCCAGATATAGGCTAAATCCAGAGAACCACTTAAAAACCTTAAGATGATGCATTAAATAGTTTTCAATCTACTTTCAGTTTGGCAGAAAGTAAATTAACATTAAATTAAATATGCAAGCTTATTATTACTTTGAATAAGGAATTTATTGTTCCTGCACTGAATATTTTAATAACTTTCATCCAGTAAATAGTGCAAAGAACATTATAGCAAGCTCATTCATTTTAATTAGTCATGCTATAAATTATGTGARTGACACTGCCTCAGTTGCCTGGCAGTAAGTAAAATACCATTTCTGTATTCACATGTAAATAACTACGGGTGACAATTAAGAAAATGTTGATAAAGGAGCATATAATTACTGCTATTAACATTACACCTTAAAAACAGCTAAGGACTGAGTTATACCTGTTAAAATAGAAAGCTCCTTTGGAGACAAAGAACAAAAGCTTCTTTTCGCATGACTGTTTTACTCCAGCTGATTATTATATGTTTAATGAGTGCACGATACAAATCGGTACGGAAGATGAAGCAATAGGAAACAAAGAATATTTTCACTGTCCTGACAATTACATAGAATGAGGTCTAGGCTACTGTAATAAGGTTTTTAATTAGCCTGCATTTGATACAAGATGAGCATGACAGGGAACTGCCTTTTATTTAAGTCTTGCTTTTCTATTTACATTTTCAATTCAGTAATTGTAGAAGCTTGTGAGTAGATACAGGCAAAACTTCTATAACTAAAAACTATTTTGTTAATTCATTGTACACTGAAAAATTGCTCAGATGAAAAAATGCATTTTATAAAGTCAAACCAAAATATTTAAAAATATGTTGAGATGCTTTAAGTCATTTCATTTTTTGTAGCTTTCTCAAATTTTATTTTAAGAAATATAAACAGTATTTATTAAAATGMTTGAATTTCAATACAGTTAGCCTCTTTCATGTTACATTTGCTCCAAAGAATATGTAATTTTTAATTGCCAGTAACTAAAAGATTAGTAAACCTAATCATACATTAAAAATCCTAAGCCTTTATTAATGCTTAGGTAAAGACAAGGGTTTACCTGCATTATTGTTGCATCACTGAAATTCATTAAAAAGCATAATCACATGCGTTTATGTGAAATTGGAGAAATGTAATGAAATATTAAACAATTATTTTCCTTGCCCATTTCCTGGGAGAAATAGTGTCAAATACTTTGGTTCTTTTTGAATTCTAACATAAATTGTTTAATTTCCATTGATTATGTAATTCACACAGGAATTAATTCCAGGTCACTTAATGAATCAACTCCACGTGCTCAAAAGAGTCAAAAAGTTGGTAACTTGCCCCATCTGCACTAGTCCTTTGTAGCTCTTTCAGCTGTATGTCCCCATAAGAGGCATATGTGTTATTTAATAGTCCTCTCTGACTAGATCAAAATAGGACGAAGCCACAAGTCCAGAGTACTCTAAGTCACCTGCATCTGGGATGTGCTAATTGCATCTTCACCATGCCAGTGATGCCATCCTGATTAATTTGTTATTTACGCTCCAAACATTTACCCCTGGCCCCTCCCAAATTTTCTACATTCCCTCAAGTCAGAAAAAGACACTGAGGTATCTCTTGGTGGCTAGCAAGGTTTTATACAACTGTGGTGTACGTGGAGCACTGTGCACCACTATGCATTTCAGTCACCTTTTAGCATACACTATGCTKCATTAGTCTTGTTAATATGGGTCCACTGCCCATTAGGTACCAAAGCTAGGCCCAGTCACTACCTTAAACCATCTCCATCTCCTCATCTCCAGCTATTCCTGTGATCTTAAAGTGTTCTTTCCGGAATATATTTTAGAAACAGAGAAATTCAGGCATTTTMAAGTTGCTCTACACCTATTTAATTGTCCATAAAATCTGACAACAAATTGCCGTTACTGATATAGAAGTGCAGAGGAAGAAAATCTGTGCCTAACAGCTCCAAAAGGAAACACTTCAAGTAGAAAGACATGAGAGCTGCTGGGAGCACTCGCAGTAGCGACTGATCTGGTTATAGATTGATTTCCTTTGTGCAAGCCAAGCCTGCTGTCAGCGATGGCTTGTCTCTCCTTTGGCTGATTTCAAAAGCATCACACAGAAAATTAGGTGTTGGGTGAATCGAAAGGTGAGGTTGCTCTTTTCTAAATCCCACACCACGCATGATACAAAATGTCATGTCACCTGGCAAATGAATACGGGTCAGAATATAGCGATGAACTTATAGGTAGAATTAAGATGACACAGTGATTCTAGCTGGGGATGGCGGCAGCGTTTAGAGTGTCTGTAGAGACAAACCATGACTGGCAACAGCACCTGAAAATAAGTGGAGGAATTGTTCAGAAAGAGCTACAGTAGTCCCTGCGGAAGTGAAWGATGACGAACTGAAAAAGATACACAAGGACAGAGCAGTGAAGTCTGGTACAGAATGAAAGGAAATTTTCTTTACTATTACTTCATGTTCTGTCATTTGGTAAAATTTTGATAAAATTCAAAAGCTTTGGRTGTGGATATGAATATCAAAGTAAATAAGTAATTTTGTTATTAATATTCATTGATGACTTTCTCTAATTGCTAACAAATGGGATAAACAGTGCCACCAGGATATATCTTGCAGCAACATGCTATCAAACTTCATTGTGTTTTCAAATGAAATGGCAAAGAAACCAAAATAAATTCTACTAGTAAACTTTCTATTAAAAAAAAAAAAATGAGATGCCATCCTAAAAAGTATTATTTTCATGTTCTTTCTCATACTACAGAGATGGAAAGGAATCATTAGGATTATAGATAATCCTGCAAGTAAGGGACTCCTAGACATCTCTGCAAATAGTGCATAATAAATCTGTGAGCAAAACCCATGAAGACTCCACTGCTCAAAATATCTTCAAAATCCCTATCCCTGCTACAACAGATGTATCTGAGCGGTCTATCTTAAAAAAAAAAAAAAAAAAAAAA
>NW_028186745.1:4007667-4162215 GCF_003343005.1 Rhea americana
AAGAAAAAGGTTCCTCCCAGCAGCAGAATTCTCTCATTATTTCAGAACTCAGGTTTGAGGCTCAGAACAGCAGCAGTAGGGTTATTATCCTCTCTAAGACTCAGTCTCCTGTGACAATTTTTTGACAAACTCTAACAGGATAACAAGGTATGCAGGACTGACACAGGAGGGGGATAATGCACTCGAGATGCCTTTTGAGTAATTATGTGATACCAATTAAATTATTCTAGTTTAGATTGTCTTAAAAGGCAGGTCAAAAATTGGCATTCATTGTCCATAAGCCCTGCTCAGTATACTGCATAATTACCATGAAAGTAATGATTAGCTCCTCATTGCCAACCTTCATTACTGAGCTTCCCTCACACCATTTACAGCTTGGTTTGCTCCCTAGTTTTTCTTGTAGTCAAATACATGAGATTCCAGGTAATAAATGTCATTTACTGCACATGTAAAYGAGCAGTGTTTATCTGTTAAAACAAAACTCAAACCACCCTCTATGTAGAGGGGAGAAATGTGAGAAGGTTACTATAAAACCCTATAAGGTGCAAGTAAAAGGCATTTATCCAATATTTTAAGATATTATCAGCCCAGAGATAACTTCTGCCCTAATTAATCTTTTTCAGTATTTCTAGAAGAAGATTTTATGMTTGTTCTTTTAATAACTTATGAATCTGGACCCTATACAGTCAAATACACTTTCTGATCAAAATCAGAATATGGGTGCACTTCGGGAAAAGATAGCCTTTGGTTAAAAAGGAATTGCTTTGCCAATTTGTCTCAGAAGARTTTTTGCACTAGTATTCTAAACGTAATCTTTCAAAGAAGCACATTTCATCATGCAGGCATTTTTGATTACTTTTCTGCACAAAGTACATAGATTATTTGTCCTAAAGGACTGCCACAGACAGTAAAGAGACTGTTTCATTTACTTTAAAGAGAAGGATTAGCATTCAAAGTATCATGGGATCTTGGATGCGTTCTCTTTTTAGTGAGACAGCAAATGACTTGCATTTGAATATATGCATAGCTGCTATGTAATTATTTTGATCAGTGAAAAATAAGTAATTCAGATCTACAAGAAATGTAGGCCAGAAATGGTCAGTTAATTTGTTTCTGTAATTAACTTTACCTCCTATGGTTCTATCTTCTTGCTCCTACAGACTGAAAATAGCCTTTTATTTAGCAACAGTTATATATTTCATTGTTCAAGTAGAAGAAATAYGTCCTCCTAGCAGCAATGCATTTTCAGCTCAGACGTCAGAGACTGAGACGGCACCCAGCTATTCACTAGCCACCTGCACTCAGCTCCCACCAGCTATGCAGTGTCAGATTGGTCAAGGCTCACAGTTATTACTTCACTTAAACAACGTCTTGCTGTAATTTGAAATATAAATATCAAGAACTCCAACAGCCTGCCTGTGCACATGTAAATAAGCAGTGTTTATCTGTTAAAACAAAACTCAAATCACCCTCTATGTAGAGGGGAGAAATGTGAGAAGGTTACTATAAAACCCYATAAGGTGCAAGTAAAAGGCATTTATCCAAATCCTCATGAAATAACAACTTCATAAGCCTTGGTATCTATAGTTCCTCCAATAAAAAGCTTACATAAGTATCTGTGCTTTATACAAACCTATTGGGGAAAACACTTTCTTTCATGGCTGAGATTGTTAATGTCTTCTTCTGGAAGGAAGAGGTACAGAGCCATTGTGTGAATAAAATTATATGCATTAARCTGACTACTTAGAAATATCAGCTTTTCATGCAACAAACATCAGCAACTTCTTTTGCGTATGTATGTGTATATATAAGTTTATGAGGTACAAAACTAATTTGGCAATGCATTATTTAATAACTATCTACAAAGAGTCACTCTTCTTAAAAAGCTTGCATAATCCTAAATACTCCATTAGATACAATGAAAAAATAACTACAGTGTTCATTCAAAAGCTTCTCTGAATGTACATATCTGGCTGCATGACTGCAASCTTATTTCAAACTCAGAGACAGTAAAGGGAAAGGGCTCAAGGGACTCAGGGTATGGTTCACTACTTGAGAATTAATCGCCACTGTTAATTTTATAACTCACTTGTGAGTTGAAATCCAGAGGTGAAGCCAAGGGCATCTTCTGACTTCAAAGCTGCTAACAGTTGGAAAGGCAAGTTTGGTAAGCTATTGTTGCTTCCTAAAATAATTTTCACTTCTATCAAAAATTATAAATAAAATCCATCCTTTTAGGAGCACGTCCAGTCTGTGCAGCTGGAATTTTGTGATGGAAAGAGTACGGTGCAACATTTTAGTTGATACAAGATTGGCCTTTCCCCAAGAGAAAATTACAGATTTTTCTACCAATTGCAATGTAACACATAGTTTGCCAGGCTTAAAGTGCTTAGCAATATTCTTGGCAAAGGCTGATATATAATCATCTGTCAATTACACTACCACTGTGCGGGGGAAAAGGAATTTGACTACATTAAAATCTGAGCTACTTAATCCAGGCCTTGATATCTTTGTTCTAGAAGAATAATTTTTTCTGTGTAACATAAGATACAGACTTCAAACTATTCAAATAATTCCCACTGCACTTTACCTGGAGTAAAAAAAAAATAATAAAGGGAATTCTTTGTCATTCAAGTTACAATAAAGTGAACTGTAAGGAACATGTTTTGTATTTCCTTTCAACAAAAGAATACATCAAATTCAAGGGTTTTTATCCTGGACTGGTCTGGAAAAAGATCATCTAAAACAACATTAGGGAAAGAGAGGTTGATCTCAATATCACTTCAGAAGCAACAGAAAGYTGTCTACCACAACAATAAAACATATTTGTGCATGAAACAGAGAATGAGTCCTCTTACAATTAAATAATATTTYCTTAATGTACATTATATCCCTTGATAGCTGTAGGAAGTCTTTTCTCTGATTCTGCATGTTTGAACATTCCTATACATAGGAATCTCTAATAACTTAAACTTCTTTCTATTTTTTGCTTGAGCTTCATACCATTGAAGAGCTTGCAATTCAGCTATGATGATGGCTTTCTAACCTTCTGATTCAACTTTTTGCATCGGAAAATATTAATATGTCCTTAATATAATGCCATTAAGGAGTTGCAAATTCTCCCGAGCAATYCTTTTCTTTTTTTTTAATYTMTATTTCTCTCATGAGCTTACAAACTTATTCTTTGAGTTTTAAATAGGATTTCTTGAAGCTTGTTTTCTCCATTATGATGTCCTCTCTCTTTTTCTCCTTAAGAGCCATGAACTCTCATGAGTGCRTGGTCACAGTCAACTAATCTATTTTAGTTATTATAATCAAACCGGAAAGGGCTTCCTCCCTCCTTCTTCTCTCTTACTTCTGCATTGGAAAAGCAATAATTTCAAGCACTTGTCAGTCCCTAGGTTTTGCTGCATTCTTTATCTTCTGGCTGTCGGAGTACATCAAGTCCCCTGTCACTACCAGATCATCATCACCTATAAGCCTCCTCCCTCTCTATGATTCCGYATCTTAAACACAAGCCCACATCTTTCTTCTGCTATACTACTGAAATGAGTTCTGTGTTACTTCTCACTCTTGGTACAAAAATCAAAAGGTAATTTGGATATAGGAATATTTTAAGTAAAATTAAAAGGAASGCCCAAATCTTTATCTAGAGATGGAAAGACAAAAGTATAAGTTGCAGAGAAAAATTCTTGCTCTCAAAATAATGAAAAAATGTTTAATGGTCTATTTCATTTTAATCTTACAGTTTATAAATTGTGTTCTTAGAAATCCTACTTTTAATCCCAGAATTTTATTTGCTACTTGATTACTATTCCATACAATACTGGGTTCAACAAGTTAATTACATGTTGTATAAAGTAGATCTTCTCATTTTAAATATGTCATATTTTTATCCCGAGTAACCTCTTGTCCTTGTGTTACTGAAAAGTGTTAATAGGTTTTAATAGGCATCATTCATGACTTTACCTATGCAAACATGTAGTTTTGCTCTTCTTCCCACAATAAGTAAGATTAGTCTACATAATTGCTCRTAAAATAAAAGTTTCTGCTTCCCCYAGACACATTTTTGCAGTACCTTCCTGAATTTTTCAATTCTGTTTGTTTGTCAGATAAACGAGAATGAAGCTTATTTTSCAAACGTTATTCTCTAGTTTAAGATTTGTTTTGTTCAAAAATTGTGTCACAATTTTACACTAGAATTTCACAACAAAAAGTCATTTTTGTGACATTCATCTTACTGACTTACATATCTGAATGCCATTGCAAATCACTGAAACTAGGTGTTAATGAAACTGCTGCCTCAGATATTCTTCTCCTTAGAAGCYGAATTTAATCTGGCATCTTTTATCATGAACTAGTGAACTTATTTTTACCACTGGCATGTTATTTTCATCTGCCTTATTACTATTAGTTCAACTTCTGTGATACAAGGAACAATTTAGGACTTCTAGAAGAACAGCATATTGGATATCGRACTTGAGATCAGGAGCTCTAGATTGAGACCAAAGATGTTACTTGAAACACGAAAATTTGGTTTAAACTTCATTTCTTATGTTGCCTTCTCTAAACCACTTTAAAAGGTCTCTGCTAGCCCTTCACATCTGGTCTTTCCAAGATAGGGTATGCTTTGCCCCTCCATCAAGACCTTTTCCATAGGGTTTCTTYTCTGACCTTCTCATAAGAGCCGGTCCCTCTTGCCTGGCAGCTGCAGACATCTCACTGCACCGTGCTACGCCGGATTCCCTACCAGCAAAGCGCCGGAGGAGYTATGGCTGTGTCTGGCGGGTGCTGCAGTCCCACTGGCCAGGTGGTACTTCTGCACAAAGGGTGCACCAGTGAGGCTGGGGCTAACCCRCCTCACAGCTTGTTCTACACTAAGGAAGGGCAAACAAGCCCTTGGAGACCTTGTMTAACTCTAGAAAACTGTCTGATTCTGATTCTTCATAATTCTAATTGATATTAGTCAGRTGTAGCTGCACCAGCCTTTCCTCCCCTCCCTTCCCCGGCTTAAGCTCCAAAATGAAAACCATGAGCTACCAGTTCCTGAAGTTTAGGGGACTATACTGGGGAATTATTACCATATATTTGCGTCTTTCTTTCTTGYCCTCTTCCCAAGGCATTTGTTACAGTCTGCCTTTGGAAAGAGGATAGTGGGCTATGAACGTCTTTGGTTTGGTCTAGTCCACTGCTCTCATTCTTTTGTGTTTGTAGCTCAGTCTCTTCCTGAAATATTCATGTTAGCTAAATCCCCAAAGTTAACTACATAATAAAAGAGAACAAATAGGCTACACTGAAATACTAATAAAAGGAATACATATAATGTACCAGGCAATCCCTCCCTTCACACACACAAACATGCACAACCCGCAGTTAAAATCTTGGCTTCTCCTACATGCAACACCCCCATCAACTCTCCAGTAGTTTCCTAGATACATATCTGTACATTTTCCTATGTGCGTTTTGTTAGAGTATAATAAAAGCAACCGTTTATTTGGATTTAAGTAGCTCACAAAAGCTGTTTATTGCTTATTATGCTGTTGCCACTCATTTTATCTTTTAATTAGTTTTCTGACACACAGATAGTTATATGAGAAAAAATATTTTTATGAAGTCATCTTTCTATAATTCATTTCATTCTAGCTAAAGCAGACCATCTGCACGAACAGGCTGAGAAAATGAAAGGAAAACTTGCCACATTTAATTTTATAAATCAGAATTATTCATGTGATTTAGCTTTGCTGAGTTTAAATAACAAGCTGATTTGACATGCCCCTAATCAATTTGCATAACTGTTGTCTCAGAACATAGCTGAGATATAGGCTGCCCGGCTGTACGAGGAGTTACGGAGGTGAGGATCTGCAGGAGGGGTAGAGGGAGGGACGGAGGGAGGGAGAGGGTCCTCCACTTCCTTTCAGTAAAATCACAGGATTTTATTTTCCCAAGGTGGGCGGTTGCCAGGGAACARCAACCACAGCAGAAGAAATGAGTCCATACGAGTCCAGTCCCGTGAGCAGCGCCCAGGGAGCAAGAACGCCGTGCAGCCACTAAGCCGGAGATCAGCATGCAGAAATCCACGTTGGTTCGGGTGATTGCAGCACAAGCTACGCACAGGCATTCCTTCTCGCCTCCTGTCCTACCCTCCGCATCCTACCCCCTCTCCTGTCGGGCTCGTCGTCCCCCTGCCAACGCGCAAGAGAAGAGTCAACGCGGGCTTCGACGGCGGCACGAAGAAGCACCTGGGACGCTGCTGMCCGCCGGTGACCACCCCGGGGAGAGGAGGGGCTCGGTAGTGCCTGCGTCCCACGCTGCGGTAACTCTACAAGCTACTTGTTTGCCCTGCCTGTATTTTATCTAGCCTGGAAATCGCTGGATGCAAAGCCCATATCCTGCCTCATATTTGGGTTTCATCTGGTTCAGTCGGACTCTAGTTTTTGTTGTTTCCATGCATCTCCACTATAATAAACATAAATAATAACAGCATGTGTAAATTACCCATGATTAACTTTCTGGGGTTACATTATCAGCTCTTTGGGATACACACCTCCCATTAGAAGTCTGTAATCTTATAGAAACACAAAATCACTCAGAATTGTTAAAGCAAGAAGACTTCAGCAAGGCAAGCTGATTCTGTTCTTGAAATCTGCAGCTATTCTGCCCTTCTTACGTAAATTAAAAAAATATTTCAACAGTTGCAGATTAATTAGTACGCTTAGTTAGTAAGTTTGGTCTAAGTAGGGATGATATACTTTATCCCCTCAAGACATACCTACAATTTATACAAGTATGAGGACAGCAGGATCTTGTGGACTGTGGGGTATTCAATCCCAGAAATATCAGGCCTAAGTGTTAACAGAAGARAAGATTTTTCTCCAGCTAAAAAGAAAAGCTATATCACTCCTGCTCCAAGAGAGCAATTTTTCCAGAGAAATTGGAAATTCAAAAGTGCAAATATATTTTTCTCTGTATAAACAACATCTGCATCAGTTTGAATATTAATGCATGCCCTCCTTTATTACACACTTTTTAAAGAGTTTAAGACTGGGAAAGCAAGATCAAAGCATGAAGTCYAGCCAGTACTTACACCACTCGGGCCTGGGAGGGAAGGGAAAAAAAGAGTCAAACTTTGCATAAAGTCTCAATAAGTACTGTCTGGAAGTCTTTGGCAGCTTATGGAGCTGAAAAAGACAGTGTTTCCTGGAAAAGTTACCTGTTCTGCTGCAAAAGCTGTTTTGTATTTGCAGCTTGTTAGAGGACTACAGAGGACTCTTAGCTCTGCTATGGATGTATGGACATCTGCCACGTACTTTACCCCTAAGTGGCTTTCCACATGTCAAGCAGTCTATGTACAGGAACACAACAACGAGAAATCCAAATTTCCCAAATCAAAACCCCACATTCCTTCTCTCAAAACACATTGCCAGGATTAAATACAAAAACCTGTAAGTTTTTGCAATCTTTACAGTAAGCTTTGCCATAGGGAACTACCATGAGGGCAGGTCATACTTCAAACCTAACAACTTTGACAATATCCTTTCAATATGTTTCTTTTTTCAAAAGATCAGCGTGAGAGACTGCCACTTCTCATCATGTAAGAACACTTGCTGATCTTACTACAACTTTCTTCCTGGTTGCATTATCTACCGAAAATGTGGTGACAGGTAGAACTGCCAGGAAACTGTGCTCTCCACAAGTAGCTGATTTTAGCAAAGTGCCRAAGTACTATATAGATACATGTATATACACATATGTATAGGTTTCTATGCATCCCAGTAGACGAAATTGTTCTTTATGCAACATAAAGAAACATGGAAAAAATTTAAAATAGCATAATATATCCATAATTGCAGGATATAAATTATTATAGTGTTCTGATACATTATTATTATTTTGTCATTATTCATTTTAAGCATTTATTTGAATCAAATAAGATCATCCACTAAACT
Organism: Rhea americana; assembly: GCF_003343005.1. Classification (NCBI taxonomy): domain Eukaryota; kingdom Metazoa; phylum Chordata; class Aves; order Rheiformes; family Rheidae; genus Rhea; species Rhea americana. The sequence goes on from NW_028186745.1 coordinate 4,015,614, forward strand.
GCATCTTAAATGTAGGCACAGGCATGAACATACCCCTCTCCCTCAAACCGTGAAAATGAGAACCTAAAAATGCTTGCCCTGTTTTCTTACCTTCCGCACACRCCATCCTTTTGTGACTACCATCTATGTTTTGGTTAATTTTTAATCTATAGATGTCAGAGCACTTAAAAAAAAAAAAAAGGRGGTKGGGGTTACTTTTGTCATTTTATTGATAGGAAAAATGAGGTAAAGGAAGATACAGTGATCTATGCATAGTCACACAATCTCAAGCAATCTATCATCTCAGAGTTTCACCTCTCTGACTACTACAGAGCAGAAGCTGTCTGCTCTCCTCTCCAGCTCCATCCTCGAGGAGCTCTGCCTCCTTTCTGGACTGCCCAGCAGCGTCACCTCTTAAACAAATTTAGGACGAAAAACTGGGAGGGAATCCTGGTCTAATCAAACTCCATGGGAGTTTTAGTGCTGACTCTACTGTCTTTTTTGTTTTGTTTTGTCTGGTTTTTTACCTGTTTGTACAACAGGTGCCTTCCAAAAAGAATATTCAATAACTGCCTAGAACAGGGAAGGTGCCTCCTTCCCGGGAAGGCAGTTCACCCAGGTTTCTATGTGACTCCTTGTTTAATCAGGAGGCCTTATTATATTAGGCCTTAAATAGGTAGAGATATTCTCAGTCCCTGCTTCCTGATGTTTCCCTTTTCCCAGCACGTGCCGCAAGAACAAGGCTGCGCGTTCTTTCACTCATTTTCCTGCCCCCGTGGTAAAGGAAACGCAGTGCCACAGCCGTACAGAGCAATTTCTTCAGCTTGCCTCTAGGGGAAAAGCCTGGATAGATTTGACTTTAATAACCTGGTGATGCAGCTATGCCGAAGTGAAGCAGACGTGGGACGAGAAAAGCACGTGGAGGGGAGTGAAGGGAGCGCAGCAGGGGGGAYAGGGGCTCCCATTTGCGTCGGTACCTTCTCCCAGCTGCTAGTCCCGCGGTGACAGATGTCAAAAGCGCTCCTAGTCTGTTCAAGATGGAAATCTATCACCTGCTCCCCTGCCAGATCCACTTAGATTCAGGGCAGTCTGTTCCTATAGTTATTCCCATTTGTAATTAAAGCCGGAGCTGTACCTAATGTGCTGTAGAACACTTGCTGGTGATGTTTCCATTTACCATTGGTAAAACCTAAGGCTTACTGTGTAAAATCAATTAAAAAGTTGAATAGTAACTTTAGTATTCCCAGTTCTGTGTTATTCAAAGATACGCATTATTTCAAAATATACTTTCAGAAAAAAAGTAATTCTGCTTCAGAGGCAACTAAACAGAACCTCAATGTAGCTTAACAAAAGAATMCGATTTTTTTAACTCCCTGTTCCAAATTTCAGTATGTGTTATAGTTAGGAAAATGCATGTCAAATCCAGAGGGTCTCTAGGGCTGACAAGCCTGTTGCAGTTCAGCGTGCTTACTTAGCTAAAATAGAAAAGACAAAATATACTGGTAAAAGTAGCCTTGTGTCAGTACTGGTATTGTGGCAGAGTAAGTACTACAAGTATGGCAGCAGAAATGTATTCTGCCAGTTTCAGTAACTTTGCCAGATGAATGATGAATATCAATCAAATAGTGACAGAGTGAATGCAACAGAGAATAAGGAAGATCAGTCTGTGTGTGCTTCATCTTCAAGCAAGCTTTTTAAGCAATTAAAATATGTCACTTTTCAGCATTCCCTTTGCTTCAGAGATTTTATAGAAAAGCTAGATAATCTCATCCTCTGCTGAAATTTAGCACAAAAATCAATGTTTCTGACAGCAGATGTACAATGTTGACTTTGCATGTGTTGCTTCGCTATTACTTTTTGTAATATAGTATATAATCATTGGGTGCAGAGTGATCCCTAAACAATTTAAACTATTGCCTGATTTCAAATAACTAGGAAAAAAAATCTCTCAGTCAGTAAGATCAGCAAATCTCTCAATATTTTTTGGCTGAAACAATCAATTCTTATTTCAATTATAAGGAATGGAAACTTTAAGTAAGACAATTTATATATAATATTAATGGAAAAATTATAAAGAAAACTTTGCTTCCTTTACATGAACACTTGACACAAAATTACATAAGAAACAATAGGTCTCTGGACTAACTATAATTATCTAGATAAATACAAATACATTTATATATATTTTAACATACATGTAAAAAGAACAGGAAATGTGTAATCTTATCTTTCCTGAATTATGCTTACTTAAATTTCTAATCAGAACTTCAGGGAAACAAGAAACATAATCACCTCTTCTTTCTGCTTTTTAAATGATGAATATGATCTAAAAGACAATCATTTTCTCACTGTAACTATTGTCATCCATTATATACCATTATGTATATATCACTAGATCTATCATTAGATACCATTGTACAAAAGTTTACTACTATAAACACCATTATATATAAAGTCGGGACAGTATCAAGAAGTCAGGAAATTCCAAAATCGTAGCAATATACATTCTGCATATAGCTTGCACATGAAGACATACATATTGGCATAAACAGAAATGCAGCTAATAAGAAAAACAGGGTCCCTTTACTATTGGCCTTGTTGGTCTTAAAGTGCTTATCATGCTGCTGTGTAGTGTGCAATGAAAGCTGGGAAAACATACAACATCAGCACTAGAAAAAAAAAATGTAAGTTTTCTTCCGAACTCTACTAAGAGTTGATTTTGGAAGGGAAATTGCAAGTTGCCCTTTGCAATGCCATGTACCATGCTACCAACCCGAAGTGATACAGGTCCAGTCCTTGGTCTTACTGGCATGAATGGTTTCATCTCAGCCATTGAAACTATGGTGTTGGAAAAAACTCAGAGAAAATTATGCTGATTAAAATCAAGGAAGTGATACTGGTACAGGTCTTGTCTACATCAGGTGAACTAAGGAACAGTAAAAATTATTTCTTTTTTGTATCAGTTGAGTTTACGCGATCAGCTTRCTAGAGATGATGCTTAAGCACCTCTATTGTAAAGTCAGCAAAAAGATTAGTAACTAGCAAAAGGGGGCTGTACGTATGTCCGTCTACGCAGCCCTGGCTGTGAGCAAACTCTGCTGCCCTGCCTGACCTGCGGAGGTGGCTGTTCAGCCGAAGGGAGTGCTGAGCAATGTGGCAATTGCTTGGATGATTACAGCCTGAGTTGATCAGCTCTCACTCATACTCTGTTGAGTCAACATCTGACGTGGCAGAGAGGTTGGATTCTGGTCTTTCTTGAATTTGAGAGAGTTWCGCCAATGCTTTTAAATGGGGATTGCAGTGCTAACGTCATCTGACTTTAAATGTCATCTTAAAGTTGTGCCTACTGAGGATCGCTCTGTCRTCACTGAGGGGCATAATGCATTTCCTGAGGGCAACTCATCCAACCACTTCACAGAGCCATCTCAGGACGGGATGAATCACTGACTTCAGGGACTTAACGCTCTCCGGGTAGTGATATACTTGTGCAAGTGCCAAAATGCAGTATCAGAAAGAGAAACAGTGAGTATCCCTCACTGAAAAATTATCTTCAAGCAAGCGTACAGCCCCAGAAAATAGCATTTAGCAAATCTGCTGTGTAGTCACAGTTCGTAACTGATTTGGATTTATTTGCTGCTACTGACTCTCATGATTGTTCCCAAACAAACAAAAAAAAAGTACACATCACCAAAAATACATTAATGCAAAAACAGCAGGCAGGGGACTTTTCTAATTGTAAAATAATTTTTGGACACTATCTTTGTCCTCTGTAAGTGATATTACACCACCAGCAAAATACAGACCAGGACTTTTTATAACACATATTTACTTCAAAAAGATGAACTGAGGAATTGTATAAAAAGAATTGTCATTTAAATTCAAGTGAAAATGGATTGTATTTCAGCTTATTACCTGTAACATAATATTTATAAATATTTTCTCTTGAAAAGTGGAAGAGTTAACTCATTTTGCTTAGGTTGTATAAAAAAACAAATGACAAAATTACTAGTTAGCATGATTCAATACTGCTAGAATAGTAACTGTAAAAAATACAAGAAAGTCTCCTAAGCAGAATCACTAGCTATGATAATCGCATATATTATAATCTTTAAAGGTAAGCTGTAAATGAAATTATGAGAATGCCATCCACTTAACTAATGCATGCTCACATGAGCCTGGTGAAGAGGGGCATTCATACACGTAACTGAAAGACAGACAGATTTTTTCTTTCAGGCTTACAAGAGTGTTTGTTCTCACCAGAATAAATCCTAGTCCTATTTGGTATTGCGTTGAAGATCACAGTAGCACCACATGGCTGCGTAAAGGATCCGTCTTGCTCTAAATGATCTGGGATATGCCTGGCCCTTACTGGGAGCGAAGGAGGAGATGGAGAATAAGTACTGAAAATAGATGAATAGTACCTTGATGACCACTCCTTGACACAGTGGCCAACTTTAATCTGCCTGCAGTCTCTTTTCCTTAATTTGGGATAGTATGGGAATGGTCACAGGATCGTGCACCGAGGGGGTTCCAGCCCCTGCACTGAAGCTGAACCCGAAAATAATGTATGTTTGTAGTCAGTCTTTATAACAGAGGAGACCATCACTCTGTAAACTGGAAGGCAGGGTCTTACAGACTTCCTTCCAGTTCTCCCACCACCCTGTTTTTTCCTTTTTTTTTTTTTTTTTTTTCCCCCAAGTTTATCTTCTGCTAACCTGAATGGGCTTAGAGTGGCCAGGAGAAATGATAGATACAGGTGAGGCTTCTTCCATCAGTTCTGTTTTTCATATCAACAGGATTAAAATCTATTTTGATAACTAGTCCAGGTATTTTTCTCGTAATCTCATGTTTCTGAAGAAAATGAATATTTCTCCTCCAGAATTTTAGCTAAAAAAAATATTGTAAAGAGAGGGGATATCAAATTTTTAGAAATGAGAGCTGAAAAATTTTCAGATGATAGTGCAAATGCAGAGATACTTTATTACTTGGCAATCTTACAAATAAATTGCAGTACACAATTAAGAGTATTTTTTTACTCTATCTTAATTGTAGCACTTCTCACATTAAAATAAAATGCAATGTAGAACAGGTTGCTGGAAAAATTAAAAAAAAAATTATTCACAGAATGGTGTTTTCGATAACAGCCTCATAAGTGGATTCTCCCCCCTCCCCACATGCACACCTTATTTTTGGAGCAAAAATATTCAGTAAAATGTGCAATGAAGAAGTGAATAGRTTATGGCTTCATTAATATGTACTACTGTAAATATGTAAGTCTCAGGAAAAATAGTCCATTGTCAACAAAGTAAGCAAGAGTGACAAAATTAGACAAAATATAATCCATACCGTTTCTATAATATTTTCCACAGTTGTTCCAGAAGTGTTACATGGTCTGCAAGGACTTGCAAAAGTTGCAGACAAAGTGTAAATGGTCTAGTAAATCCCAAACCTTTCATTTCACAGACTATCAACTGTCAAATGTGTGGGCTGAAATATAAGCTTTACACGGCAATAATTCCATCGCAGAGTTGCTTTGGAAATGTGACATTATCACCTGTCTGTTTTTCCTTTGGGTAGCCTGTGTAAAATTTCAAAGCTTTTTCGATGATGCAGCCTTATGAAAACAATTTTCCATAAAGTGGTTAGCATTATATCTAAAATTAATGGTTCTCTTCTATGCAAATAGGCAAGTGATGTTTTCATAATGAGAGTAGAAGATAATAAAGCATTTAACAATGCTATGGCTGAGAATCTACACAAGGCTCATCATAACTCCCTGAAAAGCCATTCAGCAACCAGTAAAATGAAAATCGAGCCTCTCCGTCTTGAAATTTATGGCTCACTGCTTCTGCCGTCTTTGAAGATACCATCCTCAAGGATCAACAGACTGTCACGCAGCGTCGGCGCTTGTCTGAGAACAGGCTATACTACAACTCATAAAACAGGCGTCCACCCTGCGTGAGAGGTAATCTTTCCGGTGTTCTTCATTTTTCACTACCCAGAAAACCTGATTAGAACTTAGGATTTTAATGGCTGTTTGATAATTATGATTAGAACTTAGGATTTTAGTGGCTGTTTGATAATTATGTATGACAAAATAGCTAATATTTGCCTATTAAATTCATTGCATTTTCAAAAGCAGACTTTTGAAAGATGTTATGGATGTTCTTCCTTTTCATCAAGTTTATAGATAAAATAATGCCTGTGGCTAAACTAGGATTCTCTTTAAACTGCTGGGCTTCCTCTTGATGAGATTTACAGACAAGATCAGATTTACAATCAYAAAAAATAGCAATTAATATTTCAGTGATTTTGTTTTCTCTTTCAATGAACGATACAACTCAGCCATGGTCAGTTTAGACAAAACATCAAGTGAGTGGCAACTGAGCAAGCAAATTTATTCCTAGTCAGTGAGSATGAAATCAATTATATTATATGGGAATTTAACAAATCATCACCAGTTTACTCAGGAATGGTATCTTTTAAACAGAGCTTCTGAGCCATCCTATAGAATATATATATATATGTATATATATCTAGAAAAGGGATGAAATTTTTAATACAGACTTCCCCAGCAGGGATTGAGCTGGGAATCCTGCATCTGCAAAGCATTTGTGGCTTGGGGCCTGTCTAGACCTCTARTTAAGCTGGGCAGCCCTGACACCTGGAGAGTGAAGGAAGGGCCTGGGGACCAGAGAAGTGACTCCATGAGAGAGAAATGTTTCCAAGTCAAGGGGATCCAGATAGTTACCAGACTTGACCCTCCAAAGCCTTCGCTGTTGTCCATACACAAATTCAGAACAAAACTTTGGCTCTAAGGAAAATAGAGAATTTTTGTTCAGGAAAGAAGCAAAAGCTAGAATTAATGTAATCTAACTAGCTTGTCACACAGCAAACATTAACGCCTGAGCTAATAACCTTATTCTCTCTCTATAGTACATAGACTGATAGCATTGAAAATACAATTCATCGACTTCAGAAAGTCATCTCTATCAGGATGAAACACACACTTACCTCTGTTGACMAGAAAGGGTGCAGGAAAGTCAGAACTCTACATTGCACCTGGTCCATATTCAGGCACATGAAACACCTTCCTTAATTCTTATGTCACCTTCCATTCGGTGTTGTTACTTGCAGCAACTAGATAGAGGCAAAGCTCAGAGCTCTCCATAAGCAAAATGCTTTGCTTACAGAAGATGATCAAGGAGGAACATTTGTGGAGAGAGTCTGGCATGTCTCAATAAGAATGTAGGAAGGTAGGGAACACAGTAATTCTTTCATATTTCAATTTTCAACCAACATACTGAACATGTTAACATTCTTCTTCAGATTCAGACTATTAATTCACAAACTTTGTGATTCCTAGAATCAGTTTGCGAAGTTCAGATGTTGTCACTAATATTTATATACTTTTATGTATGTTTACTTTTTATATAGAYTTTCCTTTATAAATTTATCTGTATGTGCATTTATAAAAATAGGTCTTATCCTGTGATTTTCTGGCTTCACATATATCTTGTGGCTATTTCCTCCCTTTCAAATACACAGGTTGAYATAAAATCTCATCTTTCACCAATAAGTAACAACATTCACTTAATTCATTGTTAAAGAATATTATACTTCTCAGAGACATGGAGTAAAAGTCATAGATTAGGATACAAGAATGTATTAAATAGATAACTCAGATAAATGRAGCCATGGAATATTTTAATTAGCCGAAGGACTCTTGTGAAAGGCCATTTCAGCATTAAAAATCAGACTCCACTCCACTTTAAAACCTGCAATGATCAGTAAGATGTTAACTTCTCAGCCCTACAATTTACTTAACTGTGAAATATATGTACTAAAGGCTTCTACGAGCCTTCTCTCTTTAGAAAGGGTTAGGATTCTTGGATGAACAGTGAGACAGCAGTGCAAAGCATTTTTCTTAACCAGAATACTGTGACAAACGTGCTACTCCGGAGTATTTTAACAGTTTTGGTGAACTACAACAGGAGGTGAAGAGATACCCCACTGTCCAACCCATACATCTCAATGATACACATCAGTTAGATTTATTACGAGAGCTTGAACTGAGCCTCCAGMAAACGAACAGCAGTTTCTGATCGCCGGGGAGGGCTGGGCTAGGGTGACTAACAACTTCACCAAAGTCAATCACTCTTACACAAAGCATCTGTCAGGACTCTGTTYGGAGACATTTACAAATTGTGGATCRTGACAAGCGCAGCATGTTCTATCCTTCTGTCTTTGCCTCAGTGAAGTTAGCAACAAGATGATTCGTATTCAGTACTCCTGTTTTTCATCATTTTAGGCCCTATTTTGCTTTAAGTACAGTTCAAAATTTCTCGCTGCTATAGCCAAATTTATTTTTGTCTTGCCTTGATTTTGCTTTACACAAAAGGTGCTATACAAGAGACCAGTAGAAATACTTACATTGCATTTGTTTCAGGGTCAATRTGCAATACATTTTTTTCTTGTCATCCTGCTTTGTAATCTTATTTAGGCCAATCTCCTGAAGCCAAACTCTGCCACAGAGTTGACTTTATCGGTCATGGTTGCAGAAGAAACATCCTCTAYGGTACAAGCTACTTAGCTTCATGTCGCAATCTTATCAGTATTTTCGCAGCCACATTTGCCAAATCCTATGTGCTCCTCYGTGCTTTTATCTAGTTTGCTTTTTCTTTTAGCATCTTCAGGATGTGATAAAACATAATTATGCATAATGAGATACAAAATATAGCACCATTATCTCATGATGGTTTTCAAAAYTGCATTTAGAAAACTGTATAGGCTGCCTATATGATTGCACTTCTATTTCCGCCCTGTTGAAACTGGCACTAAATTTTGTTAGTGATGTTTTAATGGAAAATCATAAGATTAGATATCAGACTATAGGAAGTTGTATGACCTCCAAGTATTTTTTTTTTAATGAAAGATGGTGAGCAGGCCAGAGGTTTTTATGCCTAAAGTTAAGAAAACATGTCATAATTAATCCATTTAAACTGTGCTATACATACTGTAATTCACCCACAGGTTTTTATGTTAATTTGAATGAAAAACAGTCAGATGAGGATTGCTATGGCACATACATTATCACTGAAAATGTCATACACATTTTATAAAGAAATGAGTCATATATGTAGTATACTAAATGAGAGATATCTGCCTATAAAAATGCTATATGAAGCATGGTGTATGTAGAATGAAATACGCTAATTATATTCTTCATCCTAAAAATTAGACTATTAAAAAATATTAAAACAACAAAAACAGATTAAATTTTGTAAAAGCATATATTTACCCCAGAATGAKTACAAAAGGGATATTTAATTTCTAACATTCCTATACAACAAAAATATGGTACGTAAAGGTTATACACTATCAACAGACTCCTAAATAGATGTAAAAATGTACTCAAATCTGAACCTGGCTKAATTACAGAATACAGACCACATCTCCTCCAGTGCTGATTGTAGCACCTTTACTCATTCGGACTCTTTAAAGCAAGGGAAAAGGCGACGAATTGTCGGTAGTTGCGCAACACTTTGATAAACATGAAATGTGCTCCCTGCCAGGAAGTGTCTTTTCAGTTTAACGTCAAAATGTCAAAATCTCTCTGTTTCCCAAGTTTCCCGATCACCCCTTTTCCCAGTGAAGCTTGTTCACAGCAGAAGAAAGGAAGGAAGAGGTTTAAGCTGCAGCAGAATGTGTCTAAGAATAAATATTCTAAAACTGATTTCAAAAGCTTAGCGCCCTTGCRCTGGTTTTCCAGTCCCATGTTATGTTCAGCAGTGACCTTCAAGCCATTAAGCTGAAGAACACAGAAACTCAAAAATACATAGTTGCCAAAAGGTAAGCTTAGGCAGGAAAATACAGGTTTTGCTCAAGAGCTGAATAGAGAAGAGCTGAAGGTTTTGGAGGGTTTTGTGCTCTACCTGGCAAAAGCGCAAAGCACACGCTTCAGTGTCAAGAACTGCATCCTGATGTCAACTTAGACATCATCGTAGTGGAAGCCAGTTACCTAATCTGCCTCTTTTTCCACCGTAGCCAACAAACAAAGTATTCGTCCCAAAGTTAGACTCTGGGGAACGTGAGGCTGACAGCCACAACGCTGTTCAAGGCAGGGTTGTCTCTGTCCTCGGGAGCGAAACCAGTTCTCCTTCTGCTCACACAGGCTACACTGCAGCTGATCGTCTGCACTCGCAGACTGAAAGAGCAAAAACTCTGCGGGCGATGTTCTCCGGAGTGGCCCCCGAAGTCATTCTGCAGGCGATCTTACTCAGAAATGAATAGAAAAATGGAAATTTCAACTGCTGAATCAGATTTTCTTAGCAATTTTACTTTACCTACATGTAACAAAGACACAGTACAGTATGCCTTAATGAAAAAGAAACATGTATAATTTACCTTTACTTTTCTCTCRCATACAAATCTTAGAATGAACATATCAGAAAGAGAGGTAATTTTAGAAAGGAGGTTTGAATTTTTCAAATACAAGCCTAGATCCAGTAGAGACAGTAAAATCTAACTGGAAAATGTTTCATACAGATAATTGGTTTTGTATGATGGAGCCAAACATTTTTTCTCTACACTAGAAAATAGGCAGCAGCTGAAAAACACCAAAATCACTGCAGTTATACAGATTTATACTAGCTGAAAATGTCTGCCTGCTTTTATTAGATTGCCAGTATTAGAGCTTTCAGTGTGTCCCTTTCAGGCTTGAATATGGGCCTTCTTACAAAGAAACACCTTTCCTTAATCTCTTTCCAAATTGATTTTTTCTGATAGTATTTTTTTTTAAGATTTTTAAATGGGGGAAATATCATGTATGCCTTTCCTGATGGGATATTTATAGAATGCACTAGATGGTCTGACAGACCATCTATAGTATCATTATCCTTAATATATTATAGGTGATACTAATTGTACTACCAGCAATACGTATTTATAAATATGAATATTTATGTACACACACATGCACGTGCATATATATATATATGTGTGTGTGTGTGCATATATATATATATATATATACACACACATGCACACAAGTGTGTGATTGCTTTTATGCATGTGTGTGTATATATATATGTATGTATATACATAAATAAAAGCAATCACATACTTACATATAAACAGACAGAGCCCAAGAGAAGCATCAAAGACCTTAATCTGAGATGTATAAAAGCAGACAAATGATTCCTGTGGTAGCCTAAATTACAATCACTATGCCYGATAAGAGAGTCAATATTATAAGCATCTGTAACATGACAGATCACAGCTTCCTGGGACTCCAGGAAAAACAAAAAACAAACAAACAAAAAAAAAACCCTTTCTTATTTTGTGTTTTCACTATATTTTTGTGTAAGTTTATATGATTTCTCAARAAAGTGCCACTACTTGAAATTAATAGAACCTGCCCTTTGAAGAAGAAAGTTATTTCTAAAAGTAAAATATTTCAAATATTAAATATAGATATAAAAATATATTTTATATATAARTATAAATATAAAAAGTAAAATATTTCATTTTCTTCCATTTTCATTTCTAAATGAAATATACCATAAAAGAGTAGTAATTTCCAGCATAATCATAATACTGACTTGCACTGTACAACTTGGTAGAAAAATATATACTATATATAAAATTCTCCATTCAAAAGACTTTAAATCTTACATGAATGAGTAATTTTACTTAACGTGATTTATAATCAAAAATTAATATATAACTGGAAATACATTAAAATTAAACACATCTCTCAGTAAATGTTCTGCCTCTGTAGTAYATATATTTATGTGATTATCTGAGAATTTCAAATAAAAAATTACTTTCCTCACTCTTAATTAAAATACTGTATTTAAGAACAAGAGAAAAAGCCATAAAATGAAAAAAGAAAAAAAAGTCTTAATGAATAAAATGTCTGAAAGTACTATATCATTCTTTATTTAAATTGTTCTTTAAAGAATAAGTATATACTAGGTACATCATACTATTTCCTTTTAAGTTGGCTTCTAAGTCTGAAAAGATATGTACTGAAATGGAGGAGGRAAAAAGCGATATATCTACAAAAATCATTTCCTTAAATTTAATTCCAAAAGGCATCTCTTTTTCTACAACTTCATAAACYTGAGTAAGAACATATAACTGTCAGTTACCTCTGAGAGCGCATAACTTAGTTACTCTCATGACTTGTTCACACTGCATTAGGACTTCTGTGGCTCAAGCTAGACCATCAGTGGCTCTTTTTCCATAGATGACAATGAGTCTAGATCAAATCCTTAATATTTAAACTTTACAGGATAAGGATAACTCTGTAATCAGCAGGGGCTACAGAAGAAGCTGGTCTGCTTACTCCATACTTTTTTTTTTGTGAAGGATTCTTGCCTTTTCCTCAGAGATGTGAGGCAGACAGACCTCTGATTTGCTCCAGCCTGACAGTTCCCATGTTCCTCAAAGTGCAGCACACTTAAAGTCTCCCTGGCCGAGAAACTCTTTAAATTAAGCGCATAGGAATACGAGTTTTGGCTAGAGCACCRCCCAAATGACAGCCTGAGAGACGGTCCTGTGATGCACCCTGGCTGAATGAGTAAGACTGCACTCGCATAAGTGAGCACAAATCTAATGTGTGACTTCATCCGTGGTTGTGCTTCACCAGGTACTTCCTCCAGCCCCTCATCCTATTACGCGGGTTGCAAGACAGTGGCGTACGCACTGCTGCAAACAGTTTCAGTGGCAACAGGGGGAGTCGAGGAGCTCTGAGTGCCTCCTCGTTTCTCTTACTGCCTTTTTCTCCCTCAGCTGTTCACTCCTGGACCTCATGGATGCCAACTGCCATTTGCAGTTTTTCCTCACTACYCGTAGGCGTTCATGGGGCTTGAACACCCTGAGCCACCACACTACATGCAGTGAGTCCTAAAGCTCAGGGAGCCTGTGGTGTTGATTTACTCTGTCCGCAAGAAGTTTGACACATGGGCCTTGATCTGAACAGACCTTGCAACCGAGATTTATCTCCATGAGGCCATTCTCCAAAGTCCTTAAACTGCCTTTTACTCCAAGGAGGACTCTTCATTTTATTGGAACGTCCTCCTGGTTGTGTCTGCTATTAAAAGTAATRTTCCTCATGTTAAAAATAGCTCTCCTCCACCTGCTGAAGGGCTTCAACTTTCATCATCTAATGCAAGCAACATTTTCTGCTTTTCCTTTTTCTTTCCATCAGTAGTAGTTGTAGTAGTAGTAGGGAGTTCTTCTGAATGCTTAGCTGGATCTGAAGGACACATCCATATAGGTAAGTACCTTAGACGTTAACATCACCTCAAGGCTATTAAGTACGCCTCAACGCTACAAGTAGTATCTCAGTCYGCTGGTACTGGCATATCTAAAGGCCTTAATAAATATATGCAAATCCAAAATATTCAATTCCTTTTAAGCTGAAGATACAAATACTATAATTAAAGATTACCCATTTAAACCACAGTACTTCTTCTGCCTCTGCCTGCAGGCTAGATTTGTTTCTCACCCTCAGTCAGAAATAGAGACTTAGAAGCAAGGGAAAGTGTCTACCCTGAGGCTGCATTAATTTTCCATTGGTTTCTCTTCCTCCTAACAAGTTGAAGGTCTTTCTTGGGCAATTGCTGCTAAAGGAGGTCCCTTTGCTGTCTTGAAAAACAGGAGACCTGAGTAAAGAGCTAATCCTGGCTTACCAGTCCATCTCAGGGACAGTCTGCAGCCAAGGATCAGTCCTCTCCGTACTGAGCAAGACGGTAAAGACAACAGAGCGCTGCACACTCTCGTGCTGAAAAGAGAGTCCTTGACCTCCCAAGCAAAGTACAATATTACACTGTCTAGAGCTACAATTTGTAATATCACATCCGGGATTGCAGCATCGGGGGAAATGGAAGGAGAACGCGTCACTGCAAAGAACGTCATGACAGAAGTGCTTTTGGCTCTGGCAAATCATTTGAATCACATTATTGATAGGTTATTTTCACTCCATTCTGACAAACCTTAAGTGATGGCCATTACATTTAAAGGAACAATTTTGTTCAATGCAGAAGCATGACGTTTGTAAACAGAGGGGGAAATATTGTAACAAGTGATTCTTTTGTTCGGAGTTGCTTATTTTCCTTTGACAATTCAGAGTAATGATCTGATATAAATAAATAAAATTCTTCTTCACATACAATAATATAGCAAATTCTGGAGAGATCAAGTAACTGAAGTTAAAACTGCATACAAATATTCCTCACTGTACTCCAGGAAGAATCTTAAATCCATATAATAGAGCTGAACATTTAGCCTGGGGAGGTTAAGGAGGAAAAGTCAGTGAAGGTTTTATAGGCTTCAGACTTAGCCTTCTTAAGGTTACGGCTTTGGCGCTGGGAAAAAGCATGAAGAGTAAAAAAAATACTCCCTTGAATGATGGGGAAGAGGGATGAAGAGTGCATAGTGGCTGAATTAGGACTCCTTGCATTATCTAGAATATCTCAGAGGATACTTCATGACAAAGGTGAAAAAAACCCTTTCTCATTCCTCTGGAAGGGAAGAAAGTGGGCAAATTAGAGGAATTTAAGACTCAAGGGAGCTTCAACTTCTTATCTTGCTAAATCTTAAGACTATGATCATTTTTCCTCAGCACAAGCTATAGTGCTAAAATCTACTCCTAGTATTTTTTCCTGATGAAACAGTAATGCTAGGATGTCTGTCATGTTAGATGATGGCTATAACAGGAATGCAGAATGGATACTATAGTTTATTAAGAGACTGACCATTGCAGAAAGAAAAAAAAAGGTTGGAGGAGTTTTGGTTTATTATAATCAGGAGATGGTAGTGAAATACTAGAAATTAAACAGATTTTTTACAAACATTTTAACATGAATTTTCACATCTTTACATAAATGTTTGGGTATTGATTCTGCAGTAATTATTTGAAAAAAATAAAGTGCACAAAGATATGTTTGCAGATAACAAATAAGAAAAATATAAGCATAAAAAGGTTTTAACTGAACATGTGTATGTGTCTTTTTTAATATTTACTGAACTCTGCTGGCAAGCTTTAAAAACCCTGAGGAAACATAAACACAGACAAAATCAGTCCTTAAGAATGCAGTGGGGAGTGTAATTCCTGAGGAGTGTAATTTACTCCTCTCAAGATTTTATAAACATTGCTTAGATTTCTGTACAGTGTGTAGAAGCATGTTGCTGGAAGGTTTTCTGCAGTTCTTTTTAAACTGACAACCTTTCAAAACATGCTGAAACATCTCCTGACCTCTGGGTTACAAAATATGTTGACTTTGGAGTACATTACATGTGCTAACATCCTATTTCTATACTTAGGAAAGCTATAACAAAATAATAAAGGAAACTAAATTTTGCAGATATTAAAATTATTTAATACTAAATATATGTACTTTAATAAGTTTGAATGCATATGACTTGGATGTTTCCCATCTAAGGCTCTTTAAAAGCTTTCCAAACATTAATGYATTCTCATCACATCACAGAGGACATAGTAAATTATCTTCCTCATTTATCACAGAGCAAATACATTACAAAAGCAAATACTTTTCCTCATATGGCAGAACTATTAGGTAAGTTTGTGATGAAAGATTTCTTCAGCTGAAAAAAAAAAAACTTTTTATTCAAAGTGTTAATTTCCCCCTTTTTTATTTTTCTTTCCTTTTTTTGTCTCCTGGGAATTTTGCCCAAATAAAGACTCTACCTCAGGACACTGTATTTCTGCATGTAGAGGTATCACCGTGATATCACCTTCATTTTGCTGCTTTATTCATTCTCCTTCTTTATGTCTCTTTTAAAGATGTTTTACTATGTGAATAAAAATACCTTGGGTTTTACGCAGAAACTAGTATCTAGCCCCCATATCTCACACAAGTGTTTTTAAGAATGAAGTAACTGCACATTCTATGATTAGGAATGGCCTTTCCTCTTCCTTCTCTTCTCTGCAATGTTATAAACCACTTTCCCCAACTGATGAAATTTTAAAACATTTTATGAAATAGAATTCTTAATTTATGTTTTCCAGCTTATAGATATAAACGCAGGAAAAACGTCCTTGTCTCTGGGTTCTGACAAATGACGATAACTTACATTACCATAATGTCTAAGAATTCCAGCCATATAGAAGAGTATTATCATGAGACACTCTACAGCACTCATAGACAGGCTTAGGCTTGATGGTCTTAAATATACATGTAAGAGGAGAGGCAACAGATTGCTATGGACAGATGGAAAAACGCAAGAAAAAATAAGATGATGGCATTAAACCCAGAAATTTTAGCAGTCTACTCAGCAGTCTAACTAGTCTATTTCCAAATTTATTTATAGCATCAGAGTAAAGAAGAGTTTTAAGAAAGCRTTTGAATGAAAATTATAACACAGCTCTGTGCAGACTCTGTTAGTGTCATGGACAGGACGAGAGACCTGTAGAAGTAGAAGATACTTTCTTGACAATTTGCCCTGGTTAAGTGAGGGATTCAGGTGCAGGAACAGGAGAGACTGGAAGTCAGGGCAGATGTAGACTAGTCCACACATCTAGATGGGGATAGCTAGATGCAGATGAGGATGGAGAACAAGCTTAGCAAAATAAATCAAAAGGAAAGAAGAGATAAGGAAGAAACAAAGGGATGGGACAAAATGAATCAACTTGTGACTGAGTAGACAAAGAATACTGTGCAGATCATATCCCACCTTATTCCAGAGTCTAAAGGTTATATCCTCATTCCCTTAGTCTCCACATTTCCAGCTTGTTATGGTGAGTAACACAAAAATATGTATTTCTTCTTCCTTTGCTCTGCCAGGCCATATGCAGGATAATAACTGTAACTGTCAGCCAAATGATACAAACTTCTGCAATGATCCTTACAGATCCCTTCTGAGCATGACTTGCTTTCTTATGTGAAGGAATATGCTCTCACTTTTTTGGAGGGGCAGTGTGAAAGTTGCAGTTTATTTACATGTGTGGGTATATGTACATAGGAAGAGATGTTCATGGATAAATGTCCTCAACCACTTTAGAAAACAAGACAGAAAATATACTTTAATAATATTATCATAGTGAAAAGTTAAGCACTTAAAATGATGAAATTCCATGCAAAATATAGCCTCTGTGACATCAGAGGAGTGGCCACATTAAGAAAAATTTAGTCACAATTACATAAATCTGTTGTGCAAACTTGTAGCTTTTCCTCGYGTGAGATTTACTATGCTTATTTGTATAGAGTATTTTTCATGCAGATGCAGATTTGCTGCGCCCATCCTCTTTACCAGCCAGATGAAAACCTCCTCCACATTGAAAGGCAAGATAAGTTAGCTTACTGACACTAACTGTGCTAAGTGGAGCTGCATTTCTAGCTAAGTTGAAATTCAAGTAGCTATTGTTGGTATCTGCTTGGAGGACGTAGGATGTTATGTTCCTTGTGAAAATATCATATAGATATACCATAGGAGTCCTGAATTTGCCTACAGAATAAAACAGTTGTGTCTCACACAAACAGAAGTATCATTTTTTCCCAGTGGCATGGACTAACGATGTGACTTTGAACATAAGCAGAAAGTTGAAGGGTTTGACTTGACCTAGAGAAGGATCATTGGCCTAGGGACGGGTCACTGCAGGTGAATCACCATCTTTGCTTCTCCTCAGTAGGTAGGAAGGTGCTGTCTTGGCTTTCTACAGAC
Organism: Rhea americana; assembly: GCF_003343005.1. Classification (NCBI taxonomy): domain Eukaryota; kingdom Metazoa; phylum Chordata; class Aves; order Rheiformes; family Rheidae; genus Rhea; species Rhea americana. Next base: position 4,033,284 of record NW_028186745.1, read on the forward strand.
TTGACAGTTTGATCTGAATACAGGAGAGGAACAATCTCCTACCAGACAGCTTCTTTTCCACAGAAAATGCTGTATGTCCTATATGATATTAGGATAGACAGAATTATAAAGGAAACAATCACATTAACCTGTGAAGATAACCCCAAATAATTAGGTTGCTTAGAAGGCTTAATCAATTCTGTTCTTCTAAAAAAATACCTCTGTAGAGGGACACATCCTTGAGACTTAAACATATATGTGCACACAGAAATGCAGAACTGAAGACAACATATGAGGGTTCACAGTTCTCACAATATTTGTCTCTAGACAGTTTGATTTGTCAGTATTTGAGAGAAGAAAGATTCTGTGTCAGCAGCACAAAGTTTATGTATATATTTTTTTCAGGTACTGAGTGTGTAATTAATTGTTATTACACAGTAAGTATTTGGTAGAATAGTGAGAGAATTGATTTAAAGGGATGTATCATTTATCATTTTCATGACCACTGAGATACTACTTTACATTGTCACYTATATTTGTCATCTGACTTAACTCGAAAAAAGGGCAAGAAAAAGATATAAATGATTAATACTCTGCATCCATGATACTGAGAATATTAAAAAAGACCCCTACCCAAATGTTTGCCTAACTTCCAATTTTGCTTGTCTATCATGGAAACTGTACTAGATTTTAAAGAATAACATAAGCATGACCTGTTAACTCATAGTATGGCACTCTGACTAATTCAGAGAACTTAAAAAATGTCAGTGCTTTTTGCAGTTAGTTCCACTTGTGTATCTTAGRCAGATGGATTTACTATACTTCAGTGGGTCCTGAATGTTTAGAAATGCTTTCTTGGTTTTTCTTGACTTTACTTACTGATTGGTAAAAAACTTTTGCAAAACTGAAGATTTAACTGTTTTAATTATGAAAAGTTAGGTTCTCAATGAACCACTCTTTAGGTACCATTTTTGTTTCTTTGAATCATGTTACAGTTCATCTTTAAGCTTCAGAGTACCTGGATGCTTTGTAGAGATGGAGTAAACCTGGCATCCCTAGCTTCTGTTTTATAATGGTAAATTTGACAAGTTAGAGACCAAAGGAGGCTGTTATTGCCTTGCTGTGCRTGTTCAGTAAACATGAGCTAATGTCGGGCATGTAGCAAGGGCAGCTTTTTCTTTCCTTTGGAGTTGTTAAGCAAATGTAAAGACATTATTTTGCATCAATGTTAACAAGAAAAATGTATAAAGCAAGAAATTGAAATCTGTGTGTAAAGCTGTGGATATCATATAAAAGTTCAAAGGTACAATTTATGTAAACAGCTTCTTCCTGATATTAAAGTTAAGACTTGTCATCYACTACCACAAGCTCCCACTAAGAAAGGTCACTGACTTTAACCTTATCTGCTGTCTTCATTATTCTGTATTTCCTACACACTGGACTTCTTCCACCACCTTTCCTAGCATTTCAAAGCTAATATCAGCCWTTCTTGATAACAGCTGCATTCTTACATATGCCTCATTTTCCACTGTGTGGTCCTTATCTCCCTTTCACAGTACAGAGAGACTGGTGTGAGCTCTTCAAAACGAAGTGAATTTTGTCCTGAGCTAGYCCTTCCCAATATAAAGGGATATTAACCTTGCATTAAGGCTTGCCTGTGGGCAGCTACTCCACTGTGAGAATCTGTGTTAACCTTTTTACACTGATTGCAATGCTGTTTTGTTCATACATCTGCTTTGAGACTGTGCCATGCAAGGCCAAATTTCAGTCCATGGTTTCCTAGCACAAGATTTAYTTTCCTTTTGTCACCTTGCTTAGTTTTTACTTTACAGGGCCAGAGCTCATTTTGCTCATCTTTCTTCATGAGAGATCACTATGTAGTTTGTAAAGAGTGGATAGGTAACATGGAAAGGAGGAGGTCTTCAGATTACTTACATGAGATAGAAAGAGAGGTGTATAATTTCAGACCCCAGGTACCTACATAGTTGGTGGAGASAAAATTATTTCCGGAGAGTGATTTAGACTAAGAAGCTACTTGAAACACTCTGAGCTGCCTTTTGAAAGTGCTTGGCTCTCAAGGGAGACAAGGCACCTAAATAGCTGCACAGAGGGAAGAACAGAAGTCCAAAATCCCCCTGGGCTGTGAAGGAACAGCCTATAGCACATCCAAGCAGCATGGTCTTATATATAAAAAGGTCTTATACAATGTACTAGGCAAAAGAACTTTGGACATCCATTATAATAACTCATTTCATTATCAATTAAGAATAAACTGTACTCTGTTATCTTGTCTAAAGATCAGTTACTAATATGTGAAATAAACCTATACATTATAAAAAGGAGGTAGACATGCAATTAGAGCAGTTGAGCTGTATCCTCTTTGTGCAGTTCCTTTTTTTTTTTTTTTTTTTTTTTTTTTCTGGACTGTGAAAGAAGAGATAATCTCTCATGCAGTGTCAGCATGTCCCATAAAATTCATTGCAGAAAGCTTATGTTCTTGGACATTAAGCATGAGAAATCATTTAAATGCTGAACAACAACAGAGTTTGACCTCAAAGTTAAAAAAAAAAAGAAATTTTAAAAGACAGCGTTTACCAGATTTCAAAATACTGCATATTCTCAGTAGTGTTATTCTTTAACCAATGCAGGCTAAAAATATATATTTTAGTGGTCACTGAAATTTTAAAAGTAAAATCCCATGAAAGGAAATTTCAGGCCCTAATTAAAACATAAATGAAATCTGAAACCTATCGTGGTTATGTTATCATGCTGGCAAGCAGGGTTTTTTCTTTTGACATTCTCCGTTATGATGCAGGGCAAGGCTTCATCTAGCCTAGAGCTGGGGAGAGGGCAGCAACAAAGGGGGAAGCTGTGTTTTACTGTAAACTCTAGTTGTCTCTACGTCTCTGCTAATTCCACTGCTGGCTTCTAGCATACAAGGCCTTCTTATTCTTTCTTCCTGAGAGCTAACAATGMTGTTCATTGATAGTACATCAAATATTCTCCCCCCAAATCTATTTTAGTCTTGCTGGCCTTGTTGCCAAACTTGAAGGCTGCACGTTTGTCAACTCTTTCCAAACCCTCTGCAGGGGACAAATAAAGGGTGATTGAAACATTTCTACTGCCTTTTCTGTTCTGTCAAGGGAAAAAAWATCTTTAGCATTCCCAGATGTTAAGGTATCTATTCACTGATCTCGTGTTCTCTGAAATGCAGCAGCAGCAGCACAGTACAAAGATTCAAACAGACATTGATCTTATTTCACAGCTATTCAGCTCTGATAACTGTGGGTCAAAGTAAATTCCAGAGGGGTTTAAACATGCACTTTTGGTTTGCATCTTTCAATTCTGCACCATCTGTAATACCATATTCACAGAAGGCCAAAATGTGATCCATTGAAACCAACAGTATTATTTGAAGTCGCCTGCTTTAAGTTTTGTTAAGCAGATCATCATCTGCTGAGTGACTCCTACATCCTGCAGTGATAATACTGAGGTGCACACACAAAGGCTTCTAGGGACATTTGTGGATAGGTGCATCCTAAAATCAAAGGCATGTTTTTGTTATTATAGTTGGATGTTTAAACTCTAATCCATAATGAGTATCGCTACAATATGACTACATATACAAAATATTTGTGATTCAAAGAATACTTTTCTATAAACATAATCTTACTGACTGCTCTGAMTGACTGAAATGGTCACATAATTGGTTCAGATTTTTGCATTTCTGTTTACACTAGAATAACTCAGAGTCTATAAGATCTATATATAAATATATAGTCTTAATACTGAAATGATGGAATAACAGTTTTATTGTTTACAGAATTTTACTATGTCATTATAAGTCAATAAAAATAAATGAAATAAACAAATAAATAATGACTATATACAAGTAGCCCTTGCATGCAGGTGGAGACAACAGTATRTGACAGTAAGATATGAGGTTCGTTTTTATCAAAAACATTGATATGAACCAGAAAYCACAATAACAAGCTGTGACTATTTGAGATGCCTTGATTACTACTTTGCCTGGCCACATAATAATATCTGAGGTAGGCAATCAGGCACCAAAAGTTTAAGTACTGTTACACTSTGAGTCCTTTTCTGAATACATGCTGTGGAACAATTTTTAGGCAGTTTACCAAAACTGCTAGTGCTTAAGTTGATATTTTTGCACATCAACTCATATAAGCAAGAAMGCTCATGTTTCCACTGGCTTCAGCCCTCCTCTAAGTTAGCTGTTGCTTTTGTTTGCTGTTTAGATGTCTTAACCTGTTTGTTAAACTCCTCTGCAAGTATCAATGGGAAGCAACAGATTCTTATTGCAGTTTTCATCCCCTCCTGCCCTCAAAATGCCGTTTGCGTCACTAGACGAAATGAGCACCATGTATTCTTCCTCTAGCGTCGCAGTTTTCTCCCCTCTCCTCAGCGACGAGCCCCCCGACCCCTGAAGGCAATTGGGCACAAAAAGGCGGCTGTTCTCTCAAGTCTTGAAAATTTTTCCATATTTTGCTTAGGTCTAAACCTACGACATCTAAAACTTCCCCTTACCGTATTGATGATAATTAGGTAATGTAACTAAGCCTATCTTAAGATAGCATGTCTAGGTAAATAACAATAAATCAGAGAACTACAATCTCTCAAAGAATGCAAGGAAATCACTTTAAATTACTCTGCAAAATGCATTAGATATTGGTGACTGAGCTTTCAAATCTACTGTTTCAAAGAGGGAAAGAATCATTAATATTGCATTCTAACCTCATAGATATTAAATTAATTTTTCATTTATCTTCATACATTRAGTGCACGGGAAAAGCTTACAAAAAAGAAGATACCTCAAGAAAATAACTCTTACACACTTAAGAGAATGTATCTGAGAGCTATATTTAATTTTTTCAGTTCATGCTTGTGAAATGTGTTATTATAACTGCTAACACAGCAATTAAAATCTAATCAATATATCATTGCATTTATACAGCAGATTTAGAAAGTTTAACATATCTGAGCTAATGGTGGATTTCTCTCAAAAGGTCTTTAGGTGCGATTATGTTTTTAATGGATTTGCTCTTATTTATTTAACTTTTTTATTCTTCCCCCTGAAAAATTACTTCATCAAACTGAGGATAACTAATTCCCCCTTCCTTCTTTTCTTCCCTCTGACTCTGAGTTACATTGATATTGCTAGCAACTCTGTATCAACTGTATATGGGTAGGAATCTTCTCTGATCTTGTAAAAGACTTTTAGGCAGACAGAAAGTAAGAAAAAAWTAATGCTACCCAGAAGAATGTGCCTTTTCTGTTCTGAAGGAACTGTGACTGTTCTCCTAGGGACTGAAATTTCAAGCAAATGCAAGTGCACTTGCTAACAGGTTGCTTTTGTTTCTTTAATTATCCCAAATAGACAAAGCTCATTACAGCCATCTCTGGTGGGTATACGGAGATGTTCCACCTGTGCTCTTGGTGCTGAGTCTCAGCCAAAGTGGCCTTTTCATGGCATCACAGTGGTATAATTTGGTAATTTTTATTCTCTGCTTGCCCAATGATTGCACTGGCCAGCAATTGCAGTTTCTTTACGGCAAAGACATAGCCCTCAGAAGCACCTTTGTGTATCTTATRCTACAAGATAAGGCTGAGCGTTGCACTTCTCCATTGGATTCAGCTAAAACAAGCTGGGACTTGCTTTTGCCTCCTGTCTCTGAGAAATGCACAGCTTTTAGATGGGTTTCCCAAAAGGGACGCCTTAAAAGCAGCTTCTCCTGAGCTGAAAATTATAAGTCTGCAATACCAATCAAAACCAATGTATGCACTAGAAATGTGGGATCTGCTTTCTGGGAGTTCATGAGTCRGCTGTGAATTACAAAGCTCCAGCTTTAAGCCTTGGAGCCAGAGTTGTACAGTGCCTTGTACAAGTGACTCCAAACACGTGCCTCTCAGTCTGCGAAGTACCAGCTGGAGCTTGGTATGTGCAACGAGCACAAAAGCCCCAGCAGGCACCTGATGATTTTTAAGTCCTTTTCAGCTTATTTATTTACAGCTTGAGGGTACACACAGATACTCACTAGGATGTAAGTACATATCTGTTGTTTAGGTGTGCTCAGGGTAGTAACAGGATGTTACCGCTAAGGTGTTTTATGACTTTCATACCTTTCCAAACAACAACAAAATAGAATAGAATATTATTGAGATTATTTAATATTGAACTTCTTGCACAAGGGATTAATGTGGGTCAGGGARGAAGGGTGCTGTGGCCAAGGACATATCTGTTGCCCCCCCCCCATCATTACTGGTCTAAGATGTCCCTGGGGTTTGTCCTGTAGCCTAACATGGCAATGGGGCTCCTTCCTTTCTTTCCTTCCCTGCCCTTTGAGCAGGTTATCTTGCTCCATCCAAACTGTTCTCAGACCCCAGAGTCTCGCCCTTGATGTAGCACCTCCACAGCAGCACCGCTGGTGATGAGAGGCAGGGAAAAGAGCCAAGTTAGCCTCTCCATGGCCTGCTCTTGGCCTGCAATGGGTGTGCAGGTGCTCTTGCCCCAGATCTAGWGGAGGAGGGAGTACAMAGAGTGAGACTACCTGCAGTGGGGKGAACGGCATGGTGCTGAGCAGGACACAGGACCAGCCTTAGCAGCGAGCAGGTCTGGTATCACTCAGSATAATGCAAATTTAAAACCACAGCACTACCACCTTGTTGACAGACTGCTCGTCTCTAGGTTATCATCTCTCTGAGACAAATCGTACAACAAAGAATGGCTTCAGCAGCAGCYGCTGAGCAAGGAGGGTAGCAGGACCAGAGGCAGGAGAAGAAAAGAAAGCACTTCAAAATGATGCAACACAACCAACATAGTGGAAGCATCGACCCGCTCACCGAGCGGCTTGTGTAAATAGCACGTGGCTACAGGGTAGCGTTCAYGGAAGTCGGCACGGAGCAGGTGGACAGGACGGAGCAGATGGAAGCTAGTATAATATAAATGTATTATATTCAAATATATTCTGCTAGTATAAGCAGAATCACTGATGGGGAGCTCAACAAGAGTAGCAGCAGCAATGTTTGTGTGTGTATAGCCGGAGTAGTTTAACACAACATCTCCTTTACTCCAACATGCACAAATTCATGCCACATGATTCTGGTCTGTCTCAGCATAAATCATCTGGTGGCTGAAATGACAGTGACTCTGCACTGGAGGGGATTTGCTGGGCTTATACAACTCGGTTAGCTGTGTGGATGGTAACTTCAGCTAAACAACAGTAACAATCAGACCACAGTAGAGCTACAAGGGARTTAATTTCAACGCCTTACAGGTAGTTTCTTTCATTCCTTTGTCTAGAATTTGGCATAGATTTCAAGAAAATATTCTCATTATTGCGTCTAAAAAAAACTATGAATTTTAAGAAAATCCTTATGTACTGAACACACGCAGCTGGTACTCCAAATCAGACTGCTTTATTTAGGYTCTATACAGCAACTTTAGCTTTTGGAAAATGAAAAAGTTATTTATATCTCCTTTAATTCATGACATGTGAATTRAAGAAACCCTAAACTTTTGTGCTATAGAGGAAGGAATTTTGTCAATGCRTATGAGGAAGCATTGTTTTAAATGCCGAGAAGAGATGTGAATAGCCATTTATTTTTCTATAAGGATACAGAATTCTCCAAGCTTCTCTAAAGTCTTTCTATGCTGCATGCCCAATACAGCATTATGTCCCAAGTTTTCCCAGCACCAGTATGATGAGTAAGCTTTCTACCTCCTTTTAACTCAGATGCTTACTCTATAGAAAGAAGAATATAATATTTTTCATGTATCACATTGTTTAGGTGTGAATTAATAGAAAGAATGCCACAGCTTTTCTTTTTTTTTTCAGTTGGAGAGTTTTAAATATTCATCCTTCATCCCCTAAAAATTAGGAAAGATCACAGAAAACATAGAATATGGACAAATTACCTGATGGTAACTCTACCCACACACATGCACACACATTAAAAAAAAANAAAAAAAAAAAAAAAAAAAAAAAAGCCACACTTTAAAAATGCAAAGATGTTATAAATATTTAATTAAACTTTATTTTCTAATTGCATTGTTAAAAGAACTTTTTTCTGTGTGAGGACTCCTACAATAAGTAGCTATACTGAAATAACTGAGGCTTCCATTGTGCTTCTGTATCGTACTTCTCTGATGTTAGTCATTTATCTCTATAAAGGAATTTTCCCGGTAATACAGAGATTAGTGGAAAAGAGGTGTATAGTTAAATATTTAGCTTTCGTGTCTTACATTGTCCTGACAGAGGTCATAATAACCTCTGTGCTCCAAAACAAAAGGCATTCTAGCCTGCATGGATTTGATGTTTACTAGCAAACATAGAGGAAAATATGAGGAATGTAGATAATCCAATATAGACTATCACAGATTGATATAATACCAAACACAATTTCATGTGCTCGCTGTAGTCCAGAGAGATACACAGTCAGTAGAAGGCAAGCAAACACTGGCTATAGGCAGTGTAGAGTTCCCACAGACAGGGTCTATATCATCCTCCTTGGTTGATTTTAGTCATGAACAGTCATTCTTACAAATCCTACATGACAATAATAAGCTTAAAACTGAAAATGAACAGTTAAGATAAAGGGATATAGAAATGTCAAAGCTGCAAAGGTCAAATGAAGAGTGGCCTATCAATCATTCTCAAAAGTCAGAGCATTTGCTGACCATCTTTTCCATCTTTTTCCCAGCCAGGAGTTAGGAGAGTTTTTCAGTGCACCATACTTACTTATCCTTACTGAAATCAGCTTTTATGGATAAGTATACCACACAACACACAACTGGATAATTAAAACCCAGCATGATCTAGTATAATTAGAAAATCGATATATTTCCTGCTATAGAAGTTGTTTACATTTATTTCAGCTTTCATTTAACAAACAGAAGGAACCCCCATTCGAAGGAACCTTGCGGACTAATATTAACACAATTAGAAGATTATTAAGGGTTCACTCACTTGTTTTCTATTGTAACTCTGGCAGTACCAACCAAGACAGATTCTTTCCACCATGCCCTCACACCCTTCCATCACGCCCTTACGACACTCAATCCTTCCCCTCCGCGTTCAGGCGCTCCTTGCGGCACGCTAGCTGTCCTCCCCCAGCTGTGGCTATGTAGACTGCCTTTTCCTCTGGGGGGTCCTAATGATATTCTCCGTAATGAGCCGTGGCTGTGTTGTACCCCACRATTCCCTCCTCCTACTCTGCTGTTTCCCAATCTTTGCTCATTTTCTCCCCACCCCCTGCTAGGACATTTTCCTGTGCTGGCAGAAGCTTTGTGTGCTTCCTATGTACTCTCTGATGCATGAGCCTGTGGTTTTGAATATCCTTGATTTCTCATTCTGCTGGAGGCTCTCTGTTTATGTCCATTATACCTCCCAATACTCCCAATCTTCTTGTTTCTTACACTAAGTACCATATACATCCTCTCTGCTTTTTCAGAGCCAGCCGTTCAGGTAGAGGTCTTTGAAGGATATCTCAAATATCTTTCAAGTTATCTCTAAAGTTTAAGCTGTTTATTGAAATTTTAACAGAACACTAGACACAACATATTGGAAGGTTTCAATTCTAAATATCATACTTGCTATTAAAATCAACATTTGATAACAGATCTAAGGAATACAAGAAGCACTCAGGGGAAAAATCTGCCATGAATAAGGAACGGAGCAAAAGATGCTGGGAGCATGCAAAAAGCKCTTTCCTGTTTCATTAAGCTTTTCTACACAATGGTTCTTTCCATAACTATGTAAACTGCTAATGAGTAAAGTAGTGCATGATGACCCATAAGCTCATGCATCCRTAGCTCATTAAGCCACAGAAACTATACTCTCAGTACAAAATGGTCTAAAAAAGGGAAAGCAGGTGCATTGAATTTGGAAACACACAGCTTAGCATTTCAAATCACTTTAGAACACTCTGTAAGTAAGGAAGTGATAGAGATGGGAAAATGTTCTCTGTATTGCTGAAAAATAAATAGACTTTTGCCTGCAAGCAATAACCATTTGGGATCAGTGAGACGACAGGTTCTAACAGACACCCCTTTGAGTCTTCTAATCACTACRCATACTTCTTACTGCATGCATGCATGTAGAAGATTTTCTTTACATTTTATTTCCCATTAAAAATGGCAGTGCAGATAGGTAGTGGATGTGTCCAAATATATAATCTGATTCCTTGCATTGCCGCTAAAATAGCAAATGTGCTAAGCAGGATATTCTTGGATCTTAGTGCAAGGAGTCCTTCTGAAATTACACCCTGACCGAACATAGTTTTCAGTAGCTAGAGGCACCAAATAAACACTGTAAAATCACTAATAGCTCCAATCTTTGCAGAGTCCTGTAGGGTGCCTGGAAGCTGCAAAATGTCTTCTAATGAGAAGTGTGTTATATAGACTGTACAGAATTTTTTATTTAGCTAGTAGATATTATTCAGAGATGTTTGTACTGTATGGAATACATTTTGCATTTTTTCTTCTTTACCTTTCTGTCTATTCTTGAGTGGGAAGATACTACTGAAGGAAGAAGATGGTGTCCTTAATAGGGTTCATTCCTTTAAAGGGCTCATGGATAGGTCAGCATAATGGAGAAGAAGGAACTGAGGAGTCATAACTGTAATCTGATTTTCCATCCAAGGAATGAGCCAAATTATTATTACTATTGCAGTAGCAGCCACTGTGACTAGGTATTGCTAGTCAGGCACTGCTTTAGACAGTGCAAAAATACGATAGTTGAAGTCCTCCAAAGCTTGCAGTTTTTGCTTCTGACAAAGCAAACAGGTGGAAAACATGTGGAGAAAATAAAGTTTTAATAATTTCAGTCACAGTTCACTTTGGCCATCACTAATAAATCTACTTCAGTAATAAATAGTCTGAAAGAGAATGATACCTGCCTTGAGTTTTTCTGCGGCATATACCTATAGCTATTTGTGTGTGTGTTGGGGGAGCTCTGATGCTCCTCTGATGAGTCCAGGCAAAGACGTGGGAAAATGAAAGGGCTTCTGAGATAATGACTGCCTCTTTCTATGACTTTTTTGTCACTTTTGTAGAGGACTCTGCAGAACAAGAACATCTCTTCTACTCTTAATGTGGTTGTGCAGAAACATCAGCAGGAGAAAAGCCCTTTTCGTTACAGGAACTGTCACCTGARAAGGCTTTATTGTTCCAAAAGGCAATTCTTCAGGCTAATTTCTTTCGATATACTGATACCCTGTTTCTGTTTCTGTCCCTTCTCTGTTAGCTGTATGCCCAAAGACTAATTGGAAAATGAACACTTGTCTTTTAAAAGTCTCTCACTTATACCAATAAATAACTGTCCACCATTAGCAGATATTCTAGCTCTGCCAACAGCAGTGTTTGAATCTYGGATAATTTTTTGCAGGCACAGTTACTGGGCAGTAGCAGATATAGCTACTAGGAASTAAAAATAACAAAGAGAAGGAAGAGCCCAGATCAGAGACTTACCTTCATTAYTCATCGTGAGAGAAAACTATTTATGATAAGGGGTGGTAGGCGCTGTCTAGATAGAAAAGCCAACTATTCTCAAAGGGAAATGCAAGAAGTAGAACTAGAACTGGGGGAAATCTTGGTGGATTTTGTCTTTTATGTGAAGGATGCACATGACAGCAGTATTGCTTGCTAAAGGATCTATCTCCAGCACACAGGGAAGATTACTAAAGAGGCAAGTGTACAACCATCGAGAGGATGAAGCCTGACAATGAAAGAAAGGGCATTTTACATATAGATAGAATAAAAGATTTGGGGTGTTTTTTAAGGGATTTTTTTTTAACAAAGAATGTTATTGTTCTTCCAAAACAGAATTGATTCAATTATCTTTAGGTCTCTGAACCATTTACTCCCCCAGAGAGAGCCATAGTCCTGAATCCCTATTTATCTTATGTAAGTGGAAAGGTTTTAAATTGCAAAGACATCTGAAGTTGATGTGCTAAAGAGAATCAAAGAAACTGATTTGGGACTGGAGACACTCTTAGAATTAATTTCAATGCAATATTTCTGAAATTATTTCTACTATTATTTACATATATAGATAGACTTTCACCACACTAGTTTATTTTTCTTGCTTACTACTCTAACTGGTATATTTTCAAAACTGAAGTTTTACAAAATGCATATATAATTAAAAACAAATACTATTTTTATCAATATTTTTTACAAAGATTCAGTCAGAGTCTCTTTCTCCTAGGATTATAGAGCAAATAGAACAAAGAAAATAACATTAATGCAACAACAATTCTTTCCTTTTTTTACATGTTAGAGATGCAACAAGACCCCTCAATCTTCCTGAAGCCAGTTACTCCTATTTTAAGCCTGTTTTCATCTTATACTTTTAAAGAGAGATACAGACTTTTACAAGTCTTGACTTTTACTAATAGTGAAATGATTCTTTTTCTTTTCATTGTTTTTTCCTTCTCCAATCTTTGTTTAGAATAAAAGGAATGTTCTTTGGAATAATGTTCTTAGTAGGCAGAAATCAGTAGTGTAGATGCATACAAAAGAATGAAACTTGTTACGAAAATTTCTATTGCTTTTACTGTCTTTCTTAATTTCAGTTCCCATCTGAAAATCTAAATTTAGCAAAAATTTATTCACTCAATTTTTCCTTATTTATTAGAAAACAATCAATAAATATAATCCAATTTCTCGTTGTCTCTCAAAATATTAGCTTTTCCCACTTTTCCCATTATTGTAAGGACAAGGATGTAGAATGCAATTTTTCATCTGTGTGAAAGATAACACTTTTCTGGATTTAGAGCAATGTGTTTTCCACACAGTTTGCCCAGAAGATCTAAAATTACTGCAGTTGTGCCTATAAGCTATACAGACTCCACATAAATGCCAGAATACAATATTTTACCTTAAAAATCTACATTTAAAGCTAGACTGATGGCTTAAAAATATAAATATCCTCTTAAAACTATTCTTTTTATCTATACATTTTTTTAGATAATAGACCTGATGATACTAAAATATTAAATTGATTTTTTGTTATTTAGGCTGTATAGTTTTTACATTTCCTTTAGCTTGATCTATAAAACTATAACAAAAAATTCTGTTTTATTTTTTTCAGATTTTGTTACTTTTTTCCTCTAACTTAGTTGAATTCAATGTTGTAAAATATTAGCTGCAAATACTGCATTATTCATTTTTAGAAGGTTAAGCTTAATTGGCTGTTTTCTGATTACTTTGGAACCAAACTCAGAAGTTTAGTTCTATTACAGACTCATGTTATATCATAGCCAAAATGTTTTTATGTACACACATTTAGCTCTGTTTTATATATAATACATTTGGGGCTAAGTAAGTTATAATTGTTTCATACACAGGAGTAAATCCATAAAAATATGACATATATGTTATCATTCTGGATGCAAAGGACGGAAAATACTCACAAAAAAGCCTCCTTTATTGAAGGTGCTCATAAGACACAAGAGCTTAATAATATGTACCTGCTTTAGGAAAACCTAAGGAAAAATAGTAGGGCTTAGTTTAAATAGTAAGGGTAGTGATGTGTTATGGCAGTACAAGGGATGTATGATAAGCTGCTGTACTGCCAGGATAGGCCCTGAGTATATATGCAAAAGATTTTTATGTTACACAGTGAAATAACTTTTGATGAACACAGACACGTACATGCCTAGTATAGTTACACATACTCATTCTGAAACTTTTACATTTCTGCTAACAAGTGTGCTTTAAAATTCAGTGCTTTCCAATAGAAGTGAAAAATGGTCCAGATAGTCATTTCTCCTAATTTGTCATTAAGATTTGTGAAGCTCCTAGCTCCTATTCAGAGCTGTATTACGTTTCATTCTGAACAGACAAATAGAGATATTACAAATATGACTTAGTGAGGATTCAACATTGTTCTCTAACTCAAAAATAAATTATCATTGTTTAAGCAGTTGTGCAGCACCTGCCATGCCACAGTAACTGATTATGTGTACTGTAACTCTTTCAAAAGCAAAGACAATCATGCTATCTTACACTTTAGCAACAGTTTACCTTGCATTTACAATACACTAATTATATATAACAGTAATTGCTGCTGGGGATCATTTACTGAGGGTCAACCAATATACAATAACTCACTCTTTTGAGATCCCAATTAGGTGACTTCGAAATAGCCAACAATTCTACATACGCCACAATTTCCATCTTCAGTCATTTTTAGCTTGTAAAGTCTTGCTTTTCATCTGTGGATTGCTTGTAAACTGCTACTGGCAGTCCAACACCTTTCTCCGTGTATGTGGGTTGAAGAGCTGTAGAAGTAACAATGTACCAGGCACTGGTACAGAAATGGAATCAGTTCCATTCCCAAATTTCTTGATTATTTCCTAAGTTTATCCAGGATCAAGATTATCAAAGAGTTTTATACTAGATAACCACCACTGGCAGAATTTTGGTAGCTGAAGCTTTTCCTGTTAGCTGTTAAATTGGTTTGTAGTATCAGCTTTGTCTCTTCTCTCTCTCTACATCTGCCTGCAACCTCTATTGTCCTGAGGATTTAGACAATCCCTTAAAAAGCTCAAACACCTTGAATCCAGAACTAGAAAAAGGCTATTTTAAATTCTCTTCTTTCCAGGAAAAGTTAGATCCATTTCAACCTTAAAGCATAGGCATCCATCTGGAGGGTAATCAAGCCCCGATGCTCGTGATACCATGGAGCCTCCTTCTCTATTTATGGCAGTTCAAAGCTACCTCCACGCACAGCCTCAGCAGTGAAATATCACAAGAACTGCCCAGCTGGGTGAGTGCCAGATGCCCACATGGATCTTGTCATCCATTAAGATAATTCTGAAAGAAGCATAGTGAATATAGGACACAAAAACTCATGAATTATCCTCCCTCCCTTGGGATGTTCTGACAGCTCAGAGGAGTCAGTCCACACCCACGCTTGTTAGCAGATTGCCACAAAGCAAAACAAGAGGTAGGAGCAGGGAGACTGCAGAGCAGTGGGTGATAGATCCATCAGTGACACCGTTCAGCRATAATAAGGATAAAATTCTAAATCATGAGCAAAGTTCAAAGGAGAGGACACATTCAGCTTCTGAGAGACACTGATTACCCAGTCTTCCTTTTCRATCTACTTCAAGCTCTACTTCTAGTTATGGAACAAACTCAGGCAAAATGGAGTTGAGAAGAAGGACGTGTTTGCAGAATGTGGTGCGAATGGGGATTTGGTAGTTTGGCAGGTACAGATGGTGGACTGCAGCAATTCACAACACTAACAGAAAACACTGGTCTTTTCCAGTGTGAAGAAAAATAATGTTAAAATAAAACTGTTTTGCTTCTAAAATGRTTAATTTAGATGATTTAGATAACATGGAGTCAGACCACAGTGAAAACGAGATATTCCATAATTTTAAGATTAGACAGACGTGGTACCTTTTCAATGTATTGTCTACATAATACAGATCCAATAACCTTACTTGTCCAGATTGTATCATACTTTTTTTCTATAAAAAAGTCATATTTCAAAGGTAGGAACAGTCCTGAGATGGTTTTCCTCRTGCCACTAAGAGGAGCAACTGAAAAACAAATCTAAAAAATAAATCTTCTGACATTACAATATCAAAAGAATAACATTTACTGCTGGAAAGCTCAACTGCTAAAATTATAATTGTCTCTGAAGTTTGATGAGCACTATGACTAAAATCAACCCTTCAAAAATATTTATTATGTTGTTCTCAGTATCAGCAATTTTTCAGGTATACTTATGCTGAAAAACAAGAACCATTAACTGGTATGCTCTTTACTCACACAAATGCATACAAAGAAGTTGAAGTAAGAACAACTGATAAAAGAAAATTAGCTGAAAATATAATTGAAGAGTTGATATGACTAATTTACTTGTTTTCTTTTGTCATAGTAAAATATATTCTTTGCTCTTGAATTTCCAAAACTAGATACTAGATAGCCAAGTAATCAACAGCCTCATTCACGTACAATTTTAAATAACATGAAAACAATGATTAACTGATGGAATTATCTTTTGTATTTGGTCGTGATAAATCATCAGCACATCTCAGGTTACAGAGTTACATTTTCATGAACTTAATCAAAAATACAAACTTATTAAAAAATCTGAGATATAAAATTCTATGACATAAAATTCAGTGACATTTCCAATTAGAAAATTGCATGATGTAAAATATTTAGAAGTAAAATGTTTCTGAAAGCTCTATTTTAAATGTCTCTGACTCATCATTCATAGTGTGAATGACTGCTCATTCACATACTGTGTATTGATAACAAAAAGGAAGATATTCACAAGCTCTAACCAGGCATGCCACCTAAATGAAGGGTTTAAGCTTCTATACAGTGAATGGTGTAAGTCTTCAGCATGCCAAAGTCAAGATGAAAGCCACCTTGATGGGGAGACACAAGTAATTTCCATAGAGCAGTTCTATCTGACATGAGATGTTTGATGCTGTAAAGGCATGAATCCCTATACTGACTATATGSGGAACTGACTGTGATCAAATATTGGCTTACAATGATATTTCCTAATTGGTTTGAGCTGAAAAGCCTTTACATTGCCGCCTCCTCACTTTTCTCTATGGCCAGCCACTCCTACCCTTTCTACCTACAGGTRCTAGCGTTGATCCACCCATGGTGCYACCAGCACAGTGATCCAGTGAACCTGAACTGGTTTTCTTTCTTTTTGAATTAGCTTTCAGCTGTTTCATGAACCTGTCATCATGAACACTGATGCTGGTTGAAAGCAGAGGAGAAGGACATGGGGCYAGGTGACAGGGAAAAACAGATTTATATTGCATTAAAATAATCTTCAAACATCACAAYATTAATGGCTAATCCAGCTACCAGATCAGATTAATTTGCTCTGTGTGCCCTTTAGAGGCCCCAGTGACTACTTCATGAGCCTATTCAAGTTAGAGGTCTCAAGCTGGACAAAGTGAATGCTCTCTATAATATACTAATAGYAAGAACCTAAAGGTCTTGACATCACCAGAAGCTAGACATCTCGGTATCTTTGTGTGTCTGACTCTAAACAGCTTTTATATTTTGGGWAAGTCCCTCTTCAGTGTTAACTGTGTCAGAAGCATTTAAAACAGAAGATAAAAAAMCAATCAAACAAAAAAGTTGGCATGTTCAGAAATTCCAGGAAACAGTTAATAGAAAAATTTGCTTCCTCTTAGGGCTCTTCCATGAAAGCAGAAGCTTGCAAAGTCTCTTCTCTATTAAACTGCTGGTGTGCTGGCAGCTCAGACAGCACTAGACACCAGACCCCATTTCCTACCTATCCTGTTCTCCTTTCCTGAAGGAGAGACTATAGCAACCTCCAAAATAAAACAGGAGTCTGAAAAAGAAGGCAGTATTCATAAAACTCAAATGATAGTGCACTGTAGCAGGTAGCAATGCTCACAGAGAAATCTTTCAGGTATACGGAGTTATTCTTTGTATGTGTCCATCCACTAACTACTACAATAGCACCTTAATCCTCATTTTAATTTTTGATTTAAATTAGGTTGTAGTTACTGTTGATAATGCATGAGCATAAGTATCTRCTAGAATTAGGTAAATTATTCCAACAACATCCTGGACAAACTATTCATAATAACTCCAAAGATCTTTCATTCCCCAAAGGTAATTCCAAACAATTTCARTCCTGGACTCTGCCCTTGTAAATGTAAGCTTTGTTCTTTTTTTTTAACATAAGAATAATTTCATTAATGTAATGACTCATACGATTGGAGGTATCAATATAAATAAGCTTTTAAAATATGTGACCTTTCCAAAGCACTGAGAAACTAAAAACTGCATCTCAGATACTGAATCCATGATCAAAGAYCTGTGTTTTGACATCTATTATTTAYCACACACACAAAGATTGTACAATTTTGGCTACTCTATTTGTAAGTCATCTCTCTTTTTATTAGAATTRCAATCCATATTAAAAGAAAAAGACATCTTTCTTCAGGTAATAAATCCTCTAATTCTGCATTATGTAAATTGAACACATTGAGTAAAAAAAAATAGGAAAGGGAGAATAAGAAAACACACAACAAATACAAAATCTCTCTATTAATACAATTTGAATTACAACAGATTTGTAGGTACTTTTTGTATAAATCCTTAAAAGAATTATAAAAGCAATGATAAGAAAATAGTTCTCATATCACTTTTAAYGAGCACAAAAGTACCATGCATGCCTTAGAAATTCCCCAAAAAATCAGACCCTGAGTGAATTATTCAAAAACACAACTGTTTATTACTCAAACAAATTTCTAGAATGAGTTGTAAAAGGAACAAACATATAACCCTACAGCCCCACATCTCAAATCTAACCATCGCATTAATGTAAGCTACCTAAATTTGTAATCCTTTCTGATTTTTTTTTCTAAATAACCRTAATGAAGGTTAATTGAATTGTGTGCTTCATTAATTTCTCTAGTAAATGAATTTCTTATGTATTAAATAGTYACTTGATATATTTTATTTCTTGGTAAGTATGGCATTTTTCTAATATTTCCTTGCATACTAATATTTTCAGTTATCATTTTCAGTTATTGGAAGAAGTCTAACATATTGGAATGTAGCACTTTCCTATTTCAAAGATACTTTAAACAAGTAAAATGACTGATGCAAGAGAAGGTGACATTTACTGCAGGGTTCAAGGTAGGTAACCTACACATCACATGAATACTTTAATCTAGAGAGGTACATTTAAATTCTTTTTTGCTAATCCAAATGCTCTCTCTCTCTCTCTTTGCTTTCTGTCTCCATGGTTCTCAAGGGCTGCTCTGAGTTCAGTGGAAACCCCAGTTTCTTTGTATATAGGCMTTTGTGTGTGTTCTTTCTGATGAGCATGAAAATTAAGCATTGAATAAATCTCATGTTTCAGATCATATTTTGTTTTCTTGCATGAGAACAAAAAAAGCCCTGATTAGTCTATTATTCCACCTTAAATAAAAGTATAAGAGAGAAAAAAGAAGACAGATTACGAGAAACACTTTTATGTTATCTTTTGCTTTTAGTTGGCTAGAGTATTCTGGGAGGAATATATGACAAAATTTTTGATTGGGATGTGAATTTTCAACACATCACTAGTAACTTACTCTCAAATTTATTCTCAAATATTTGGACTAAAAATCTATTTGTATCCTATTATTCRCAAGCCTGACCCACAGCAGAGGGGTTCATCGACCTGTAGTTTTTAATCAGACCAACATCCATTTACCACTACTGAAGTGCTAT
Organism: Rhea americana; assembly: GCF_003343005.1. NCBI lineage: Eukaryota > Metazoa > Chordata > Aves > Rheiformes > Rheidae > Rhea > Rhea americana. The sequence continues at coordinate 4,052,530 of NW_028186745.1, forward strand.
ACAAAGGTGTGCRGTACATGCTACAAATAAACAATTGTTAGAATTTTTCTTTGCATCAGTTATGTTATGTAAAGTCAAACTTAATTTCCATGAGCCCTTTCGATGTACTAGTTCATAAAATATTAAATATCATAAACAATTCTAAAATTAGATAACTCATGAATTGCACATTTATAATAAATATGTGATACATGTATCTAGGCATGTTSTGCTCTGTGTATTCATCACATGCCTTGTAAACAAACAGGAACATCTCCTAAAAAAAGCCCATTCCAAACTTTAAGTATTTCACATCCATTAACAAATATAAAAAAACATAGTTCAACTAAGATCATGTTAAAGTAGTCATACCACCATGATGTTCCAAACTGTAAGAGCTTATCACAAACATTTAAGAAAAATCTGCAGCTAGTCGCCCAGAAATATCTCAGTGTTCCTCAAAAAAAAAAAAAAACTTTCCATTTTAAACAAACTGTAAAATCTCCAATAATTACTGCTGCTAAGAACGTATGCAGACTTAGATGGATTTTTCAAAATGAAGGTTGTGTACAGTGCTGAGTCTCATGACAAAGAATCCAAGACAAAGCAAAGTTCAACACCGCATCTCGTAAAAGCACTCCTAATTTCAGCTGCATCAGCACATGCTGCCTTCACCAATAATGCTGGAAAGGGTATATCATAGATCTGGAGAGCAGACTAATTCCTGGGAGAAAAACTGTGCTAGTGTTTGTAGTTCCACAGATAGCCCAAAGACATCTTTATTGAGATCAGCTTTACATGTGAAGATCATTGCTGCTCACAAGAGACCTGTATTTAGAGCAGAATCTTCTGGAGGAATTATTTAATTTAAAGCAGTTATCAATCATAAGTATGTAGGATGTAGTATTTAATTTTAATTTTGATATTTCTAATTAACATTTTTAGGCACAGTCTTGTAAAGTGATGTATTTTTTTGTATGAGCGGAAATGCCTCTGTGTGTTTCAATATTAGATACAATAAAGTGCCAACACATAATTTAGAAAAATTCAGTATAGTTTCAAGCCAGAAATACAGGGAAAATGATCATAGAACAATGTGACTCCTGATGTTTGAATTTTACATAATTAGTCTTTTTATAACTGTAATTTCAAAGGGTGCCAATCATGTACAGTATATGCTTATTTCCAAATTGTATTTCTTAGTATATAGTATTCTGCTTATTATGATTTTGCCTTTGATAATTTGTTATATTCTGCTGTCTCTCACAGAGTGTTATAAAAATTTTGCTATATCTGATCATATTTTACTGGGCTAGTAAGAGCCATACGAATTTTGATGATTCAGGTAAGTTTTAGATAGGAAACAAAACTTTTGGAAGATTATCCAGCTGAAACTGAAAACATGTAGAGGTTCCACAGTCTTCTCCCATACTAAAAAGAAGTAAATTGGTTGTTTACTTTCTAACAGGAAGAATGAAAAAATTCCTACATCATTAAACTGTGCATAAAGAATGAWATGCAAAYAACTGCAGAGAGATTGYACAGACCCCTTTTTATTGTATTAAATTCTACTTAAATGCTTAATAGAAAGATTGATTCAGAGAAGTAGGGTATACAGGACCCTGTAGAGCAGACGTTTTTCAGTGGATTATACCCTAACATGATAAAGAAGTTTGAGTATTCCCTCATTGCTTCTGATAAAGATTTCYCAGGCAAAGCATTAATAAAGTGAGATAAAATTTGAATATATTGGCAAATTTTATGTATATATACATAGAGAGAGGAAGATTATATATGCATATATATATATATATTTACACACAGATACACACACATGGAGAAAGAGAGAAAACTAATTATCTAAAATACATAAGTAAGCTATTTCTAATTATCTTAATTATGACCTTTTAGGTTCTGATTAAATTAGGAAAAATAGCAGAAGAAGAATTAGCTGGCATGTTCTTACTGAGCTGCAATTGCAGACGTTTCTTTAGTACTGTTGAATGGTACTAAYCTACATATTGTCTCTTAGTAAACTATATTTGACCTCTTGTGGAGAACCTCAGCTACAGAACAACCAGATTATGCAGTCTAAAGGYTGAGGGTCTATAGCGAGGACTATAGGGTACCTAAAAACTTTGATAAAAAAAAAGAAACAGTTCTTAGTGACTGAAATCTCCTTTATTATGGTGTGATTATCTTCTTCACTGTTCCCCCCCCCGCCAAGTCAAGCTCTTTGGAAATCCTCAGTCCATTATTTACTTTGGGAACATACTTCTAYATGGGAAGCTACTTCTGTAGCTTCTAGGCTACACTTCTGCATTTGGAAAATGGTAGCCTGAGCTGCAAATGCCATGAAAGAATTTGAAAAGTAGATTTTTCTTTTTGGTAGAATGTATTAGACAGAACATCAGTGCTTGTAGCTAAAGAATTTAAAAAACTGTGCAGATGGCAGATCAGGAATTCCGATATTCTGATTTTCCTCATAGTACAGCTTTAGAGAAAAAAGCTTTTTGTTCATCTTCCATTCTCATAGCTTCACACTCTGTCCACTGAATGATGTTCTTTGAGCACCCTCATAAGAAAAAGGATATTACAATTTACTAAATAAGTTAAAAAAACCCCACTGTTGTTATTGTTGCTCCTCCTGATACTTCATCTGCCCTCTAGTCTTCTGTGTGTCTCTCCCACAGTGATCCTCTCTGATTATACATTTGGACAGAGCCTAGAGCAATGGCACTTGAACCAGTTGAGATCTCTAGCTGTTATCATTGAAAAAATGACAGCAACATTAGTAGCACTTTTTCCTGTGTAGTTCAGATATAGGTAAACATTGTCCCGTACATGATTTTCTTAAACAATTGTTTTACATTTTGAAGTTTATCTCTGCAGAAAAAAATTATGAGAGACATTTGGGTTTTTTTGCCAGATACTGAAAACACACAGTTTCAGTTCTTCATCCACTTATACCACATTTTAAGTGTTSAGTATTCTTGAATCAGTCTGCAGTTAAACCATTAACCGCACAAGCGAATCTTTAATCAAARGGTTTTTTGGATTGAATGCACTACTGTTTGATAAGATGAGCTGAACTTTATCTCACAAAGTTGTGACATGGTATTAAAACATTTCAGAACAGTAAGACTAAAAAATATTCAATAAAAACTTTTATTTTAAAATATTAATTTGTTGAAAAMTAACTTTTTGCAATAAGAAGAAAAGATGAAAATTTTTTGAAGTTGTTAAGAAAACCCTAGTGATGTTCTGAAAGAAAAAGAAAAAAAACCCACAGTTCTTAGGTAAAAATTACATAGTAWGTGTGAAGCAAATTTTGAATTTATAATTCTGAATATTCACGCCTGAATCTTTGTTGCCCATATTATATTATCAATCATTACCATATGATTACCAATCATAGAATATATCAAAGAATCAAAGTGCCCAATTAATTCAGATGGTTGAAAACATTGGCTACTACTAGGGTCAGTGCTATTACACTCTAGCTAKACACTACAAATTATCTATAGATATAATCTGGAAATATTTTCAGAAAGTATACGCAAAAAAGTACACTTTTTCAAAATTCAATTGGAACRGATAAAATTCTGTAAAGCAGCAAGTCATTTCTCCCTTCTGTGCTTACCCATCAGATCATCACTGACGACACGAGAGAGTCTTTCAGTTCATTAGTTATAGGGAGTCTAGAGTTGTCCAACTGCTATGTGACTACAGCAGTTGAGATTTCTAGGATTTTTTCACGTTTCTCTTGAATAGTATTAAGCAACACAAATCTTGCCTATTTTCCAAGAGCAATCACATTCAGACTAGCACAGCCAACGCAATAGTAAAATATATTCTCTGTAACATTTTATATACTATTTCAGTGCTAAAGTCTGCTTTAAATCTGTAGCTAAYTGGTTAGGGAAGTCTTTCCTGTTCTGATGCAGGAAAAAACATCTGAAAACATACAATAGATTTTTTAAACCTATGCTGTTCTTGGAGTCCTAATTTTAGGGTTTAAGTAAAAGYAACCGTAYGGAATTGGAGGAACAAATATGACCWGTATGACCTGTCTTCACTTTTTTCACTTCGTATGGACAATTGCTCCAATTACACAGGCATGTCTTTCTCACGGATGACAAGAAATTGAAAGAAAAAAAAAATCCCTTGCTGTTTGGATYCAGCAGATCTCATTACAGAATAAAAGAATAATTCCTCTGTATTCCTATCTCAGTTATTCAGGATATATGTTTGTTCAGCATTTGCGATTGAGAACTTGGAGCAGAACAGGGGAAGGTGTCATCTGAGAAAAGGCTCCTAAACCTGGGGATGACCTACCTTTTCTACCCTGTGACAGGGCCAGATTAACAGTGAAGGGGGCAGCTCTCCACCAAACGGTAGCRATATTTATCAGAAGTCTGACCTGCTGCCAATAAATTATCGCTAGACATTTCCTACCAACATTATCTAACAGAGCGGGTGGTGCAGCTAAACTCTGTTCCTAAGCTCTTACCAYTCTGTATTTCAGCAGAGCTTGCATAGATACGCACTTTAAAGAGGAATCGGATGAAGGCGATGGTAGCCAGGYGCTAGTGAGGCCGTAAGGGTCCCCCAGCACCAGCCTGCTGAGACCAAGCTCTCAGCCCAAAGTCTGAATGTCCGGGCTGAGAAGMAGATCACACACCGGCTCCACGCTGTGAGTGGTACCAGTGGTTGGAGGCAGTGCCTCACCTTTGACTTTGCGCAGGCCAGTGCCTGTCCCAGGCCTTCATTTAACAGGTACCTCCTAGTTAGCAGCCTGTGTTGCCACACCGAAACAGTGTGGAAAGAGTTGGGGTTTTCTTCAGCAGAAAATATCATCTTAGTTTAAAGAACAATGATGTAATTTAAAAAGATAAGCTTAAAAATAGATATATGATTGTGAAAAAGATTCTGTTCCTGTTATGGAGTCAATATGGCATTCAGATGAATTGTACAGAGATAAGAAATAATTTTAGATGCTCTTTCAGTTTAATTTTCAGACAGAATAGAGACACAGATTGCTAGTTAATTCATACCACTTTAGCTAATTTATTTACACAGCTACAGATTAGGCTAGTCAAAGAGTGCTTTCATCATTAACAACGTCAATTTGTGCAGACGATTTTTATAAAAACATGGTGTTATAGATGGACTAGTAGTCTCCTCTCCCTGAAGACTTACCTCTGGGAATTCTTTCTATCTTTCGTTTAGAGATAATACATAAAAGGAATTTTATGACCTTTTTCATTGATACATGTGTGTGGAGAGGGAGAAATAAGAATCAAGACCCAATTCATCAGGTAGTGTTATTGAATATACTATTGTATCAGTATATTATTGAAAAAATGTCCTAAAGATAAATAAGAAWAAAATTACCCTGCATATTTGGTTCAAGAGTAATTTTAGTACTTTTAGTTTTGGATGAAACTCATGAGCTTCAGATGGCAGAAAGAATGTTTGGGTGCCTGTGCAAACTTCTTTCGTAGATCCACTCATACAGTGTTCAGATTCTTTTCTTCCTTTTTTCCCTTTCTCTGACATCAAGACTACCTAAAAATAATGCAGCAATTGCTTTGTTTTTTTAAAGATAATTTTGGCATTTCAAATTACAGCCTTGTGCAGAATCAGGAAATGGAAAATATTGTATTGAAAAGTAGGGAGGACATAGGCTAGCTAACTTGTGAGATGTTTAAAATCATTATTTAGTGATGTTTTATTCAAACTCCATTCTGTCTGGTGTAAAGCTGCCTCTGTCTTCCTTCGGAACATAAAGATAAACCAGCTGGATAATAAAACTAGATTTTCTAGAATCAGACTGAAAGTATGCTTTCTCTTTCCCTGAGAAAGTAAATATACTTTACAGTGCCGGTGGGAAATCTGTTGTTGCCTGATAGACAGGTGAAACTGATAAGACTTAACATTTGCCAATGTAAAACAGAATTTATACATATACGTATGTAACATCTACATGAGCCTAGAATTAAAAAGACCAGTTATCTGAAATTTAGAATTTTTCATATATAAAAAACAATGTCAGAGAATTCATTTCTGAATGATGCCTGAACTGAATTTATTTATGAGGCCTGAACTCAAAGGTTCTTACTTTTATTATTTTTAGAAGGTAATTTTATCTCAGCAGAGATTCGTTGATTTGATTCTGGTAGTGTGCTGGGGGTAAGAGGAAGACTATCATGACAGGCAGTTCCGTATTTTTTATGTTGTTCTCCATTAGTTGTGCCTTCCCAGTCAATAGTAAACACCTAGTTATGGAGACTTTTCTCCCTGCCCTAATTTGTTGCTGCCAGCCCACAGCACGGCTCGGGGCCGAGTGGAATACATGCCTCATCCTCTGACAGTACCAAGCTTGGTGCCRCCTGCATACTCTTGAAGAGTATATTTGATGTATTTTATTTGGAGTTGTTGTTTTCAGAGAAGCACCTTATACTGAACTTGCCAGACCTACTTAAGAACTCTTAGTAGAAAAGCTTTTTTTTTTTAAAAAAAAAAAAAAAAAGGATTTTTACTCTTGCAACAGAATTAACAAAATTGGAAGTGAAGTTACAATTGAAAAAGATTAAATGCAGACCAGAATATGTTGGGCATCGAGCTTTACTTCTTCATGTAGGATTTCTCTGCCTCCTACTTTGGCTGTAGGAGCTCATGCCTAAGAGAATTCTTCCAGAAATGAATTCCTTCTTCAGTTTGTCTTCTGTGCTTCCACTTGGGAACTTTCTGGTTAATATTTAATGTGATAAAAAGAAATTTTCAATAAGKTCTCAAAAATTCCCATGATACTCTGAGGCTAACTGCACTTTAGCCATATTTAACACTCTCCCAAATATCAAGTGAAGAGTGGGACAACTCTCACCACAAAGATGCGTTAGCCTTAGCTTCATGGGAGTCTTTAGGTTCATAGGATGGAGGAGTGTGGATCTTCCAGCTCTGGTTTGWTTCCTTGTCTCTTAGAAGGTCAAACCGCAGTTGTTAGCGCATAACATAACATTTCATTAGCTACCCACCAGAGAGACTCCTCCCCATACGTGCAGTCACTTCTTGGGCTGCTGGTGTTTCACTGGAGCCATGCAACACAGTAATACAACAGAATTGTGGTTCCATGACATTAATTTTAAATGCTGCTGTACAGAAGAGAGCAAAATGTCTCAGCCATAAATGTCAGGTGTTTCAGTCTCTTTTTTTAATCACTGGCAGTCATCAGGCAGACCTGGAGTCATCCCACCTTGATTTAGACACTGTGGAGCTACTTTAGTTTAAGAACTGAACTCCAGAGTCTTCTTCAGCAGCAAATGCACTGGGATTACTGAGCTCTTTYTCTTAAGAGTGCCCACCACCGCTCTTAAACAGCCTGCCAGCTCAGGACCACTTTGGAGTAAACCACCCCTCTTAATGTTCCAGCACGCGCACTCCTGTACATTACGTACGTATACACCCTTCGTGCATGCCCAAACATTCACACCCTGCCTTCATGTGCAATTCAGGTGAAGGACTGCAGCCAGCTGAGAAGCACAGAAGAGTTGAGGACGTGATAACTCCCCAAGGACTGCTGAGCTGCTGAGTTAAAACCCAAGCTACCTCAAGCTCCTTGCTCTTCCTTTTGTGTGCCACTCACATCTCCAGCCTTATTTGTTTCTCAAATAAAAGACAAACACACCACTCCAAACACATTCTGGAGGACAAATACCCATTTTCCAGTAGTGTCTAGGCCAGTCTGGGACATCTGATCACCCCAAGCCTCAGGCGGGTAGGCGGCTGCTAGCTTATGTAACTGCCTAAGGTTTYGCTAAGTGAATCTGAACTTTATTCCAGTGCCAAAACATTTCATCTCTTTTTAGGATATGAAGTGGCCYTTTGAAGGCAATGATACCATTCCACAAAGAAAGCAAAATACACACCTTTCAAACAGTGTCTATCAAGATCAAAATATTAAATCTAAAYAGAGAGGTCAAAAACAATTTTCATGTTAGGAACTTACGAATTTTTTACACTCGCTCCGGTTTCTCACAGGCTTTTTCACAGACTTTTAAGCAATAAATTAATATATTCTTGTAGCTTCCTGATAGAAAGTAAAGTATTATAGCTTCACATTCTTTTATGGTCAGTCCTTCCACTAKACATCTGAAACTGGCATTTTCAAGTGAATACGTTCACATTCATTAGAAGCTATTTAGCCTTCTTGAAAAGTGTCTCTTCCATAACCATTCACTTCTCAAATCATTCATTCCATTTCTTAGAACTATATGAAGTCAAAGATATGATTAATCCTAAAAATCACACAGAAAAACCCTCTAGATGGTTGCTAAGAATTAYGCTCTTTTTGAATTAGTCTCATCAATACAGTACATTTAGGCAAGACAATGGCCCCAAAAGGCTCTACATTTTTTTCCAAAAAATTATTTCGGTTAAGCAATATTAGTTAGGAAAAAAATGTGCAGAGTCATTTCTCTTTATGTTCCTTAGGTTTATATGTGGATGAAAAGTAAAATCATCTAGAAATGTCATATAGGAAAGTTTTTTGAGCTGCTGTATAGAAACAACACCTTCAAAACAAAAGAATCTAGTTCTGTAAGGAAATATATTTACATCTACTCTTTTTTATTTAACTTTCATAAAATATGTGTATCAACAGCTGAGAATATTATCTAAGTATCTACAATTATTTTTGTAATAAAACATAAGAAACAAAGACAAATTACTTGRTGGTTATTATTCAATATAGGTTGGTAAGAACCATAAAATACTCTACCAGAGACCGTCATACCTCATTTGCAAGACTTTTGCTTTTGGTGTTGTGCAGCAGAATCTCCTAGGTTTTGCCCTCCCCCCCCCCACATATTGCAAAGGTTTGGTTGAGATTTAAACCGAACCATCAAATCCATTTGTTTCGGTGGCTAACGTGCTAGAAGATCTATCGATCAGTTACTGTATGAACACCAAAGCGTAATTCCAGTGTAATCTGSCCAGGACTGTTTCCTACAAGTTGTCCTCTGTGCCAAGCCACAAARTAGATGGATTGTTACATCCTGCAAGCTGTAGTAACTCATTCACATAGCTCTGGAGCCTTAATTCCCTGTACAGTAGTAGGAGACCATGGTGAGAAAACATACCTACCATCCACTAGGCTGAAAAATCTGAAAAGGTTTCCTCGTGACTGAATTTCTCTCCATTCATTGTCACAAAGACTACACCCCTGTACATTTATTATGTATCTTCTCACTGTCTCCCTATAGGTTTTAGAGTAGCACAGTTTTATAATTACAGAATATTTTTGCAATTCAATAGATATTCGCCAAAGCAAAGAAGTCTTGCAGGCAAAACTTAAACTGTAAAATCACACAAGTCTTAAATAAACAGAGAATTTTAAGTACAGATTTTTTTTTAATAAAAAAAGCTCAGGTACACATATAACTATAAAACCARGAAATCTGCATAACTATCAGTAATATTCAAAAGCTTTTAGTATTAGCATTTAGTATTTTTTACTACAAATTAATCATGAGCAACACTTCTAGATGACATGTTACATAGCTGCGWATGGAAACAAGGGGTGTTTTAATGTCTTTTCAATAAAAATATTAATATTGCCATATAATCATATTAGCATTACACATTAGCACACAAAATATCTTCATATAATTCTAGTAGAAATTATGTGTTTGCTACTTACCTAACTGGGTCTCCTGAACTGTTAGCTTACTCTCCAGAGGGTGTAAAAGCTTTGGTGGCTTATCTGTTAATGGTGCTAGAAAAGAAATTCAAACATATAGTTTTATGATTACTRTTGTGTAGAATATTGCTTGATTTTACATATATTGTCTCACAAAGTCTTTGATTTTTCTTTTGTTTACATAATGTGCTTTCAGTAGCTGTATAGTTTTTTAATTAGAGAGTAAATACAGCTTCAAAAATTAGAATATTTCATACACTGAGATACTGGAGGCATTGTGTTGAAAGCAATTTCTTTAAACCCTCATAAAAAGCTTGTAATAATGTCTTATGGTTGTGTGTTTTCATAAACATTAGCCAKCATTGTAACACATGCTATAATATTAACTCAATAATTCAGCTTACCATTTTATGGGATACATTCATCAACAGAGAAATAATTTAAATAAACTAAGTTACTGAAAAATTATTCTGAACATTTGATGAATGCAGTGATCTTATTTAAAAGATCACTGAAGTCATCATCACTGAAAGTTTTGAAGCCAGGGTAACATAAGAAGGGTTAGTTTTCAAAATCCAAGGGATGGATGTAGTGAAACAGTGTCAAAACTCCTAATAAAATGATTTCATTTGTTCTTTTAATCCACCCTAAAAACAATTTTGATAGAATTATGTGATCTACAGAATAAGAATGGCACTTATAATGGTCCAAGAACTTTGTTGAGGTTCTGACAGGAAGCACACTCAAACTACACAGCTAAATACTGTAGTCATTCTACTAAATTCATCAACTATGTATTTAATTCATAAAACTGACATTGATTATTACTACTTTTGTTGCTATTAGTAAGTCTACTCTTTACTGATCTCTGACAGATAAGTGCATGAGGCATGAAAAGAAGAACATTCACTTTTTTTCTTCAAAATGATTAGTAAGCGCTCATGGGAAAGATCCAACTTTTGTAGTCATCTAGAACATTTGGATATTTTGCTTTTCAATATTAAATCATATTTAAGTCTTTCACATTGATTATGGGCTGTCAGAGGTTTAAAGTACATTTGACATTTTTATATAACTCTACAATATTTGCTCCATCCAACTTGTCAAAATCACTGTTCCCTTCCTTACTGACACACACACATCCACATGTGTATGGGATTTATCTACTAAAGGTACTCATTTATTGTCAGCTGAATTGCAGGAGAGATTTAGCTGCTTTCTCTTCAGTTTATTTTCTTCGCTCTTGGATTGAATTATCAATGCCCTTTGAAATCTACAGTATTAATTTAACTGCAGCAAGTACAGAAGGGATCCATTATTAACTCCCATGCTTCTGCTTTACAGAGGTTTTCATTTATCTGATGCAAGCATAAATCCACCCGAGTGGGGTCTGGGATATTGACCCATGAGTGCTAGGGCTGAATCAAAATATCTCTTCAGAGATGGCAAAGAACTGGAATTATTCCAGAGCTTCTCTTTCAGTTCACTTTCCAGCAACAGATTCCACCTTCCACAGAAAAGCATTCTGCACCATAGACTGCAGAGAGAGCCCACAGCTGTGAAAGACTTTTAGGCAACATCACTAGATTTTGTATTACTTTTCTTTACACTGATTTGAATACTTTTTAGCTCTCTGTTAATCGCGCTCTCTCTCCTTTTTTTTTTTTTTTTTTTTTCTTCTTGGGGGCTAAAGTGGGTGGGAGGAAAAAGCATTTAAATTGCTTGGATATGTTTTTTCTTAAACTGCAAAATTAGTCATTCCCGTTTCTTAACTTCTCTATAAAGGCTCATAATTTATCAGCACATTGCTATTTTTTAAAAATCATCCACTATGAATTTGAATTTAGTTTTGCAGTTCTGTCATTCTCAACTCAATTACCATTCATCAGATATTTTTTTCTGAGTCACTGTTGTTCTAAATCTGTTTTAAAACTCTTCAAAGCAAACAAAGTTCTTTCATTGTAAGTAAAGATGTAGTAACTAGTAGAGTTAATCTGAACACAATAAAAGAGCACATTAAAAAACAGTACATATTTTTTTCTTAATGCAAAGATCTACATTATTTTTGTGGTCCTATACCTCAGRTCCCTAAGAGGCTTCCTACTTTTAAATGACTAGGCAATAAGTTGTTAGTATTAATACCACAGAGGTAAATCATACATAAATAACAATATGAAGTTAATATATAATTTTTGCTGAATATAATTTTCCTGTAACTTGTGAGGTTCAGCTCTTCAATAGATTATTCAGCAGAGAAAGTGTGACTGAAAGTAATAAATTAGACCTGTAGCTGATATATTAGGATCACAGGATCAAGTAGGATGCAAGGCATCTCTGGAGGCCATTTGGTCCACACTCCTGCTCACACCAGGCCCGGTTAGAGCAGGTTGTCCACTCAAGTTTTTAATGCCTCCATAGATGGAGATTTCACAAGTTCTCCAGGAAAACTCTTCCAGTGTTTGACCACCCTCATGGTGAAAGACCTTGTCCTAAAATCTAAACAAAATTTCCCATTTTTCAGCTTGTGTTTGCTGTCTTTCATCTTTTCACAGAGCATCTCTGAGAAGAGCCTGGATCCATCTTCTCTACAGACTTCCCATTAGGYAGTTGTAAACAGCAATAAAGTCTCCCTGAGCCTTCTCTTCCCCAGGTCTCTCAGCTTCTTCTCATACATCAAGTGCTCCAGCCCCCACCCACCTTGGTGGCCCTGCACTGGACTCAATCCACTATGTCAATCTCGTTCACCGGAGAGCCCAAAATTGGACACAACACTTCAGATGCCAAATATCATTCTCACAAGTGCCAAAGAGAGGTGAAGGATTACCCTCCTGGACCTGCTAGCTATGTTCTCACTAAGATAGTCCAGCTGTGCAGTTGGCCCTTGCTGACTCATGCTCAACTTACTGTCCACCAGGCCCCTTTCTGCAAAGTTTTTTCCTACCCAATCAGCCCCAGCCTGTACTACTGCACACAGTTATTCCACCCCGGTGCAGGACTTAGCATTTGCCTTTGTTGKACCCCATGACCAGCAGTCCAATTCTCCAGCCTGTCAAGGTCCCACAGATAGCCACTCTGCCCTCCAGCATGCCACACGTTCCCCTCATTTAGCTGAGTGTGAACTCYATCCCATGGTCTGGAGGACAGAGCATAAAAACACCTATAAACCACGCTAAAACAAAGATACACCAGAGGTTAGGGTTAACAATATTTTACTCACTTTTGGGTGATAATTGCCAACGTTTGTGATACGGAAGAATTCCAATGAATTAACATTTTAAAGAGTAATCATAAGACAATGCAGCTCTAAGGTCTCTATGTTGGGGCAAATATCACCATTTCAGTATTGCATTCCTTAYAGATATCTACCAACCTAATACCACTGTAAGCATCTCTATACTACAGGCAATCATGTCACATAGGTTCTGCATCATACTGCTGGAAAAATGAAAGTATCTCTAGGTATTCTCCATTCYAGAATTTTAGGCAGTAGGAAAATACTGTGATTGGGAGTATTTTAGGCAAGAAAAAAATCATCTTAACACTAATTAAAATATGTATCTGCATACCTCTAACAAACATTTAAAGATGAATTGCTCAATCAACAACACGTTAAGTACCTATTATTTTATTTACTAGCCTGCAAATGTATGTATGCTTTCCTGGCAGTTGATCTACATGGGCTGAGGCAGAGCTGAGAAGTTCTCTAGTTGCYTCTCTCCCTTTCAAATTTAACACTTTCTACAGACAATAACATTCATGGGCAGCAATCCTAATTTAGTTTGGAAGCCTTTGATACTTTCTGCAGCCCTAGTTTTCTTTAGAAGCTCTAAAGTAGACGTATGTGTCTCTTATAAGCTGTTTCTTATCCTTCAAATCATGGAATATAGACTCTTAACTTGGTCAAGCCACCATGCAGCAGGATAGTAAAAATTTTAACACAATTTGCAGGCAAATATACTGAGGCTCTGGTATCTAGTAATTTGAACAGTAAAACTAGAATTCAATTATTTCTTCTCACCCTTTTACTAAATAGCAAGAACTGACTAAAAACTACAAAATTCAAAACTAGAGCTAGTCTCTTAACAGGTTAAATATTTTATATTGTTTCTTATGAAGAGGTGTGAGAAGGTAATAATTTTAATGTCTTACAAAAACATCCATGATCCCAAAGCACTTCCTGTTCTGTAATGTATRGAAAGACTTAAAATTCTGTTGAAAGCTTTTAAAAAATAAAGAGAGGGTCCTCTGCCCACCAGGTAATTATTGACATGGTTGTCACGCGGGAGGAACAGATGGTGTTCAAATTCCTACTCTTAGCAATGGAGTTCTCAAGTTTCTTGGCAAGAAACTTAACTCCTGGATATTGTATACTGACAGATGGGTGTACATTATTTTTTCTTTTTCTCTTTCTCTTCCTTTGTATCTCTTGCTCTCTCTCTCTTTCTTTCTTTTTAAATTAAGACTTAAGAATCTTATTCTTGCAAAGTTAACCAGAACCRGCATGTTGCCCTCAAAAAATTGGGTTTTGGCAAGTCAGTTTCTTGTAAAGAAAAGCTGTGGAGTCTCCAGATCAAGTTTACTGGTTATCCTATGTTTGATTTCTGAACCATCTCTGCTGAGCTCTTCCTGGTATCTAATCAATGGCCTTACTCCTATGTCATAACAAAACAGAGTCCTGCCTACCAACTCTGCAAATAAATCTGTATCTTACTTGCTTTTCATTTTAAAAAATAACTAAATTAGTAAAAAAGACAAAAAATTATAATTGAAGTAAATGATTCTTAAACTGTTTTAAAATTAATATTTAACTTTAGAGGTATCATCCAACCGCATGCACTGATATCCTGCCCACAAAGAAAGCGCCTAAATTCACTTTTCATGTCTGTCATATTGAATGCATTTTTAAACCATATTGAACAATTTGTCTTGCAGTGATAAAACTGAGAGACACCACAATCAGTCACCCAAGTGGAAACTAGCCAGAAGATAATATTTTTACATCAGCCACCTACTTCCATACTCCTCTTTCTAAGAGGAGGCAGCTTTAACTTCAGATGCTTAAGGTCACACGATACATACATTTGCTCTACGAGAGCTGCCTCTGTTCCAAAGAGGCTCAAAAAAAGAAAAAGAATAAATGATGCTATTTGAAGAGACCAGCCACCTGTTAGAAATTAATATAGCTAATGAAGAAAATATTACATCAAACTGTGCATCAAAATACTGTGAATCTGGTCCTCAAAAAATAAAATAGCCTCAAAAAAAARGCTTTGTAATAGAAAAAAATAATGGTTCAAAAGATCTATATTTAATTCTGTTTTACAAAGCGATGAGTGTACTCAGGCTTTTTGCTTGAAATTGTAATGACTACATATAGACTTTTTAAAAGTCACTGAGGAAATCTTTATATAAAACATATGATCAAATGCTGAAGCTCTAAGCTGAGTACTAAACTTTGCAAAAGCTATGAAAATTTAAGTTTTGTCTGCACTGAATGATAGCTGCCATTAGAAGTGGTAAAATAAAGCAAACCTCTGAGCTATACTTAGGATGTGTTTGCACAGCTCTCCTCTGCAGTATTTGCAGTGATTCCTGCWCAGCTACAAAACAAAAGTTAAAGAGAAGTTTATAACAGCTGCCTTTCCTAGTCATCTGGAGTTTTCTGTATTTTAAAAAATTTCTTGTTCTGCTTTTTTGTTGAAGTAAAAGTAAGTAATAAGTATTACTTATTAATTACTTATTTAAGTATTGAACTTATTTTTTGAGGATGAAGATCCTTCCAATCTTTCTGAGGTGTGGGGTAAGACGAGATCAAACTTTCTCATGTTCATGAACTCAGTCTGTTTTTAGAAAAAGTACTGTCCTGTCCCTATAAGGTATTACAACT
Source organism: Rhea americana (assembly GCF_003343005.1). Taxonomy (NCBI): domain Eukaryota; kingdom Metazoa; phylum Chordata; class Aves; order Rheiformes; family Rheidae; genus Rhea; species Rhea americana. The sequence continues at coordinate 4,068,099 of NW_028186745.1, forward strand.
GCAATACAGGGTTAAATATGAGAAAATAATTCAGTACTATGCTGAGGTAAAACATTCCTACTCTTTGAAATCAAAGGATATCAGAAAGTCTTAGTTCTTTTCCACASTGTTTCTCTGAATTCACCTCTCTGTTTCAAAAGATCCCCATCTCTTTTCTTGCCTTTAGAAACAAAGAGAATTCCTCTTTGCTATTTGCTTTCCTGCTGGTTTTCTGAGCCTCGGTTTCTTTCTGTCTTCTCTTCATCCTGTTATTGTTGGCATGGACAAGTGGCCTCAGGGACCAGGTACTGCCCGCCAAAAAAGGCASTTTTTACACAGCTAAAACTTCGAACGCTCTTTGGCAAAGTGCCTGCAGCTGAGAGCACGCCTGCTCCTGCTGCCCAAAGGCACGGCCGGCGCGTGGCCACGAAGCGGGTTGAGGTAGGTCTGCCTTCCGACCACACTTGCGAACGCTCAGCCAAGCCTTGTYGAGCGTGAGAGCCTCACACCAAGAGCCCCGGAGAAGATTTCAARGGAGATTAAAATAATGCATTTGGTTTTTAGACCACCACGTTAAAATGTCCACTTTGTGAAAGTGCTCTTAAGATGAAGCACTGTCAATGATACATCTGTTTCCCTCAATGAAAAGCCATCATTAATGAAAAGCTACCATAGATGGCAATATTTAGAAATTATAGATAATTATAGAATAGGAGGAAAAATTAYAACATATCAGATGGTAACTTCAGTACCTTGGAAAATACTGATTTATTTTTTGATTTTTATTTTTYGKTTTTTGTTTTTTTCTCAAGAGTGATGTCTRTAAAAGAAAGAATATAGTAGCAGTAGTCTGTAGCAGGTTGCAGTAATACTAATTGCATACAGTCTAAGCCTGCAGTCTTCAAATGTTAATATATAGGTACTGTCCAGGTGAATGTTACTATTGAGCTCTCTGAGACTTCTCAGAGTAAGTATGTGAAGGATAAATGTAAATGATGCAATATAAGGCTTATTTTTCCTGAGATATGGTAAGCCTATAGCCTTACCAGTTCAGATACATCACAAGAGAAATTATTGTCTTTTTTAAAAATACATATATGACRAAGTCTTTCATAAAAAGAAGTCTTTCTACCTGCTTGAGACTTCTCATAAGATTAAATTTTATTTCTCAATTACAATCAGGTTAGTTTTCATTCACAAGGCCATCATTCACAATCGTTACACCATGAAAGGCACAGCAGCCCTACAAAAGCGGTATGTCTCRAGCCTGGTTATATCTTGACTCAAGCAGTTCAAACTAAGGGCAGATAAATGTAAGGATACTAAAGATATGTGCATGAAGCCATAGACGGATGATCGTAAATGAGCTGCCTATCATGACTTAATTATCTCTGTGACTGACTGAAGATCAGTTTTTATCCCCAGAAATGTTCCCATAAATCTTGCATTCAAAGACAAAAATTCTGCCTCTACTGTCAGTTTATGTCTTTCTTATTGTCTTCTCCTTAGTATATATTAAGAAAAAAAATTATTGATATGGGCATACAGATGATAACACTCTTTATTTCTCTTAATCTCGTCTATCAATTTTTTTTCTGAAATTGAGGTTGCAATCCTCAACTTTTTTATATGAAAAAAGTTTTCCTAAAATAACTATTGTAATGCTGTAAATAGAATATTAGCACTTCCTGTGAGAAACAGCAGAAGCAGATAAAATATGAGCTAATAAAGATGTCATTATTATGCAAAAGTTTCAATGATGCATACTGGGACAGGAAAAGACATTGCAGAAGCGAATCTTGGGAAAATACAGAAAGAATATTTCCAATAAGTTTTCGATAATGTTTTAAGCYTCAGCGTTTACCCATGGGTTGAATACTGGAGAAAAGCAAATATGTGCCAGATGTTTCATTGTATCCTTATCTCTTCTAATAGAAACTGATGTGACATTTGTGCTTCTCCTATGACTTCAGAGAAGGTGTATATATTRCTTTTCTTTCTGGTTGTTTTCTTGAACACACAGGTCATTTCCCAGTGGTCTCCAAGAAAAAGATTCAAATAATCAAGATGTTTTCATCACAGATGCTAAAGTACTCTTGAAATACAAAAGAGAATAAAAGTATATGTAGTTTAAACAGTTGAGTGAAATATCAGCCTAACACCTCTTCTTGTTACAGATTTGGAATTTATATTTTTATCTTACAAAGGGAGAAGGCAAGAAGTCAGGAAGGGAAGGAAAAATAGACGGAAGGATGGAAGGAAGGCAGGAAGGCAGGAAGGCTTTTATCCTAAAATAGAGGAGGGATTCCCACACCCCCCCCCAAAAAAAATGATATATACTATAGCATGGTTTATCTACAACTCTAATCCCTAAAGCAAGACGATGGAGCTGAGATTTTTCATGCAGGTCTATGAAAATGATCTCTTGCAAAAGCCTGGCCTCCCTCCACTTGGTCTGCTCAATTTGCTCTCTACCTCCACCTAAGTGAAACCAGATCTTGTGTAAAAACYGAGAAAAGGTTAAAATGATGGCTTCTGCTTTTCCATAACTAATTTGTGATATATACCTGTGTGTTTAATTAAAATAAGTGTTTTTCTGAGAAGGAGATGGGCCCACATTTCCACTAGCGTGCCCACCAGTAGATTCTCTGATATCTAAAAGCTGAAAGGTGAAGCTTACTGCAATTTCTCCTAACAAGAATTTTGTCTGTTTTGTTCTGGCCTCTGAAGCCCAAACAGTCATGTCTCTTCCTGCTAGAGTGCCATAAACAGCTGCTTTTGGATAGTTATTTTTATTTGTCTAAGGAGAACCCTCACACTGAGGTATAGCTGAAACATATTTCAGGGCATCCTTATAAACTATGTCAATGGGATCTCACTTTTTTTGTAGTTTCTGACTATTCCTCCTGGACTTTTAATGATGACATCAAGCAGCAATAAGCTGTGAACAAAGTAGATCCCTACAATTGGTATCTTCTGGCATTCAAATATCGTATTCTTGGTTTGCTTTCCAGTTTATTCTACAGCCTTAGCCATACAGTGTTTTCCATAAAACACCTTGTTTCTCTCTGGGGGTATTGCCTAACTTTGTCGTCACCAGTTTGTGAGAACTACAGGATTAAATAAATCTTGTTCCCCTCAGTCTGATTGCACATGCTATTGTTTCTRTTACTGTTTCTCTTCCAAGACAAATGAAAGGTTTGAGGGATATGTTTTCTAGCATAGAAACTTACTTTCTAGTAAGTCTGCCAGCCTATATTAATGATTTTTAGAGAGCTCTATATAGACTATGACACTTTAACAATTTCTGGGCCTATGTATTTGTCCAAACAAGTTAGAAACCATGAGGGTATTTTTATGCATCTATATCTATGTGTTATGTCATGTCTCTATTGAGAAGAGTCTTCAGTGGTGTGTTATGTAAATCATGTATAAAGCTTGTGAAACAAATAGAAACATAGGCAGTATTCTTAAGAACTGTGGTACCTGAATAGATTATGTATTTATGAAGCAAAACAGAGATTTATATAAATCATGAGGTTTAGATAAACAAGTAAGAAAAAATAGATTTACATATCTCACAAGCAAGCATCCTTCAACACACACTATTGTAATTTCTCTGCACATAGTCACTGATCCTCTTCTCACACCATTTTCTTTAGTTTATTTTGTTTTGTCTGTATGTTAAAATATAGAAAAAAGTATCACAGAATTATGCTCTCTGTCTAGACCAAACAATTTTTTTATAGCCTTAAAATTTACTCTACTATTCTTCCTGTATAACTCCAAAAAACCTCRGTCTAATGAACATTATATTGTCCAGTTAATCTGAGATGAATTTATTTTCTTATTCTGCCTCACATTTGCCCTTGCAAGTTCAATTTTAGCATCCATTATTACATCCTTTCTTCATTTTTTTCACAATAACTATCATTTTCCCTATAAATTTATCACTGGCTTCCATTTTTGGAATACCTTGTCTCAGATTTATATCATCTTGTACACCTTGTCTCAGATTTAAATTCCAAACCAAACTGACTAGATTGTACTTTCCCTCATTTAAATCCATTTATTGTGCGACATCAATTTTAGGAACCGAACAGTGATATAAGCAGGAATATCTACCTGCCTTCCTTCTATTACTCTCCTTTTTCTTCAAAGTTAGGGCAGATGGGTTTTGGAAATACTGTAGCTCATGACCTTTTCATGCAAATTYTAGATGCTCAGTTTTTCAAAATTAAATCCTTCTGCCGATAATGTTGACATTTCAGATTCAGCTTTCTGCGACTGTGAGCAGGCACTGTAAAGGGAATAGAGTCCTATGGACCCTGACCACTCCCACCCTTTCCGAGAGCTGACATTCAAAGGCTCTACAGTTAAAGTTTTTACATATTGCATAGAGTTTCCTCCTTCAGGATTTGCAGTCAATCTTTTAATTATGTTGCTCTACTTTAATATTATCTCATTTAAAAATCAAACTATTTTCATTCTCTATGTTATGGATCTGCACATCTCTTTTCACTTGTTCTCTAAGTCAGTTGCAGTGATTTAGCTCTCCAAAAGTTTCTTTGYTCTGCCAGAAATTTGGATGTAAGACCATTTCTCGAGGCATAAAAACTAAGCAAGAAAGTCCTTGATTTCTACTTTTGTGAATTTGAGGGTCTTTTTTATACTTCTTATACTTTGCATGGAGTGCAGATCAACTTTTCTGTCCCCTCAGGCAGCTATTTTATATCTGCTCCAATCATATGAGTTCTTTGCCTTATTAGTTGGGAGAGTTTGGACTGGAAGAAAGTAAATGTTACCCCTATCTTCAAGAAGGAGGATCCAGGGAACTCCAAGCCAGTAAGCCTTACCTTAGTCCCTGGGAAGTGATRGAGCAAATAATTCTSGAAACCAACTTCACACACATGTAGGACAAGAAGGAGATTGGGAGTAGTCAGCATGAGTTCACAAAGGGGAAATTGTGCTTAAGCAACCYGACAGCCTTCTGCGATGAGATGAGTGGCTTGGTAGATGAAAGGAGAGCAATATGCGCTGTTTGCCTTGACTTCAGCAAGGCTTTTGACACTGTCTCCCACAGCATCCTCATAGACAAGCTGATGACATATGGGCTAGATAAGTGGTCCGGGGCRGAGTGTCGGGGGGAACCATGCCTTGCAAATCGCCCTGCACAACTCTACACTTAATCAAACAGATGTTCTGCCTGGTTCTATACTGTGTGTACAGACCCCTGCACTGCAACAGTAGACACAAAGTCAGAGGGGAGTTTAGACTTGCACAATCTTYACACAAACCTTGTCTGAAGTATAAGCCCTCAAGTATTAATTTCCACAGCTTTTCTGTTTTACAAGATGGTTGTAGGAAAGCAAGGTTACATTAAAGGAAAAGAGTTACTACAGTCTCTGTAAGGGGGTGGAGGGAGAGGAGAGAAAAAAACTTGCTTAAGACCAGTAACACCGGTCATTTATAGCCCATTTGAAGTGTCAAGCCTTAAATAAAGCTTGCTATACAAATGCAGTATGGCAAATATTATATCAGCCCATATCCTACTTGGCAACAAAGAGATTAAATATCATAAGCATTTGATCTGCAGAAATGTTACCAGAGCTATTGGTTACACAAACATAATTTAATGCTCTATACATAAAAAAGTACTTGTAATAAATATATAAACCATGCACATCTATATACTAAGTTCTCCGAAAAGCAAGCTCCAAAAACTGAAAGTGTTATTGGAAATAATTCTGATACATAAAATAATTCAAAAATAACCCAACCTGGCCTCTTTTAAATACAAACAAGTTGCTAAAAAGCAATCTTGCTGGCAAACAGTGAAGATTACASTAGATTGTTTCTTTTTTCAGATTCTGTAACTAGGAAGCAATGCCACACTTCTATCTCTTTAGTTACCATTTTGTTTAAAGAAATCAGCTCTTAGTTTTCTTCAGAAACAGAAAACAGTGGTTGGACAAAGTTCATTCTATGAAATAAGGAAATCAATGCCTGTTAGATCATCTGTATATTAATTTATATCATGTTTTCTTTGGCAAGAAATCTATATCACCCTATTTCTTTGTAGAATCTACATCATGACACATTTACAAGTCTCTTGATTGCTGCTAGGCAACTTGCTGTGTAAGCAAATGGGAAATTTAGAAAGACTATCTCTTGGGCTAGAGGAAGTAGAAGTGAAACTGGAAGTCTTCTTTGCCTTAGTTTTATACAAACCCATTATTTCTTCAGAATATTAGCAGAAATTTCTACTAGAATGTACAGATCAGTCACACAGAAAAGTAAGGGTTCGTCAAGAATTTTCTGTTAATTAATATTTTCAGTGGGAAATAATATTTCAAAAAAACCCTGCCATTTCCACAGGAAATTTCTATTTTTCTTGACAGAAATATCCTAGAAAAAAATATTACTTGGGGTTTCTTCAGTTAAAATAGAAGTTTTCAACATGAATACAACATTTTGATGAAGGTCTCSTTGATATTGCTCCTTCTCTGCCTAGATTTCTACATCCTGGTTCTTGTGGTGCAAACACTTCTTGTCCTTCTACATGGACTAGGCTTTCTCACTAAACTTATCTCAAAACAGATGGAATTGCAGTTTCTTTTAATAATAATGATATCATATATGTTATTGGTCATATGGCATTGAAGAAACTGTCACCAGTGCCACCACTTCCATCTTTTGTATGCAAAATAAGGGGTTTGCCTGTCTATYTCTTTGACTGAATTAATATAGGAAATGAAATAGTGAGGCAGGGAGCTATAAGAACTCACCTCACACATGGCAAATATTAAAACAAATTAAACTAAAATATTTAGGTTTAGGTTATGTTTTTGAAATTGTTTTACGAGAAGTTTGAGTCAGGGCCAAATTTATTTATATATTACAAAATCAGATTTCRATTTTCAACAAGAAATAAAGTGCCCTGGTACCTAGGTTAGAATTTTCTAATACCTCTCTGAGTTTGTCTAGAAGGCATTAGTCAGTGGCATGGAGAAGCATCTTGAGACAGCTCAATTAAAAAGACCATATTAGCAGACTATTGTATCTAGGCTGAAAGACTCTATTTGAAAAGCTCAATAATCCATGCTAATGAGCGTGGGAAGAGTGCCCTGCTAATAAAGCTGTGCCGCTTCTAGTGTATGAGCTAAGTGCAACCATACAATCCTACACCACGACATATCATTAGTAATTTAGGAGCCTTAATCCTATTTTCAAAAGTGATATAGGAACGCAGGAGCCTAAGTGTCATGCCAATTCTCRAAAACCTTTGACTTGCTATGGATCTCGTTTGTTTAACTCTTATGCTTTTGTAAAAGTCACTAGTTGCCAGAATCCTTTTGCAAATCTAGGAGCAGGAATCTAAATCCTTGGAAAGAAAGAGACTTGCCTGAAAAGCTTTCTTTGGCAGAAGACCTAATTTTCCAGCAAATTAGACTCTTTCCCAATGGATAAGAAACCAGTCATGTAGAGTCTGTGTAGAAAGTATCAGCATAACTCACTTTGCTTACAGATATTCTTTACTTCTGGTGTACACAGCTGACTTTCTCTGCATGTTCAAAGTACATAACTTACTGTACTGGAGAAATTAAAGAAAGAGTTGTCACTTCATCCAGGACATAATAAAACAAACCTATTTAGAATTTAAAATGCAGAGCTGTCGCAACCTGATAAAAATTGAAATAATTTTTTACTGGGGAAGAGAGAAGATTGAATCAGAAACATTGCAGCTTTTACAGATGCCAGATAAAATTACAGAGAGAATAGAAAAAGTCATGTTATCAAGAGAATCTCTTGTTCTTATACTGTTATGAAGATCATTGCCTGGAAATGTTTTGACCTTGAAGCTTCTGTGTTCAGTTTTGATAGGAAAAGTAAATTTTCTGCCCACAAACAGCTGTAGGAAGTAGCTATTGCATTATGAAGCCCTTTTAGGCTGAGAAAGAATGTGAATAAAAGCTGTTATCCGGCAGTAGTAACCACCTCCCCTGGTGAGGCCTCATCTCAAGTACTGCATCCAGTTCTGGGCTCCCCAGCTCAAGAGAGACAGGGAGCTACTGSAGAGAGTCCAGCGTAGGGCTACRAAGATGATCAGAGGGCTGGAGCACCTGCCCTATGAGGAACGGCTGYGAGAGCTGGGCCTCTTSAGCCTGSGGAAGAGAAGACTGAGGGGGGATCTTATCAMTGTCTAYAAGTACCTGAAGGGAGGGTGTCACGGGGATGGGGACAAACTCTTTTCAGTTGTCCCATGTGACAGGACAAGAGGCAATGGGCAGAAATTGAAGCACAGGAAGTTCCGCCTGAACGTGAGGGGGAATTTCTTCACTGTGGGAGTGACGGAGCACTGGACCAGGTTGCCCAGAGAGGTTGTGGAGTCTCCTTCTCTGGAGATCTTCAAGGCCTGCCTGGATGCAACCCTGTCTAACATGCTGTAGGTGACCCTGCTGAACAGGGAGGTTGGACTAGACGATCTCCAGAGGCCCCTTCCAACCTTACTGATTCTATGATTCTGTGATCTTTGCTACATAGCACACTGGCTAGCAGCAGTCAGCCCCACTAGAGAGGCATCTCTATGTGATAATCTTAAATACTCAGCAATGAAATGGCCCTCTCCATTACTATTAAGGTTTAGGTAGTAAAACAGAACTAGTTGCAGAACATGAACCCTCCTAGGGCAGGACAGCAAGCTGCTCCTGCACTAGGGTGCAGAGAAGACTTTCTGAGTCAAACAACTGCCTGTTCCTTCTTCTGTATTGCATTCCAGTGAAGGAAAAGAAACCAGAAAGAAACAACATAGCTAACTAAAACAAAAAGACAAGGCTCTCCACTTTTCCTTACAATACATTTTAAGTAAAAATAGTAAAAAGTAAAGTAAAAATCATGATTTTATGAACATTTTTTATCTGTTTTCATGGTAATTATATTAATAACTTTCACGGGTTTTGCCAAACAAGGCTAGGGGATGCTAGACAAATATTTTAAAAGTGTATATTTGAACTATAAATATAGGCAGACAGACACCTAGATGAATTTTCAAAGTCTGAGTCTCACATTCCAACTAAAATCTACTGTAATTCTGAAAACTAGGAAAAACTGGAAAACTAGGCATTCTGCGGTATGTACAAAATGTCAGAATACTTGTCAGAGTAGAGTTAAACTTCATAGGTTTCATAGGCCCTTCCCGTGACTGATCCATAATACGTAACCAAGGGAAGATGGGGTGAATGCGCCAGATCAGTGTCGAAAGTAAGTAACATCACTATTTTTCAAATCAAGCTTAAAAAGTAACTGTTATAACTTTTTAAAACTGCTTGAGAAACACTGTACACCCTTCCACTCCATTCAGCTTTTCTATTTGTCTAATACAAACACAGTCAAAGCGTCGTTGTAGCTGCCTGGAGCCGATCACTAGGGGATGTACAGTAATAAGCAGTGTAACGAAGAACTGGGCCTCCGCTAGACTGGGGACGAAGCCTAATCGTGCGCTAACTTTAATTAATCACTGGATGCACGAGCCACAGATTGCAAATGTAGAGGCCACCACAGCGGAGACTCGAAAGTTAAAAAAGAGCACTCCACAAATATCAAACTTCTGTGTTAGGAATATATACCATTTTCAAACATACTGTGCAACAGAGAGGAAGAGTCAAAAGYGGGTCGCGCCCAAGCTCACCTTGCATAAGTAATGGAGGAGGAAAGTATGGCACCACCACACATTTCTGCTGAGATCAGCTGTGTCTCATGTATAAATGACAAGTTTCAAATCCTTGCAGCTCTTTTGAAGCTTTCTCCTTTATCATTCCTTTCATATTTATTTTCATAGAACAGAACTTATCAAATGCTTGTGGCAGCCAAAAGCAATTCCATGCGTACATTTTTATCYTTTGTGTGTATTTCAAACTATCCATCAACATGCCACAATTTAAGCATTGTTCAACTTGACTCACCTGTGATGTATATGCAATTAATGTATTTAATTTATGAGACCAACAGAAAAAACAAGCAAAGAAACAGATAATAAGAATGGTAGGAAGCCAGCTATACTAGTCTATGTTGCAGTTTTGGAGTACAACTAGCTTTCAAATACAAGGTGAATTCAAGCTATCAGAAATCAATAAGAAAGAAAATGGAAAAATTTGTGGTATGGAAGAACCCTGGAGCCATGCCATAGTCGTTTTCTTGGAGAATAGATCACTTTAGGAAGCAATATGGTAGGCAAAAGCAGTCACAGTGAAATGCGTGTCCCTTGATGTGTGTTGTCCTTTTCTGCCTCCCTCCTTTTTTTTTTGTTTTGTTTTTTTGTTTTGTTTTTTTAAGGGGAAGGTGAAAAGGGAGAAGAATTAGCTTAGCAGATGAAACCAAACCACACCAAACCACATGCATCAGAGAATAATAACGCAGTGCAAGGAGAAGTAAATAAATTTATGAATGTATGCTAGCTAGGTTTGCTAACTATGCCAGAAAATTACCATGTAAGATGCTGGATAGATTTCAAAAACACATTTCACAAGCAAATATTGTAAAGATATAAAAAATGGGGTGCAATAAGTCTTTCGGAACAGAAAATACCACTGAAAGATTTGTAGTTCTGGCAAGTATTTGATGCCTTTTTCATATATTAATCATCGCATCAGGAATGTATGGACATTTTTGAGAGGGTTTCTAAGAATGTATTCATTATGCTAAATATCAGAATCACAGAATCACAGATTAGTTGAGGTTGGAAGTGACTTCTTGAAGTCATCTGGTCCCAAATCCCTGCTCAAAGCAGGGTAAAATAACCAACTCATATTCATGAGAGCTTAATGAAATTTTTCTAGTTGTACTTATAAAATTTTATCTTGCTAACAATCTTGCTGTATTCTCTTTAATAAAAACATTTTAGATGAAGAAGGCAGTTCATGTATTTCCCATCCACTTCTCCCTAGTCCATGCAAGAACTCTCTCATTTTGGTGTTCTGACACAAGAAACCACACCAGAATAAGATTCTTTAAAATTTTTCTAGAATTGTCTTCTGACTGCTAAACCTTTTATAAATGGCCAATTTCTCCAACAAATATTGCCATTTAAAAAAAAAAAAAAACACTGACACACTCAAAGCCATTTCTAAGTGATAGCCAAATTAATAGCTGCTAAATGTTGGCAGTGTATTTAACATATCTAAAATACGTTTTTAGTTTCAAGAATGATTTTTTTGCAATAGATCATCTTTGTTTTGTGAATTACCATGAGAAAAAGCTACTTTGAAGTGCAGAAGAATCAGATAGTCTACCATTTGCATGCATCTTAGCATTTTCGTTACTGCAAGTGCACCTTAAGCTGTATCATTACAAGGCATGTCCACTTTTGAACTGCTTTGTATAAGTTGTCTTCACTGGTCTGCTGATGTGTTTAGCTTCTCCTTCCCCCTTCCTCTGAATGAACTTAGGTATCTTTAATGTGAATTTTTCTGACTTTTTTTTTGTGGAGACACACAAATGGAAAAAGACAGGAGTTAAAACATACATATATATTGTACTAATAAACAGGTTGTACTAATTGGAAGACAAATAATAAACTGTTAAAATAAATAAAAGATCACAAATACAATGCTACGTTTCTGTGATGCTAGGTTGGCTAAAAAGGTGGAAGAATGAGTAGGCATAACCTACTGACTGTTCAACCTGGTGTTCCTCTTAAATAAGCTACTTGTTTCACTAGGAGTGGAAGTCCAAGGTTCCCAAATAAAACAAAAAGAGAACTCAAATCTTAGGAGACAGAGGCACACTCAAAGCTTACTCTTCCAGTCTCACTGCAGGGGTGACAGCTGGGGGGAGGCAAGAGGGAGGAGAAAAATTTTAAAAACACATCAGTGGTTTCAGAGTGATTGTCTGAACTTAGCCTACTCCCCTCCCCCCCATTAGGCATCACTGACTTACTCTTTTTGCAAACGAAATACAAATGAACATCCAAGCTTTTCAATTGAAATTTAGAATGGAGAATTATTATCAAGAGATGAAAATTCCAACAACTGAGAAAAGAATGTATGGGTACAAGGGTATAAAGCTTTGCCAAAGAGTCACCATACCATATAATTTTCGTTTAGATTTGCAGGGAGAATATGGGAAATACTTTAGGGCTCTTACTTATAAATTTCTGGATCTTTTTATTCAGACAATTAATGTGATTAAGTATATTTTTACCATGTGATTTAATGAACTGTAATCTATTGTAAGTTGGGCAACCAAGAAGTATGACAWGTCTTTCCAAATAGATGTACAATTATTGTGAAAATGAGCATAATGCTAGCATTCACTAGCCCAAGGCAATTGCAGTTATGAGAAGTGCTTGTTTAGTAAAAGGTCACAATTTGATGTCTTGCATTYGCCTGAAATAGTCCTGTCACTGCCAAGCTCTAGCAACATATTTTTAAACAATTATGATTTAGTAATATAACCTTAGAACTAATTCCATGTACTTCTGAATATTTTAACAGTAAGAATCTAGAATATATTATCTTGAAACAAATGACAGATTAAACATGTAAATTGGATTTTATTTTTATTTTGTACTCAAGCAGTTTACACCTTCTCCTATAGGCATATTTCTGAAAAAGTACGTCAATTCTATGAAATACTAATGATATGATAAAGAAGATTTCTTAATGCCATGTGAATTTTTTAAATCATCCATTCAAAATTACAGTAATATCCAAGTTTCTCTCTACTGTCTTCTGATTAATTCACTTGCATTTTGCTGGAGGCTACTCGCACGGAGCCTTTGCCTTCAGCTGGGAGGCTGAGGAAGCTGCCTTCAGTACAGTTCACATCACATCGATCAAGTGCCCGTGCTCTGCCTCCACCCAGCCACCGCGTATTAGTGACCCGGTTCTTCAAGCCAGAATTCTTTGCCAGAAACCAGTTTTCTAGTCTGCATTGTAACACATTACAGCTGTAGAGGATGTAACCTAATTAGTCATTTTAACATTTGCTGCCAGCAAGTTGTCAAACAGCATTTGGGGAGAGAGGAAGGAGGATAGTAGAGAAATAGAGAGCAGGCTTAAAATAGATGATTACGAAGATCATTTTTTAGGCATCATGTGCTTCAAGAAGGAAATGGAATGAAAATGGAAACTAAGCTGGCTCCCCTTTGCGAAACATGTAGAAAGTGATGATGCATRTTGTCTACGGTTCACAAAATGAAATGACCACAACATACTGACCAAACCCCGCTTGATGTGAACAGTACATTTGTACAAAAGAATAAGATGAGCAATGATATTAAATTGCTGAAAAATCTCTACTAGAGTAAACAGTGGTTATTTCTAACAGGGTTTGCAAACTCTATAGGAAATAATATACTTGGAAGTTGGTTTTATTGCTTGGCTTTTCCGCCTTTTGATTTGTTAATAAAATGCCAGATGAGATTGTCATTACAAACTTCTAGTGGAAGTTCTGAGATATAGTTGTATACTGGAAAAACAGGTTTCTTTCACTGCACATGMAGTGAAAAATAATATAAAGTGCTGTGCTTAAACACAACACAGTATACCAAAGCACAATATGGATCTTCAGAGTGACACTGCATCTTTATTGTGCAAATAAACAGAAGGGAAGGAAGAGAATACAGTTAGGGAATGTACAGAGAGAGAGAGAGAGARAGARAAAAGGGCAACTAAAATTACCGAATTATTTCAGAGTGCATCAGCTGACTATCCTGTCACACGTGGTGACCTATGACATTGTTTCAAGGAGAATTGTTTCATCTGTTTCACCTCCTCCTTCATCTTTTTTTCCAGGTCAGAAACAAGTATATTGAGGATTATCTGCTCTCCTATGAAATCTTTTATCCTCTTAAACTTCTGTTTCAATGAAAACTCATATCTTTCATATTTCCTTTGGGAAAATAATTCATCACTACCTGAAACATCTCTTTGGTCTTAACTTCTAAACATATCAAACATTTAATATGTAAAATGTTTTACCTCATGCTCCAGAACAAACAGTAAAATATATTTTAAAACATTGTCCTAGCATTTGTCCACATATGGCTCTTTCAGTTTTTAAGAGGAATTTTCACAGAAAGGAAGAGGCTTTTCCTAGCAACCAGACTAATGTGGATTTTGTTTGGATCCATGTTTTCTGAAATAAAACCAAAATGCAGCTTATTTCCCATTAAACTAATGTAAGTATCTACCTAATTTTCTCAATGATGCAAATATTTTTTGATTCACAGACAGATACATTATAATGAATATTCTGCTTCCCTCTCAACTTAACAGTAAGTAAAAATAAAATGAGGAAAAGTAATCAAGCTTTTTATAGTAATAATTGATAATGGCATCCAAATGCTTTATTACCTCCAAAAAACAAATTATTTTTCCACAAGATCCTCTGCACAAGAATCTATGAACTCTGATTTGTCTAAAAAATTGACTCAGTTCATGCATGACTTATCAAGCCGCTTTTGTATTCTGAGATTGTTTGTCTTGCTTAGGCACCCAGGACAAACAGCAATTATTGTCAATGCACTTCTTATTTATAAATATCTATGACAGGTATTATAGGACTACATAAATGCGAGGAAGTTTGTGAGCAATTTAGGAACATTAGAACAAATCTACATCAGCTAAGTTATTCAGTTCAACTTTTTTGTGTGATATCCATACAGCTAGGCTCAGATGGAATTACTGGAATTGGAAATTACAAAACATTATTCATTTGAATTAGGAAATAGCTGCAGTTTTTCACCCTTGCAACCTTTCCATAGTCGCATTTACTTTATTGAGTTCAATATTCACAATAATGTACCTTATTCTTATGCGTCTGAATAGTCAGAGAGCAAATTTCAAACTTCATGATTAATTCATGTTAAAGTATAGCCAAAGTTGTGATTCTCTAATCTTCATCATGTGATTAATTTGAGGAAAAAWTAATCATTTTCAAGCAAATTTTGAATAAAAAATATTATCAGATTAGCTTCTTTTTCTGGGTAGCCAAGTTGTTAAGATATTAAATGTGAGGTTGCCTTTCTCCTATTGCTTGAAGAAAGACAGAGCTGCCACTCAAGAGTTTTTGTTTTCCTTCTAGGAAAAAAAAAAAGACTAAGTAGGCTGCTTCTGAAGCTGAAATGTCAAAGCTCATCATGTTGCTGCTTATCAGTATCAAAACTTTGAACTTACTTTAATAGGCATAACAGATAGATTTTTGTTACTTCACTTCTTTTACTGCCAGATGACCTAAAACCAGACAATATCTTACAAYCAATTTTTGTTATTTACATATTGAGTGCTCTATTGCATAAACATATATCCTTTTTTTTTCTTTAAAGATGYACAGATTTAGAAGAGAACATAATGAAGACTTTTTTTTTTAAAAAAAAAAGGAACATTTTTAGTATGAAGGCTAGGTGCACCCTTTCCCTGCAAGGATGGAGAAGCAAAGACAAGAAGTTCTGGCAAGGAACTATGTGGGCAGACATGAACAGCTCCAAAAGTGGACATTTTGAAGGAGAGATGCCACTATCATTCAGCCACAGATTTTGAAATATAATTACACAGAATCAGAATGATTGAGGTTGGAAGGGACCACTGGAGATCATCTAATCCAACCCCCTGCTCAAACAGATCATGTTAAAGCACATTGGACAGGATTGAATACAGGAGATCTCCAGAGAAGGAGACTCCACAACCTCTCTGGGCAACCTGGTCCAGTGCTCTGTCACCCTCACAGAAAAAGTTCTTCCTTGTGTTCAGATGGACCTTTCTGTGTTTCTGTTTGTGTCCATTGCCTCTTGTCCTGTCGCTGGCCACTGCTGTAAAGAGYCTRGCCCCWTCCTCTTGACACCCTCCCTTCGGGTACTTGYACACATTGATAAGATCCCCCCTCAGGCTTCTCTTCCCCAGGCTAAACAGGCCCAGCTCTYGCAGCCKTTCCTCATAGGGCAGGTGCTCCAGMCCTCTGACCATCTTCGTAGCCCTACGCTGGACTCTTTCCACTAGCTCCATGTCTCTTGTCCTGRGGAGCCCAGAAGTGGATGCTGTACTCRAGAYGAGGCCTCACCAGGGCTGAGCAGAGGGGCAGGATCACCTCCCTCCACCTGCTGGCAACACTCTTCCTAATGCACCCCAGGAGACCATTGGCTTTCTTGGCCACAAGGGCACATTGSKGGCTCATGGTCAACTTGTCATCYACCAGCACTCCCAGGTCCTTCTCTGCAGAGCTGCTCTCCAGCAGGTCAGCCCCCAGCTTGTGCTGGTGCCTAGGGTTATTTTTTCCCTAGGCGCAGGTTCATGAGGTTCCTGTCTGCTCAACTCTCTAGCTTGTCCAGATCTCTTTAAATGGAAGCACAGTCTTCTGGGGTATCAGCCACTCCTCCCAGTTTGGTATTGTCAGCAAACTAGCTGAGGAGGCACTCTGTCCCCTCATCKAGGTCATTGATGAAGAAGTTGAACAAGACCGGACCCAGTACTGAGCCCTGGGGGACACTGCTAACTACAGGCCTCCAACTATATTCTTCCTATATTCTTCCTCTGAGCTCTGCCTTTCAGCCAGATCTCAATCCACTTCACCATCCACTCTACCCTCCACCTCACCATCTCACCCCCACTTCCTAGGCTTGCCTAGGAAGATGTTACAGGAGTCAGTGTCAAAAACCTTGCTGAAGTCAAGGGACACAACGTCCACTGCTCTGCCCTCATCTACCCAGCCAGTCCTTCCATCATAGAAGGCTATCAGATTGGTTAAGCAGRATTTCTCCTTGGTGAATCYATGCTGACTCCTCCTGATCACTTTCTTTCCTTCCACATGCTAAGAGATGTCATCCAGAATGAACTGTTCCATCACCTTTCCAGGGATGGAGCTGAGGCTGACCAGCCTACAGTTGCCTGGGTCCTCCTTCTTGCCCTTTTTGAGGACTGGAGTGACRYTGGCTTTCTTCCAGTCCTCAGGCACCTCTCCAGTTCTCCAKGACCTTTCTAAGATGATGGAGAGCRGCCTAGCAGYAACGTCTGCCAGCTTCCTCAGTACCCGTGGGTGCATCCCTTCAGGGCCCATAGATCTGTGGGTATCAAGTTTGCTTAAATGATCTCTAACCTGATCCCCCTCAATGAAAGGAAAGTCTTCCTGTCTCCAGACTTTCTCTCTTGTCTCCAGGCTCTGGGATTCTTGAGGGCTGTCCTTAGCAGTGAAGACTGAAGCAAAGAAGGCGTTCAGTAACTTTGCCTTCTCTGTATGCTTTGTCACCAGGACCCCTTCCCCATTCAGCAGTGGGTCCACATTTTCCCTAGTCTTCCTTTTGCTACTGATGTATTTGAATAATCCCTTCTTGTTGTCCTTGATATCCCTTCCCAGATTTAATTTCAAATGGGCCTTGGCCTTCCTTGATGCATCTCTGCATACTCTGACATCATTCTCATATTCCTCCCAAGTAGCCTGTCCCCTTTTCCACATTCTGCGTACTTTCTTTTTCTGTCTGAATTTGGCCAGGAGCTCCTTGYTCGTCCATGCAGGTCTCCTGCCCCCTTTGCTGGACTTCTTACTCATAGGGATGCACYGCTCTTGAACTTAAAGGAAGTGATGCTTGACTATAACCACTTTCTTGGACCCTGCCTTCCTTCCAGGGTCTTACMTAACCCATGCGATTTCTCCAAGTAGGTCTCTGAAGAGGCCAAAGTTTGCTGTCCTGAAGTCCAGGGTTGTGATCCTACTTATTGCCCTGCTCCCTCCACACTGGATCCTGAACTCCACCATCTCATGATCACTGTAGCCAAGGCTGCCCCTAACCTTCACATCTCCAACTAGTCCTTCTTTGTTTATTAGAACAAGATCCAGTAGGATACCTCTCCTCAACGGTTTCTCCACCAGCTGTGTCAAAAAGTTATCACTATTACACTGCAGGAGCCTCCTGGACTGTTTATGCCTAGCTGGGTTGTCTTTCCAGCAGATATCACAGTGGTTGAAGTCCTCCATAAGAACCACAAATATTAATAGGATCTTCTGTCATAAAAATCTATGAAGATTTTTTTTCACTGTACAGCATACATAATCTTCAAAAACACATTTTCAAAACAAGTTGAAAAGCAAAATTGAAAAGCAAATCAGATACTTCATTTTATGAACAACTGAGGAGCAGAGAGACTGGAACTATATTCTGGATTAAGTGCAAACAAGGGATACTCCAAATCTTGCCTTTGTGAAAGACAGATTTTTTTTATATATGTGACTCTTCTTTCAAAAGAAGAGTAAAGAATCAAAGTTGGGATACCTGTCAGGAGCCTCCTTCAATGTGTATTTCTTTACAAATTTTCCTTAATGTAGCACCATCCCTTGAAATCAACTGGTTCCTAAGATTTTATTTAGAAGAGAAGAGAAGAGAAAGAGCATTCTCTTGCTTGCAATTCTGAAATATCATATGAATCAGATGTAAACAKAGCAACAAAATCAGTCAAGCCTGTAGCAACCTGAAATCATAAATCCTAAAGGAGTTATGTGTTCTGATTCATCACAGTGAATTTCATAAGAAATCTAAAAAAGGTCATTTGAATATTAAACACACCACTATTTCACTGAAAATAGCTTCAACTAGAAGCACACTTCCAGTACTGTAACTCTATTCTATARTCCTAAAATGGCTTCTCTGGTGCTCCCGATGTCCCCAGTTACAACTTAACTGATGCAGCCTAGTGTCTCTTTCTACTGCCTAAACTACAGCTAAATGTTACAAAACCATCAGTGCTTGATAAACTGACAGAAACAACTTATGCTTTTAAACCTAGGAATTATTTGTAACTGAGACCTGGCAAAGTCATATACTGAGGAGCACCTTTCTCCTCAGGGCCACAAGGGTAAGTCTCCAGAACAGCCATCTCCAGAATTGTTAACTCTCCACRACTAGACCACAAGTCACTCTGTTAWGCATGAATTATATATACCCTGGGCTAAGGAAGTTTGTTGCACTTTTCCTAGGATTACAATATACAAAATAGCACATGCTACCTTAGCTGGAAGGTGACAGGAGCAGAGCCGGTGGCTTGCAGAGCAAGCACCACAGCCTCTTGGCCTTGGCAGTCGTAGACCCCCCTGTGAACATATGGGAGACCTTCTCACCTGGACCAGGTCTGTTGGGAGCTGCTCGGAGAACCACCTCATCTTCCAGCCCCAATGTGCCCTCTGGACCAGTTTATAYTGTCAGCTCTTGCCTTAGACAGAAGACTGATTTCTAATCACAGTCACAGCATATTAAACTTTAAAAAGGTTAAGCAGATGAGCTTGAGTAGTTTTAACCAGAGGAGACATTCTGCAGATCATTATGTCCTCCTCAAAAAGCCAGGGAGCATTATACTGTCATTCATTCATCAACAGGTTGAGCTGGAGACAATAGCAAATGTCTTGAATACAATTTCCTTGATTGCTTTCAAATTTGCTGCTATATACTACACACAGATCACATTCATTTAATAGGATAATTAGGTGCCAGCAACCTTTGATCTTCGCTACAAATTATAAATTATTAACAGTATCTTTGCTAGTGAAATCTTTGTCTTTAATGCAGCTCTTTTCTGAATCAAGTGATTCAGAAAGCTAAAAGATGACTATGACGTTTTTATCAGGTTTACCACAGAGGCTGAATTGCTATAGCTGTAACACTACTGTGTCCTATATTAAAGCCCAACTGATAACCATTGTCATGGTAACAAAAAAGCTGAGAACTTCATATTAACAATTTTACACCTTTCTTATTTTGGAAGGTAAATTGGCTTTGAACAAACAGTAGTTTTCTGTATATATATATATATATATATATATATATATATATATATACTTATAAATATCTTTAGGTACTCAAGTATCTTGCAAAATTCATTAAGTAAATGTATTTATTGCTAAAGTAGATAGCTAGGTAAATTCTTATTTGCAATAAATCTAGATTCTGTAATAAAGGCAGGAAATTAATGCTCTCATTTAGTAGTTTAAAGCTATCTTCTAGCATTCTTCATAGGCAGTTAATAATACATACATTATATAACGATGTTGACTTAAATGGTTGTATTGCTTGTCAGCAATTAAATCTGCAGCCTGTTTTTTTTTTTTTTTTTTTAGTTTATCATAAAATTACTTAGGCATGCAGTATCCAACTAAATAGGATGAAGATGTATGTCTTTACTGCAAACAATTTGATACCCATCACTTTGTTCGCTGCTTAATATGGTTCCAGTTGTGAAGAAGAAAACTTTAGTAAGTTAATGGAAAGGAGACAAGATGGCTAGCTTTATAAATCATAAAAATCATTATTTAACATTTCCTACTGGAGCAATTTCAGATTCACAGCTACTATAAATACAGGCATAAGCAGGTTACAGTCTTAGTTTGACTTCAGAAAATKTGCAAGTCATAGGGGATCTTTTCAAATATTCTTGCCTCCTCCATGAGCAGTCTAAACTTATTTTCTAAACTTTACAAAGTTAATCTAAGGAAAAACATCAGCCAAATAATTTATATATTATGTATAAAGTAGATCACTTTATCTAAAAACACCTTGCACTTGTTAGCTGTCGTGTGTAATAGGACATCTCCTGTATTGCATGTGGAAACTAGTGTACACTTTGCATTTATACCCTATACAAATACTCTGTAAGCAGAATAATACATTCCTAAATATAATATATTCAGTTCCAGAATTTTAAACATTAAGTCATAGTAATTTTTAATACTCCTGAAACGAATAAAAATAAAAGTTTCAATGTCATATAGTGGTTATAGAATATAGTTATCTTATCAAATACCCTTAAAGTGTGTTGGTATTATACATAGATAAATGAACTAAATTAAATAAAATAAATTCCTCCTCAATGACCAACTAATGTACAAAATGCCAGAATACCTTTTAAAGAAAAGCATTTCTGTCTTACTTTCAGTTTTGCCTTGTTTCACATACCCTTGCTCTAGTTTAATTGGAAGGAGGGAAAATGTGTTCTTCAAGGATTTCCAGGGCCATGATGGAAAAGGACTGGTTTAGAATAACATCCAATAAACATTCAATAGTTTAGATGTGTATCAAATCAGAAAGATATCTCTGTGAGAAGCACCTGGTAATAATTTCTAGATATGCAATAACTTATATTAGTATATGTAAAAAATAAAGTTTACCTCCTTTTTTCCAAAGTCAGCCTTGGCAGGAAACAGTGCTACAAGATTTGACATAGGGAAAATCATTTAACTGTACTTGTACTTCAGATTTCTCAAATGAGTTAAAAATAAGAGCTATTCCAATAAGGTGGTTTGGATGACCAGATAAAAAATTGCATGCTCTAAGAGTATGTGGTCAAAAAACAGAATGGAAAGTTGAAGTATTAGATAATTAGGACTTGTTTAAAGAGTAATAAGCTGAAATCACATCTTTATGCACGGTAACCATATCTAGGCTTTTTCAGTATAATTTGCTTATGGAGAACTATCATCGTTTAACGTTAGGAATCTAATATAAATGGACTCCTTGGGTTAGCTATCACATATGCAAATGGAAATGAGAAGCATTTAGGAATGTGACTATCATTTCCCATCAGAAACCCACAGAAGTTTCCCTACAAAATAAACAGGGAAGAATTAGCTRGTTCTTACCTCATGACCCCTTTCCTCTCACCCTGCAAAGCACAGATCTCCCAGCTACACCATGGTGATCGTCCAAGAAACCGTGCTCCATGGCCAAATACAATGTTCCACCAGACAAGACTTTCAGAGCAAATTTTTCTAAACTTGCCCCTTCCACTCATCTTCACTGACTATGCAAGAAGCCTCAGCTCTTAATACTCAGCTCAATCACTATGTGAGCATTTAGGGACTATTTTTAGGTGCAGGAACAACTGAATTACCTGCTCAAGTCAGTTACAGTCTGATACAGCTGTCAGTATCAGTGTTCTGGGCAAAGTCCAGAATCAGTAAGGCACCTTCCTCTCAAATTCTCTGCTAAAAAGAAATGAAACGTAACCCTAAAGATTAGTTCTTTCTTTAAGGCAATCAAACAAAAGGTCTACAAGCCTTATACTTACGAACAGACTAACTCAACAAGGCAGACAATTGAAAGAGGAGAGAGAAGAAAAGGTACAGAGACCTTTTTTTTTTAAGTTACAGAGACACTATCAAACAAAAAAAAAAGAGAAATTTTTAAATCATTTTTTAAAGAAATCACTGAATTCCAACAGAACATTAAAAGCCATACACAAAGACATACCAGGGTATACACTTTTACGTAAATATATGTTTTTCTTGTGCTGAAAAGCAAAAATCACTGAATGGCTCAATGCACTTCCATTGTGTTTACATAGTGCCACTTTTTGTAAGTACTCTGCTAATTAGCTAGTGAGTGTGAAGTTTATTTAAGCACTCCAAAAGAGTCAGCCACCATAGTTACATCATTATTTTATGAATCACTTAAAATTTTACAAGTATACAGGTTTGTCTTTGTTTAAAATTATGCAGCGGTTTATTTTTAATGTTCTGATCTGCGATGGGGGAATGAGAGAAGGCTAAAGTGCCTCTAAAAACCAAAGAATACAGTTCTGCTCTTACAACAGATCTAATGATGCCTTACACTGTGTATATTTAACCAATCTATTGTAATAGATACATATTTGAGAGGGAATGATATCCTTATCTACTATGCCCTGTACAAAGTTGAAATTGCTTCCCTCTGTTAAATTTTAAATGATAATAATAAAGCTCACGCTAAAAGCAAGGATACATAGTGAGACCCATTTGAAAAGTAATATATTTAATAACTCATACCATATCTAACAAGGGATTATAGACAACAGTAAAATAGAGGGCATTCAGGTTCTAAATGATGTCCTTCTGGAAGCATATTTCCAATTTATACCTCCAACCACTATGAACACATGAATAATGAATAATTCTTCATAGCACCACTAAATAGTGGAATTCTCCCACATTCTTATTCTTAGCAAAATATCACTGCTGTTAAACTCCTGAAAGTTTAAAACCATCTTTGACTACATGATTTAGTATCTGAAATAAGTTAGTTACACATGTGCTTCAGCATCTTTGAAAAATTAGGTGCTTTACAATTGCTGGGATGCTAGAGCTAGAATTGTCAGACCTAGACCAGGGTATGTGCATATCCACAGCGGCCAAGGAGATATCAGCAAACAGGCTGGTATTCAAGCCGAAGAAAACTGTCTCTTTTAYGACTTCCATCACTCACAGCCAACATCTGTAGTTGGTAGAGCTCCCGCCACATTAAGACTAACTCTCTATCTACAAACAAGAATATATAAGATCCCAAATTTACCCTAAAAATGTAAATTACACCAGAAGATATTGTCGTTGTGAAATCAGACAGTATACTACATTTTAAAATGTTTAGTATTTTATACAGTAGTCATATTTGTGACAATCTGTATTTTTCATTTTACAACTAATTACGTAAGAAACTCTTCACAGAGTGACACAGTAACTGGTGATCACACGGCATTACTAGTGTGCCACGCACTTYGTTCTGGATACCCTGCAGTACACTTGCTTGCCCACCATCTGCTGAGGCGATCAAGCTGGGGTTTTTCCTTCTGTCTGCTAGCTTCTCGGGCAGACATATAAAACAAACTGACTTAAGCAGTAGAAAAGCATAGACTTTTCCTAGTGTTTGAGCCAGCCTGATTTTAATTCCTTAAACTCTTCATCAGATCCACAGAGAAAGACCTAAAAAGCTAGTTATTTCATGCTGGAAGATGACTGGTACATTAAAGAGCCCCCTGATTCTCAGAACGAGCATTTGCAGCAGCACTACTTCCGTTCCCCTCCTTGTCCTCTCTTAATTCCTGCTCCTCCGGGCCTGATGGCCAAGAAATGGCCATTTACTCTAAAAGAACCAGGAATGTACTCAGATCCAAACCATTATTGCTCAGCAATCCCCTCCGAGTTTGGAAAGCTGGACATAAAAGCTTTCCTAAAGAAATTCGCTCACAATATGAAGACTGCATTACTCTCCTTTCAGTGCAATGTAAAACTGTAAATAACAAGTCAACAGCATCTCAGCATTTTTTACAGTCTGTAGGCACATTTAAGCCCCAGACATAAGCAAGAAATACAGTTATATAACACTGTGAGAGGAAACGTTGGAAATGTTTTTCAAAATCTAAATGAAATGCTTATTACATTTTAATAAAGCTTTAATGTAGGATCATATTTTTAGTAAATAAGGTCATTAACCTATAATACCTATTAGCCACGGGTATTATAGCTGAAGACGCTTTATGAAGGATTAAGTTTGTCATTTCCTGTTTCCTACTTAATTATTCCCACCAACTTTTGAATAAAGATCTTTTTTTAAACTTTAGAAGAATTGCTAAAATGATACTTTTTTCCATGCTTATCATTCCTTAACTAAATAAAAGTGATCGTTTTAAAGTATCATATGGGTTTACTGAAATAAACCAAATTCTCTATTTTTTTTCTGAAGTATCCAGTGGCCAGTAAAAATTACATCATGCAATTAGAATCATTTTACAGCCATGGTTCACACTGAAGAAAAGTGCATTACAAATATGCTTCACTAAACMTTTTTGCTTACTAAAATGATTTTATGTCATAGTAACTGAATGGCACGGGGTTAGCTGCTCAAAAACTAGATGGCAGTTGGTCTAGAAATCTTCGGAAATGATTTGGCACAACAAGATATGAGCTGCAACTAGCAATTTCATGGTCAAAGGTAAAGATTTTTATCCAGCAGCATGGTTGAATTTTCTTTGTGCAAGAACAACACTAAAATAGGATATATCTCCAGCCTCTCACAATATGTTTTGTTTATTACAGCTTACAGTGACAGGAGTTTGTGTCATTAACCAYATATTTTATTTGCTGAAAGCCTATATAACCTGTCAATTAATGTCTCCTAGATGCAACTGTCTACCATGTCAAATACTCAGTAATTCACACACAAAGCATTTTCAGATTGCAGTTTTCATCCTCTGGAAGTTTTGTAGAAAATAAATAGTAATTTCTGAATTGCATTTCTAGCTTTTTGACACAAAGGAGCTCTAAGCAGGTTTTGTACAGCTTTTCCTATTAACTTGGATTGGAACTACTGATACCAACTGTGAATTAATAGAGCCAGGAGACACAMGATAGCTGCCTGCAAAGTTCATTGCTGATGCAGGTAGCTCAATTGTGCAGGCATCCTGTTGGCTCTTCATCAGYGGTGGCTATTCTTAAGTAAATGTAACGCTGCAAGACAAGTATGAAAGTGGCAGAAGAAATTCTGCACAGCATTTTTTTGATAAAAGAAATAATGTCTGCCTATGTGACATTTGTAATGGCAATATTACTTTTATCTACCGTTTATATCTGAATTCATGAATTTTTTATTCAAGAACTTGCTGAACAGTGCCTATTGTTTTGATTACATACCTTAAGCAAATTTACTGAATTCTAGCCTTCGAGTAATACAACACAAATATAAAAATTTAACTTAACAATGGACAAATAATTTATGAACGAAGCCCCTACTGAGAAACAGTGAAAAAGAAGGGAAACAATAAAGCAGAACTACATGAGACTGTCTCCAACAACACAAAGCCTAATACTGCATAAGCTGCACTATTTACCTGCAATGAGTGGTAGAAAGATTAATGATGAACAACAAGCAAACACAGTGAGATGGTGGAAGAATGTGTACAGCAGCTAATTGCTTAAAAAGGCTACCTGGAAGCCAAAGAACACAATCTGAGCGCTACCCGCAGTTTCCACYTGCTTTCCTGGGTGGGCTTCTAAAGGCCTCAAACTTTTCTTTCTGACTGATATRTTTCACAGGGTAGTATGTAGTATGAATAAACCAAGACTGAGAGCTGATTCTTTCATGGAAGAGTAATTAAAACATTATGGTGTTTTCAAGGAATGAACTATCATAATAAAATAAGTAACTGAAATTATAGACCTAGCATGTCTTTATGCTATTCTCAGCTCTCTTCAAGAAAGTTGATTTTCACGGGATAGTCAATACAGAGGCGACACACCTAAGCAGTTTTCTGAGAGCTAAATCGTACTTTTTTGCCTGAACARTCATTTAAGTACATTTGCCAAGCATAAAAACCCAATTTGCAAATGCATTCTGTGAATCAGGACCTGAAAGTCTCAAGCAGTGTGCACAGTTTTTTGAAGGACCTGCAAACATAAACTGGTATGCTTGCTTGAGATCCTTCTTTAAAGAATATAGGTAGGACTTTTTTATTTTTTCAAAGGTCCCTTGCAACTGAATGTTCTCAGTCAGATTCATGAAAAGGCGGCTTATTCATGCTGTAATTGTAAAGATTCAAATACATCTCACAAATGTAGGCTGGGTTTTGGCATCCAATTTTAATTTATATGTGGTCCTATCATCCTCCAAATCTTTTGAGATCTTTAGCATATCTAGCATATAGGAGATGAATCARGGTAGGTTCAGGTCCCAGTTTTTAATTAGTGACTCATATTTTTCAGAACTTTGTCCATTTTTCTCCACCAAGGAAAACAATCTGATAACATAAATAGGAGACTTTTCATAACCCTGTCATGCAGAATATACTTCCTGGAATAGTTACAGAGACCAAGATGCTTCAAACTGCATGAAAATTTTTATTCTTCTCCCTCAACAATATGCTCCACTCTCCTTTAAATATCCATGGAAGATGCCTTTCTGAAGGATCTTAAATTCTCTTTACCAGTGAATCCCTTCTTTTTTAAGAGTCCCTTGAGGTGATGTTAATTATTTTATTGCATGAGATTAGAATTGCTTGTTAAAGATTGCAGAACAGCAGTATTGTATTGAGAGAGATTCTTTATCGAGTGCAAGAGGTTCAAACTGGCCATCTTGCAATGTCAAAAAAAATATATTTCAAGTTGAAAATTAAGAAGTCTCATATAATATAGAAACAAATTATCTTTTCTCRAGAATTCTTTATATTTCCATGCTATCCACTGTCTATATGAAAGAGTTCTATACAGAAAATTTAATGGAAACAYGATTTGAAAAAAAAAGTAATAATCATTTTTCTTAACATTTTTATGTATAAAATGCTCTTCAAATTTCTATCCTTGCTATTTTTCTTTCTTACAGCTGGCCTGAGAAATGTAAAGGCTCTTCTGGAAGAATATAATGAAATTTCACCATAATTTCAGAAGTATCAGAGTATCTTTTACTGGAAAATTCAACAGTTTGCAGTGTTACARTACTGTCTTATAATACTTATAAATATTTGTCTCCATTTTTGAAATTCCAGCTATTCCCTAGAGACTAAACTTCTCAAGYATTTATACTGTTTAATCTCTCAGACATGCTCATGCGCACTGTGACAGTACCATTCTGTACACCCAAAACCAGAAGTTGCCACCACCACATTCAAAGCACAAACATAAAAAACGCAAGTATGCACTTTCCAGATCTTTGAAGTACATAATACCTATGTGCATATGTAGCTTTAATCTTTTCCAGGTTGATTGTCCTTCATGACCACAGGGTCCTGGCCAGATGTCTGCCAGCATCATACTGCTCTAGAGTCTTGTTTGGGAGATTACATTTATAGGCAGCATT
Organism: Rhea americana; assembly: GCF_003343005.1. Lineage (NCBI taxonomy): Eukaryota > Metazoa > Chordata > Aves > Rheiformes > Rheidae > Rhea > Rhea americana. Next base: position 4,095,649 of record NW_028186745.1, read on the forward strand.
GCAACTATAGATTATCTTGCTTAAATTATCACTGGGAAATGGTTAAGGCATGGAGAAACCTGTGGCTCAAGAAAATACACACTATTTTTCTTTTTCTTTTTTTTTTCTTTATGATGGTGTATCTTCTTCTGTAGAGGACAGAATGCTGTTTCCAAATTGCCAGTCAAAGTGCTCAGAAACAGAGTTTCTAATCTTGGTTTCGCAGCTGGCTGTCCAAATGATACCTGGTCCTTTCAGATAGAGCTCTATGATGTTTTAGACCAAATTTAATTGTTACAGAGGTACTTCTACTTTAGAAAAATTCTTTACAATTCTTTACAGCTAGAGAGCTCTGGCTTTTCAACAATTTTACAATGCTCTTGACTTGCATTGTCTTCATAAATTCTTCATCTTAAGGACTTAGACCCTATGATACCTGGATTTCCAGTACTGTGTTGTTAATGAGGTCTGTAGTGGTCAGTTAGACACCGGAATGATGTAGACAGCTATCAGCTATCACAGCTAGATAGCTGATTGAATGTTCCCTTGGTATAAAGTCTTAACAAATGATTCATTTAATCAGGAGCCACAGTTCTAACTACAAGTCATATCAAATACAACTAATACTTCACAGCATTAAAACAGAGTCAGAATGCATATGATTATCAGAACTACCTTTTTTGACTGAGTCCAAAAGTAGATGCAATAAACCAAACAAATCCCATTCTGCATAGACTTATCTAATCTCACAAATGAGTATAAAACTTGTATTTCATAATCACTGCACACTGCATATAATAATGATTATTTTACCAAAATTATTTCATTACTTCTACAATGTGTTCCACTTTTGACAGCCTTAGGTTTTATGGAAATTCTCAGAACATAGCCTAAAAATTTCACAGTCTGTGCTAAAGACTCCTCCAGTATGTGACCAGTTTCCACAGGGGCAACAGAGGAGTTCATGGATAATAATTCCATATTTCATACTAGCAGTTTGCCAGGCATTTTACAGACAATCAATTGGTAAATCCCAGTAGCAGGACTGACAGAATCCAGCCCGTACACAGGAAATACTGCTGTAGCAGGAAAGGTATAAACTCTTATTAGAGTTAAAAACAAGAAAGCTTTCTGGAGGGAACACACCAGAAAAGTTTCCTTTGATGGATTTCCATTAAATAAAAAAGACATTTTAACTAGTGTTACTTTGCTCATTAAAAATATGCTTGCTGTTGCTTGCTTTTGCTTTCTTTTTCTTCCTGTCTTGGTTTAATTCTTTTCAGTCAGCTCTAGTCACAATTCACACTGACACCAAAGTTTGCTCTCACCAGCTAAAATTGAATGTCACATATCTAGTATATCTAGCTGCCATAGTTATTCTTACTGCTCTATAAAAAGTATCTATGTTACACTAATGTATTCTAAAAGCTAGGAAATAGCTGAGTTCTGGTTTACAGAAATAACTCTTCCAAAGCCAGTCTGTTGCAGCTGTCTAAAAAAAGTTGATAGCAACCCAACAGAGAATAGTACTGCAGGGAAAGACTGGTCCGGCATAATAAGAACAAAACAGGTTTCCACAAGACACTTTACCCCCATCAGTCATTTAGACAGTCTCTAAACAAGAAAGAGGTATGTCCATACAGAAGAAGGAATGCTATTTGCTTACTGTTGTGTTTTGTTTGGGAGGAGGAGCAGTGGAGATTTTTGAGGACAGGGAATAACAAGGGAAGGTCCCAGGCATGTCTTTTCTGGAGGTCTAGGCACAAGGTCTGGTGATTGGTTAGGTTATGGGTAACATCTAAAAAATCATAGAAAGTGACTTTCCAAAATTTTGTAAATCTAGTATATTTAGATAACTTAGATAAACTTGTCAAGTGCCTAAAGTTTCTGGAGCCCAAATCATTATTTTTAAAAGTCTCTAATGCTAGAATGGAGAATGTGTATTTACAGGCTATCTATTTATTTATAATTTAATTATGATTTCTAAAGAAGAGGCAAAGACAGTCAAATCTTTTTTTTACCAGTTTTAGCAAAGAAACAAAGTAGACACTTAAAAACAAGCTCTTTAAAATAATGATTTCTGAAGATGTGTTTATATGGTAAAAACAAATGAAAAAAAATACAATTTGGAACAGATTTCAGAACTTATACCTTTAGTCAAATCTATAAAAGTGAAGAGACAAAACTAGTTGACCCTTTCCCTTTTTACAGTTTAGAGAATAAACAGAAATCCAACCTTTTAAGGCATTTATAAAGCATATCTTTTATGGAAACAGTACATCTAGGTGACAAAAACACATAAGCTATATTCAGAAAATTTGTCTATGAAACTAGCTGGAAAGTTGTTTAAATCTAATTATAATTTGAATCTGTTTGGACTTTTTATTGTTTATTTTGTTTTTCTAATGACAGGAAAAAGTAGGTCAGTCCTTACATGGCAAAACATGGAGACAGCTAAGAGAAGCAGTAATCATCTTTTAAATAACTATTTATCTGTACCATGTAATTTTTAAGGAAATAAGACATCAGGAGAAAACAGTATTCAAGAAATATCAATGCTATCTGAAAACATATCATGCTTTTAGACAAAATGGTGATTAACATAATTTTTAATTCCATTTTCAATCTGTCATTGACACAACTATAAAACATCATCTCTTTACAGTTAGAAATATCGTGTTGATCCTGTAAACTTTTGTACAGTTTTGCATTTTTTTCTCATCTCTGTGCCAACCACAAAAGGAATGAGCCTGCCTATACATATTGTTGTAATAGCAGCAGAAAGATTCCACAAGTATCATAGTACTCTGGAATTCAGCAGCGAATAATCACTTTATGCACGTCTGTATATATTTATGCATACATTACTTTGCCCCGTGGACTTAAGATTTATTTTGCTTATGAAGACAAAACAAAATTCTACTTCCATTTTCATTTGTGAAAATCACTTTAGTACAACTCACTATTACAGAAACCATATAATAGAATTTTATAAATACTACCTGTTCTCTCTAGACCTTTTTCCTTCATAGCTCGTTCCTATGAGCCTTGATAAATGACGTCCCACGAGGGAATTGTGAGGAACAGAATGGCTAATTCCACAAATGCAAGCGATAAATAAAGAACGTCACAATCATAGCTTTCCACTCCTGCTACAACTGAACAATAAAATTTTATGCCAGCAATTGATGATGCTAGTATGAAAAAAGTTACCCATTACCACATAATAAGCCGATTTTGATAGTAATTTTTTCTGATTGTAGTTTATCTAGATTAAATTATGCTTAAACTTCCCCAGCTCCTGCATCATAAAATAATGTTTAGCAAGTGTTGCTGCACAGAATATCTGAATAATCTGTTCTGAAGTACGTGTATAAAATATATCCTTTTCAAGCTGTATCATCATGTCACTAGTAATGCCCTGCAGCCATGTTGCACTGTAATCAACATTACTATAATGTGCTGCTTTAAATAAAGTTATTATGCCTGCTTTGTTTGCTCCATCCCTAGAGTCAATGACACCATCACAATACTTGCGGGAAGCTCACCCTTCATCACAGTTTTCCATTCAAATTAACGTAGTGCAGGATTTGAATGTGATCAGAATGGAAATCTTTTGAAATTTTTCATTTTAATAGGGCTTCTCTGTTACAGTTAATGAAGGTGTAATCAAGAAGTGTTGCATTACACACATAACCAGTTTGGGGATTTTTTTTTTTTTTTGATATCAATGTCTAGGATATATCAACATCATTTTACTCAGAATTTTCAAGGTCTATTTCAGTACAGAAAGGAGTAGGAGTTGAAGTGTGCAGAGAGAAAATGGAAAGCTGAGAGGGCTCTTGCTGAGACTCTGGAAGCTGCTAAACCTTATTAAAGTACAGCTGGAGACCCAAAGGGAAATTTGTCAGCTCAGAAGAGATAGAGAAGCTGCCCAAAGTAGTAAAGAGAACCTACTTCATTTCTATTCAGTTTAATAGGTATTTAGACAGTATGAACTCTTCTAGAGGAAAAGTGCATAAGAAGTTGTGTGATTTTATGTAATGCAACATTTTTTTTTTAACAAAATTATTGTACAAGGTAAAATCCACCTCATCCCGTGGATCTGCACCTGATCACAGTTTGTTAAACTTTGGAGAAAGGAGAAATAGGATCTAGGGGAAATATTGTGCAGCAACAGATGGGCTGAAATCATGAGAACTGACGTTCTCTATTTCCAYGGGTGCTAGCAGTTGAAGAAAATCTCAATCTGTGCATTTCCAAAAGAGCAAACACTGAGCCAAGTACCCATAAAGCTACCTAACAGAACGTAGCCATAAGGTATGGGGTTGTCTGCAGGCACCAGCACCAGTTACATGGCTCTGCACCGGATATTATGTCTGAAAGGCAGATAAAATAGAAAGGCAATTTACCCCAAATTATGACATGATATCTAYGACCAAAGTGGCACTCTGATTACATTCAGCACTGAAGTCTGAAAATAGAAAAATCGGCATGTGCTGGCCCAAACCRGCAGTCTGATGTGCCCTGTAATGGTGCTCTGTTAGGGTAGTGATGGAAAAGCAATGAGAAAGGGAACAGGCAACATCTGTAGCAGAGTCAGAGACTGTCGACGTGGTATCTTATGTGCTATTCATTACTGCAGGAAAATGAGTCTAGTTACAGTGCTGTAACTGTAACAGCACTTTTTTTTTTTTTGGTAACAGCAAAAAGCAATTAATTCAATTTCAGATCAAAAATAAATTGCACTGGTACAAGGTACCTGAGCAAATCAAAATAATCATGCTTAACAGCAATATTTATACAATCTTCAGTGAAGTGAAAAAAAGACCAGATAAAACACTATGATATTTTTTCCTCACAGAGGAAGCAGAAAACACAGATTGTAGGTTTATATGATTCTTTTGTAAAAATATTTTTAAAAGAAATTGAGATGTCTGATGTTTAAAGCTCCTGAGAAAATAAACAAATTCGCACAAGTACGTTGTGATAATATAAGAATGTATGGGCAAAAGTAATGACTCTTTGTTTCCACTTACACAACAACTCACACACTATGTATATATGAAACGCTCTGGTGTTGTATATCAGCATGTAAGTCATACAAGTATACAGTATATCAGAAGATMTATGAAATTGGCAGTTGCATTGCCTCCTCTTTCTAATGGTAACRTGAAATAAATATACAATTATGATTAGTAAACAGACAMACATCCCAGATTCATTGAATTGATTTTTAATGATCTGTTTGATTATTTTATTTTTCCCTCCTGATAGTATCACTAAAGGGAAGGGCTAAGTTTAAATACGTTTCCATTCCTTCATGTGCTTCAGATTTTTTTTCACTGAACCTAAGCTACGGATTTTCTCAATTTACAATTAGAGTTCTACTAATAGCTGCTTTCTGGGTTTTTATTTAATATGTGAGTGGTTCCACCCATAAAATGAAGGAGGTGSAGTTCTGCTGTACACCGTACAACCTAAATTTACAGTATTCAGAACAAATGTGGGAAGAAGAGGATTCCTAGCACCATGATGGAACAGCTGGCATGGGGTAAGGAATATCAGATTCCCAGACACCCTCACGATAATAATAATTAGGACATTAATTGTAGCAGGGATTTTGCAACCAAGAGAAAGAGAAAGAGAGAGAGAGAGCGCACCCTAGTCAAAAATACCTTACAGTCCTGTGGCTAAGGAACCCTCTTGGATCATAAGAGACCATAAATTAAATCCAGATGTTAAACAAGAAAATAAGAGAGGAAGAAGATTTGACCCTGAGCCTCTCAGTCATCAAAAGAGTAAGACTAATTTCAAAGTAAATTAAAGTAGATTTTTCCTTCAGTGCTGTTGAATCTCTATTGTGTAATTGTATGAAGGTGTTTTGCAAACCTAAGCCAGTAATTAGAAAATTTTCCAACTTTGGGACTGCCTAAATGAAATTTACTATTTCTAGAAACAGGAGGGCTCTCAATGTTTTCTAGATTTGAACAATGYAAGTACATAATGTTCAAGAGCCTGTACTTATACCTAAGTAATTATGCAAAGACACTGYTGGGTAATATTTTTGCAGATTTTTTTTTTGTTCACATATACATGATGCTTGCATTTGCTTGATTTAAGTAGAATTGAAACTTCTGATATATGTTTTCAAATCAAACTTTGTCTTAATGGCATTTTTCTTTTAAATATAATGCAAACTATTGAATATATTTGTAAGTCATATAAAATGCAACCAAATGCAAAATCTTCCCTCAGAAGATATTACTGACTTAAGTCAATAAATATTTTTTTTATGAGCTGTTATGACATTAGTCAAKTATTTTAAAATTACTTAAATATATGTTCAGAATTTCCTAATCATTTTATTTCAAAGATCTATTTCTAGCTGTCAGTACTGATTAATTTATATTTTCTGTCTAAATGTAGAATGTCATTTTATTACTTACTAATACAATGAATTTCTTTCTGAATGGGAAATAAAATGCCATGTGCAAGAATAATAGAGTACTGCCATACACACGTGATGAGAGACGCCAGTTATTTTATTCTTCTTGCCATCAGCTTCAAGGCTTAAGATTTTCCATACTAGCACTTCACCATTCTCACTTGTTTTCTGTAATCAGTTGAAAATGGTATCATTGAAACAGACACACCGGGAGATTCATCTCACAATGAACCAAAGTGTGAAAATTGAAATAAAGGCTTCACAATAGTATTTTAAAAAACATTAAATCCTTTAAGGAAATTCAATCTATATTAAGAATGATATGGCATTTATAATATAAAGACCTTGACTAAGGGTAATGAAGTGATGGCTAAAGCAGGATAAAAAGGAAATGTCTCCTGCAGTTGGAGCTGTGGATACAGAATACAGCCAGGTACAGCACATAAGAACATTGACTTACATTTCCTAGGGTGAACTAATGGGAATTCTGATCCAGGCACTGATATTGCCGCTTTCTATTTGATAAGACAACTTTACATATTTCCAGAATGCCCTGGAAAGGACACCTAAAAATGACTGCATGCTTAGAGCCAGGGATAAACAGTAAAATCTTCGTAGCTATATAATTAAATGAGGAAGTTCCCTTTTGTCAGATATCGGCTGAGCCCCTCCACTGTTTGTCATCATCTTCCAGAGGCTGAGATTACTGTGCACTGGAGACTAGGTGTCCAGTTTTTACAATAAACTTATAAATGCCCTTGTTCCGAGAGAACTAATAGCAAGTCAATACCAACAGCAACTGGGAAGATCATATGCCTCTCAGTTTCTCTATGACAGGGAAATAATTTTTCAAAGTCTTAAAGAAAAAAACAACAAACAGTAGCATTTAAGGATGATCACAGCTAAAAGACTTAAGAAGAGATAATTCATACTTTGTTAGCTTAAAACATATTATAACATCAGCTTTATTTCACAAAACTACCGAACTCCGTTTAAATATCCAGACCAAACTTAGAAGAATTGAATGCAATGATTGGCAAGCTGATCTAGCCAGAAATCTGATGAATGAAACTGGCACATAACATGTCTTCAGTTATTAGATTTTTTCAACTTTTTAATTTGTGTGTGAACAAATTTCTTGATGCAGATCAGAAGGAACTAAATTGGATGGAACAGGAATCACTTAATTTTTTACGAAAATTCTGTCCAAATTAATTAAACTGAATCAAGATTGTCTCCTTTAATTATGGAGTCCTTTATCTGGATCTGGTCAAAATAAAGATAATAGAACAGACAAAAGGAGAAAGCCACACAAAGTCAAGAGAAAAGAAGCAGCCAAATCAATATACAACATAGTTGGTTTTTGCATTCAGTCAAACAAGACTTTAATCTTAATACAGTCTTTCCTGCCAAAAACTTATATTCCATTACACATTCCTACTGCAATTGTTTATTTGTTTCATTACTACTCATGACAGTGTGCTTAGAAGCAATTGCACACAACAATTTTCTAAAAATGAAAAGCCACAGTCAGATAAGATAGCTTACACAGTACCTTTAATAAAGATAATCCTATTTTGCACACACACACACACACACACGCACACACATTTGTGCACGCACACACACACTCACTGCACCTATGACATTGTTGCAAGGCTGTCATACAGTGGGTAAAAGGATGCAGATCTGACCTGCATGCATTTCAGTTTTTATCTGTACAATCAGATATTCTTCTGTTGTGTGGTCTTACACTACAACATACTAAAATAGTCTGAAAACACCTAGTAACAAGAAAGTATCACCACTTGGATGTTTCCATTTTAAAGTATTCAGAGCTTTTCACTGAGTGTTTATCAGACTTGAATATTTACCAGACTATATTGTCCCTTCTCCTATCTCATATACAACACATGGATTTTTTTATGAGACAACTTCATTAACTGGAAAAACAGATCTTGCACAAAAAACGTTTACGCTGAAGTACAGGAGCTTGGTCTCAGCCTACATTCATTACTACCGGTACTCAGTATTACAAAGCACTCCCAGATCTTAACGGTACACTCTCCGCTTATAAGATGTCTAGTATGAAAAATCTCTACAGTAGAAGGTACATATATAGAGAAGGTACGTATTGTATTTACACACTGATACATTGACAAGAAAATGAAAAAGTGTGGCAATACACATTCCTGCACRAAGAAAAAAGCAATAAGACAATCTAAAGAGGTAAAGAATCATTGAGAAACCCAATCACGGGGAACTAATAAAACTAAAACCCTCAAAGCAGCCTTTCTCCGTGTATTTCAAGTTGAAGGATAATTACAAGAACACTCGCTAAGATGGAACAAAATGATTTTGTCTGGAGCTCAAACTGTGCATTTTCTACAAAAATAACTGGAAGATCAAGAGCATTTCATTCCCAATTAGAGACAGGTTGAAGGGGACAGTAATTTGATATCCTCAAATAACATTTATATACCATTTGGTAGCATTTTTATAGGGGATATATCATMATTTCTAAAAGACATAAGCAATATGAGAATTCCTCAAAATAAACAATTAGACTGTTACAAAAATAAAAAGAATAGATTTTTCACATCACCTTTGGGTGAAGTCTTTTTGTTTCATTTTCATAACAAAAATGGTAGACTAGGCTTACTGATGTTGAATTAATTTCTTACTAAAAAGACTATGTAGCAATAAGGATAAGAATATAATGTATTTTTAAAAAGTACCTCCTTAAAAATGTTTTTTTTGTATGCATGCATCTTGAGGCTTAGGATTAGAATGATAATGATACCATCAGATGCAACCAGTTACAAAATCTGTACATGATACCAGATCATTCCATGGCACCCTCATGAATATAACTACGACAAACAAAAATCTCACATAAAAAAACAAAATCTAACACTGGACAATTGTTCTGAAATGCAAAGACAAAAGGAATATTAATTATGAGAGAGGAGGAAGGATTCCCAGGATGACACCTAGAAAAAGAGAGCTATGAAGACAAGGACTAGTGGAGGTTTCTCTAGGAAACGTTCATATTAACAGTGCGAAAGTAACAAAAAGGTGTGTGTGKGGGGGAGTAGGAATGAACCAAGAGCTATGAAGAAGATTCAACTCTACTCAACTTGACTGCTCAAAAAGCAGTAGGGTCAAAAGTGGTGATAGTTGTACCAGAACAAAATAAGAGGAATATTAAGAGCTAGACAAAAGATTCAAAGCCTAAACAGAAAGGAAATTTGGATAAATATAAGCATAAGAGAGAACAATGCAAGCAATAATACTTACATCTAGAACCACTAAGTATATTTTTCACTTCAAAATATTCCTGACTGGCTTTCAATAATATTCCCAAGCCAGCAGGTCACATATCAGGAATGAACCTGATAAACAGACTCTAATACCTATCTAAACCATAGGCTTTTTAACTGACCCCTGGGCTTTAACTCAGATTTGCTTGAGCTGTTCAGATTGCTTGAACAGTTGTGACTACCTGCCGAAGCCAAACCTGAGCAAGAAAGCTTCAAACCTCCCAGCCAAGGCAGCGGCCAGAGCATCGTTGGCAGCACCCCACGATTTCAAGCACCAGCCCCGAGCATAGGCATGTGCCCTCCAGAGTGCATGCCACCTCCGAGCGTGTCCCACGGGACACGATTTCCACCTTGGCAAGGCGGCRAGGTCACGATGTAGGACTGTAGGACTGAGCCGCTCCATCCCTCCTGCTAGTTCAGGTAGAAGAAGGAATGTTGCAGAGTGGTTTAAACCTTTATAATTATGCATTTGRGGAAGTTGTATTACAAAATAATCTGGCAACAAAATATTATTTAAAAATATAAATTGAAAACAAAGAACAAAAATGTAGTAAGAGTGGTATAATCACTCTCAGTCAAAATAACTTCCTTTTAAGGCAGGTTTTATTTGCTTGGGGTATTTTTTCTCCTTTTAGTTTGATAAATATCTGCAATTAAACAACCTCATACTTTACTTACATATAGATTGAGTTTTCCAGTTCAGTATCTGGATTTTGGAGTCATCTCTTGGCATTAAATTTATATATCTATATAAATATATATGCACTTCCCCCCCCCAAATCTGTATCATTTTTGCAGCTGAAGTAATGCAGTTCAAATAAAACATGGCCTYGATGTAAGAATCCTCTTGAGGATTCTCTGGGTCTTGCTTCTCATGGATAGGAGTTTAAGTCACTAAATTTATGCATGCTTCAACACTGTATATTTGTACCTTCTCTCAGGAGATACGTAAGACTGAAGTTGCATGAAAACAAGATTGCTTCTCAATAGCATGTGGAACATGTCTTTTTCTCTTCATGGGGACTGTGATCTCAGGACATGTGATTTAAATGTGCTAGCCTCTTAACTAGTCCAGACGTATTAAACAGAATATATTTGCCAATTACCTGCTTTAATCTTTGAAAATAAAACTGTGTGAACATAATAYAAAAGTTGTGGAAAAAAGAAATGGAAATATTGTGTGTATCTATGTCAAAATTATAAAGGTAAGACAAAATGCAAGACATGATTTAAAACAGGAAAAACAGTAAGTAGTAACTTAGATTTCTTTGAATTTTATATCAATCAAACATCTGTTGTCCATAAATTTAAAAAAGATTCTTTTTCAACACACTTAGAGGATGACTCTTTCTTAAAGAATCATTTGTCTAGAGACATACAAAAGCAAAGTAGGATTTAAGAAAAGTACATAAAATGTTCCAAACTAAGATATATTGATAATTAAAGAGAATAGAAATGTCACTGAAGGATTTTTGCACTATGAATAAGTAGATTTTTTTGCAAGACATAAATATCATGGGTTTTGACATGAACTGTAATTTTTCAAGTTCCAATCTAATTTGTCTTGCACTAATTATACATTTATCTGGTAAATAACAACCATTAAATTATTCTACAAGATAACAACTTTGCTRTTTCCTCAATGCAAACCCACAATGCCTTTAAACACTTCTTACTGAAAAGTTAGTTAAATACCCATATATAACCATGGTAACAATGAACAAGTTTATCAAGTTAACAGGTTCAAAATTAGAAAACTGTCTTTAGAAGACAAACTTTTACCCTCAACCCACTAGCTTGATGCTTTGTAGGAATAAGTTAATTAGGAAAATGTTAATATTCAAATTAGAACACTATTTGCATATGTGTTCCATAGATAAAAATATCAAAAAGCAATTGTATAAGCTGTTAAAAGATAATTGCAAACTATCTGCTTTTGCTCTTGTATAAAGTAGCAATAAAACACAAAACAGAAGAAAATGTGCAATGTTGTGTTTACAACTTGGAGCTTTCAGAAATTAACTTTAAAAGATTTTCAATGCTTCTCTCCCTCTGTCCCCAAGGTTCTTTATAGTCCCATCTATGAGTACAGCTCAGCTATCCTTCACATCTCTATTGCTCCATCAGTGTTAAACTTCAATGGTCCTGACCCAGTGGCAGTTAAAGACACTCTGAATTATTTAGCAGGACACAGTCAACATGTTCTGTAGTAGAAGGCTACTAACAGCACTMACGCAGGTTTGCTCAAGTCATTTCACCACTACAGTATTTACAGTAAACCATAAAAATACTATACAAGACTTTCATAACTGCTACAGTAACTTGATTAATTTACCAAAAACTTTCCCAAGCCAGTTGTCCGTACAGTGTAATTTCAATATATCTTTTGTTTTGCTTTGATAAAAATKTACTCTTTTTTCAAAAAGCAAATCTCATATCATACAAGACTTTTGATATACATGTATAATTTTCACTATGTACAGTAACCATAGAGATTTCTAAGGTTAGACACACACTAATAATTTCAGCTACATAAATTTCACTGAAGTTCATTTAAAAACATAGGCGTCCTAATTAAATCTATGTGTAAACAGCAAAGTACTTTATAGAGCAAATCACAGCTCTGATTTTAATGATTCTAACTGGAAAAATGAGAAGTAAATATTTGAAATTCAAAATCTCTTGTTTTCATAGGAAAACATATAATCCATTTGTGCCACAATAATTATCTTTTTATGGTCAGAATAACCAAAATTCAAGATAATTAAAAATAGTGCTATATTCAGATCTATAAATCTCTACAACCAAAAATACCACAGAGGTTACCCTTCTAAAATATATATTTAATATGAATGAACTATAGTACCACTACCAAACTGGTCTCACTAGTCTATAATCCTCACAAAAGGAACAAAATGTTAGACGTGCATAATRAGAAGAAGTAAAACTCATCTCCATATATTGTTATTCTCAGGGCACACAAAAAGGTCGATTTGGTTAAAGGGCTTCACTTCAGGCTTCCAGCGATCTGGATGGATGATGCACTCTTCCACTTCTTTCCCAAACTTGCATACCTTGCTTGCATTTGATTACTACTTTTCCAAGAGCAAAACTCCTTTTAGATCCTCCCCAAATTTGCTTTGATCAGCAATGCCCTTAGCATCCTACGATATGCATGAGATAAAGGCAAAGAAGGAAAGGATTATTACTTATTACACATTATCATTACATTATTACTCATCTTTGGGGATCTGAAATGCTAATCAGCTAGATTATTATGATTTCTCACTGCCACTGGCAAAAGAAATCACTAGGACATAATCTCATCCCTACAGATATTTGAAAGGAAATGGAAAAGGAATGAGAAAAAGACAGTAATTTCATGCAGATATGCTGCAGGCTGTTGAAAGGGAGAAGTGTAGAGACAAAGGTGCAGGGCGGTCTTATTGTCTCCTGTAAAGATCTCCTCTCTCCTCCGTGATCCATTTAGAAAAGAAAAGAGGATATCAAAGTCTTCTTAAGGATACACAGCAGTCACTATTTGGACAAAAATCAAACACACCTCCAATGATACCTTTTTTCATGAAAATTACTCATCAGTCTTTCTTTCCTTAAAAAATAAATAAATAATCAGAAAAGGTTTTAGGCTCAAAGTTTAGTTTTTGTTGGCAATATTTCAATTTTGAGCACATAGMAGTGAGGTGTGCATACAAAGCATAACTCCACCCAAGAGGCTACACAGYGTCCCATTCAGATTTTTTGTTCAAGTGACTAAAGACCAAAAAGAATAAATCAAAGCAAACAACCCAGAAGCAAACAATCCCTATGGAGGGAAAGAACTACAGAGGGATCAGCGCTCTCCTAGATGCGGAATATCTTCAACACTTATTCAGTCAAAATTAAATCTCAAAATGATATGCACGTTTACACCGTAGATTGAAAGCATTTGACCACTCATCTGAAGTATAATGATGCTTTTGTTTGTTTGTTTAGCAGAGATTTATATATTTAATTTCAAATGATCTTTCCTAGATAAGTAATAACATGATAATAACAGCAAGTTAATAGGGAGGAAAGGAAAATCCCCTGCCAKTCCCTAGTCATATAAAGTGTAAGAAGATCATTCATGGTGATGTTTCTGTGGGAGAGACTTTGCTGGTCCAAACTCCAAGCACAGATCATGGGGAATATTATTTTTGGTCATGTCCCCTGATATTAAAAAGGCTCAAGAGCAGAGGCAGACCTGCACAAGGCATCTGTGAAAGCGTAAGGGGCTGGAGCRTGCTGGAGAGCTCAGCTGCCCCGAACAGGGACATCGTGAAAGCAGGTCCCCTTGGAGGGGATTGGGCAGCAAGGAGGTTGTAGTTGATGGGGGAGAAGGGACGATCAAAACAGGTGGGTGTCTTTTAAAAATGACAGTTGTGGTACACGGACAACCTTCGTGCTGTTACCCAGCATGACACACTGGAGAGCATCAATGCTCTTCTCCATACYGGATTTCAGTGCAGCTTTAGCACTGCAATGCTTTTAGCCCAGCAGAGTCATAAAAATAGTGATTAATCTATATTTAAAGTAGAATCAGGTACTAAAATTGTTATAGGATCAGGGAGCTTCACAGTGTAATGTGTTTATTCCCATATCTCACTTGTAAGCTATAAAATTCTCACTTTGTAGGTAGAAGACTGGGGCTTATAGATTTTAATCAATGTATTGAAGGTGCTACAAGAAGCTTTCACTAATGCTGGAAACCTAGATGTTCCACACTCCTAGGTTGATGTCCTATTAAGCAAGTATTTACTATAAAAAATATGCAAATTCATTTAAACCCTCAATAATCTGTGTTTTTATCCTCCATGCTGTGGGGTGTTATGGTCTACCCTCTTCATTTAGGCCATAATGTAAAATAAAGCATGAATCTTAAACAGAAATTTAGTAAGCACGGTATGAGGGAAGAATGGAAAAAAAAGAGAAAAATAAGCACGTGCTGTCATGCAACTGCTCGTACTTCAGCTGATCTTACTGGTCATACGTCAGAAAAAAATTCTGACAATTTTCTGAGCATTTTAGAATGAAGCACTCAGTGGAAAACACTTCTTCTGTCAAATGCCTGGGAATGAGTTTCGAGCCAGAAAGACATACAAATCTGTCATTGTGCAAAGATACCAGAGATGTTGTTCGAATAAGAATGCAAAGAAATGGCTAGCGGACTCTACCAGAAAAGGAATATAAAATAATATAATAATTGCAGAATTCACCGCTGACGGTCTCCAAAATTCATTCTGCTGTCAYAGAAACAGGTAAAAAAGTCTGGTACCACAAAAGGCGATTTACCTTCCTTCAGCTACAGGGTCATATGGGTACAGTGCTAAATACCTATGCAGTTCCTGAAGCTGCTGCAAAGGGAAGGTGGACGAGGGATATAAAGTGACATCAGCAGATAGAATAAAATGACAGAAGGAAAAAGATCTTACTGTCACATTGAATCAGGATTAAAGTGTGGCATATGGTGACTGCATGTGAAATGTTATACTTTCTTGGCGCAGACGTTGGATACAGAAGTGGAAAGGGAGAGCCTGTGCTTAGTTATTGGGCTAGGCTTTCTATCAAGAAAAGGGGACTGGATTGGAAAATAATATCTCCCAGAAATAGTAATGCAGTGTACTTTTAAAAACATTCATTTCTTAGAGAAAAGCTAAGGAATTGCCCAAATATCCCTTTCTGTATTTCTTTCTGGCTTCAACTCAAGAAGACTTTAACTATTGCATATTCCCAACCAAGCTAGAGAGAATGAATAAGTGAGATGAGATATTGACTTAGCCAAGGTTTTACAGGAAATCCTCATTTCTCCATCTGCTTTTTGGGTAGCTATAGCCATACTTTTATATTCACTTCATTATTTATGTATGTAAATACACATTCCTTTAAAAAGGAAAATGAAAGAAGCCAAATACAAATCCAAAGTCAGGCAAAAGTTTCTTCAAATACTTTTGTAGTAGTTTCTGATAAGCTCATTTTACTCAAGTGGCTTATGCGTTAGCCTGTCTTGGCATGGTGTTAATGTAGAATACTCAAGATTTACACTAACAAAGTCATTTATCTGAAAAACTAAAAAATCATAAAACTGAAAAATGTGCAAAACCCCATGGATATGTACAATGTGTAAAGATAAAAGCAATAAAAATTTATGCAATGGTTATGTAATTAGTACTACACCTATGCAGTGAGATGTCTGTGTTTCATCACTATTATTCTTATAGATTTATCTGCTGAGGAATATGGAGGAMAATGGGGTACTTTTTTCTCTAAATGCAGTCACAAGGTACAGAAATTAAAGAAATTACTACAAAGCCTGAAATCTGAAATTATAAATAACCATGAAAAACCAACGGGACCCTGGAATGACTAATAACACATCTTCTTCCGGGAGGAAAAAACAGTTCCCAGAAGTGCATTAAGTGTTTTGCTGCTGGTACATAACACACTCTCCAGCTCTCATTCTCACACTGAGTATAGAACAAGCCCAAGCAGGTTAATGCAGAAGGATTTGCGTTTTTACGTGGCAAAGCTATCTAGTTAGCATCTTCTGCCCCACCGTTTTTTTTCTGTAAGGATTTTGTTATTTGATGTAAGCCTTCCAGCTTTACAGGAAGACATAGTGACGTACGTGGACCCCAAAGGCAGTACCGAACATACTGCAAACATGAGGAGAGGGTGGTATTGAACAATCTGTCCTTAACACTCTGCGGTGGGATAGCTGATTAACGAAACATTTCAAGATTGGGCTAAGAGCAGAGAAGAAKCATCTGAAGCTTAGTGGCAGGGAGAATGGAAAAGATTTAATATGACCTTTGTCTGGAGACCTTGAAAAGAACCATCTTTCTGACATACAATGTAATTTTTCTATTTCTTATCTAGGAATTCCAATGGATGGTCCAGAACTGTTATATAYCAGTTGTTTTAAAGCAGCTTTTCACTCTTGAAGTGAATTATCGGCTATAAAAAAGTTTGCAATGACATTTTTTGGAAACTGCTTTAAGAAAAAAGACAAGCGTTACTGTATTTATGCCATATAAAAGGTAATTTTCATTGGACTTCCAGAATAACTTCGTCTGTGTATTAATAATCTTTTTTCTATGAACAACAGAAGAAATTCCACATCTTCTCAGAAAGATTCTTAAACAGCCCATTTTAAAAAAAATACTACTTTAGAAAATGGACTGTAGGTTAACAAGAGTGTAGTTTGAAAAAAAAAGGAAAAAGCTTTAAAAGCATACTTAGCTGGAAAGAATAACAAATTCCTCCTCTCAGAAAAATAAAAGATTTCTAAAGCAATCACATAAATACCTTGCCATTTCTATTTCTTTTCATTATCAAAAATATATAATCAAAAAGTTTTCTTTAATCAGCACTAAAATTGAAGGGTTTTGTTTCCCAGGTGTTTTCCTGGGAAAACCTCCGCTTGAAGGGTTTGAGAGGGTAGAAACAGTTACCTCAGTGAATGAGGCAACTTTTTTACTCTTTAACTTTCTAATGTCTAGGAAATGCTTATAGATTCAGATTATCATGCCTAGTCATCCAACAGTATTTCTTCCTACCTTTTTTTTTTTTTTTCCCCCCAAATGTGGTCTCAATTTGACATATTTTTCACAAGTCCCAGGTCACTCTAACCAGATTAAGCCACGATCCGGAAAACCTATCAATAGTAATTGAAAATACAGTTTAAAAATTAAAATTAAATTAAATAAATAATTCTCCAAGAGCATCTGTAAAATAAGCTGTTGTGCTCTGGAATGTTTATCTTTTCCTTTGAATTTAGATAGCAGCAGGGGGTGTTCCCACATTATCCTCATGAGTCTTAGACYTTTTGTCGAAGGACCGATTGTAAATCTAAAAATGTAGCCCTCAGAAAAGACAATGACTGGAATAGTATACAACATGAACTAAAAATTATATCTGSGAGTAGCACCCAATACAGTTATTTTTCCACAGGGAACTCTATGGAAACTCTTCATCTCATTCTACGCAGAGCTAACAAATCCCTGCAAAAGTTTCTTGAACTAATTGGTATGTGAGCATTTTGAYTGAGAATACTGTTATTATCAAACCTGTATTTCACAGAGTACCTTCTTAAGTAGATTTTAAAATAGGACACCTAATACAGCTTAAAAAAAAAATCATATCAGCATTGAAGTGAGGCATAAAAAGCAGGTGAAATAATGAGATAATCCAGAAAATCTTGCAAAAATTACAAGACAAATACAGGAAAACCTCTGAAATACCACTAATGAATGACAATGTCTCTAAAGGAGAAGTTAAGAGCAATGTGGAATTTCAATTAAGAGTTGCAAAATAAAAAAAAAAAAAGTGACAGAAAATATTTATATATTATTATTTTAAATCATGATACGTAACTATGGGCTCAATTCTGACATTCAGACTTAGTTTCAGCTCTATTTTTTCTGATTTTACTCTCACTTCRCATAAGTCATGTTATATGAGTGGAATCAGACATCTTAAGCATAGACTTCATGTTAAATTAATCAAGTAAATTCCTTTTTATGTGAACACTCCTTTAGTTCATATATGTATGTTTATGATTTTTCAAAAACTATGGAAATAATCTGGTTTGGGTTAAAAAAATAAAAAATGACAAAGAGTTGCTGTAACTAGACTTTTTTATGTGGAAACTTTACAAGCTATTGTTGAAATGGAACAGTCTTTATTATTTTTARAAAATTATTAGTTATTGATATTTAYTTTTTCTGCTACYTTCCGTACTCAAATTTTGGAGTGTTTGGACACTAATCACTTGTTTCAGAAATTTAGCCACCCAGGTAAAATTTAGGTTCCATCTGCTAACTCTTATTGAGTAAAGAAAAATTCTGGGTATTCTGAAAATAAGTATTTAATCTAAAAAGATTTTAATATGGCCATTGAAAATAGAGAAAGCGGGGGCTGATAAGCATTTTCAATAGTTGCCAGTGGTAGACAGATTTTACACTTAATTTCTGGTTTGGCAAGGAATGAAAAAAAAAGATGATGTTTTTGAATAAATTATAGATGACAAAAAATTAAAATACACTAAATAGATTTGAGGCTTTATCTTTGTTTGGCATGCTATGCCTTTCCCTCCTCTACCTTCATATCATTATTTTGCAAATGAAATAATATCAAGCTCAGGAAGAAGATTATTTTTGTTCAACAAGAATCTTAATCATGAAATTTCACTGAATTGGAACTACATTGGTTAGAAAGATATGTGGCATTGAGAAACAGAAGGAAGGCAGAATGAAAAAGAAAATCATTCTTTCCACTAGTGGCCATGTGCAACACTATAGCAAATAGAAAATATAATGTCTTGCTGCAATAACAATTGCTATTGCTGGCCTGATAAACCTTTAGAAAAGTCAGAATATTTTCATAYACTGTCACAGTTATGCCCTATTGATACAACAACTGAAAATATGATTTGGACATGTTGTTTTCTCGGGAGTTAACATTTACAAGCAACAACATTTAGAGCAAGGTATCTTGTCTGAGGCATCCCAAGACATGTTCACTGAACCTACTTTCAAAGTTGAGCAAAAAGGGGGCCAGAAAGTACACACAAARGTGTGTATGTGCACAGTAGATATTTAATTATTTTTAAAGTTTGAGCATCAATAATAGAGACACAGTAGACGAACAAAGGCACCTAGAGRACTGAGTTAAAAGGAAAAACCTTATTATCCGGAGGAGCTATGCGTTCAGTATCGTACAGAGCAGTCCCAGGACGTTACCCCGCAGAGCACAGCGCACTGAAAGCGGATTGATAAAGCCCCTAGCACAAGCTCTCCAGCAGTCTGAACCTAAGCTCCCAGACAAAGTCGGGAACACAGGCTGCCTGGGGCGCTCGTCTGCACAAAACGGACCGATCACAGCTGCAGAACAAATTACCGTCTGACTGACAGACTAGACATAAACGTGTTTTGTCAGGCCTACGTGGTTCTGCAACAGGCTCTCTGTTGCATGTCCTGGAACATGGAGCAGTGTTAACTTTTAAAAGAAGTTTTAAAATTATTTAAAATATCACCATGAATAATCTAATTCAGCTGTTAACCCTACGTGATCTATTCTTATCTTACAGTCAGTTGATTTTGTCCTGCTTATGGYTTTGATTTTGTTTCGTTTTTATTTTGTTGACAGATTTTAGCATCATCTGTGGGTCTTGCAACACTGCAGAAGGGACTGAAGTATGCAACACCGACTGCTGAATCGAGCTTAAAACAGGTGGTTTGGGTACTAGAGCAGCCTAAAAATAGCTACGTGGAACTCACTATACGCAGCAAATTTGCCTTCTCAAGTTATTAGGGAGATTTAAGGAGGAGGTTTGACTGTGCCAGCAACAATTTGCCTTTGCCTGAGCCTCTGAAGGGAAATCCCTGTAGTTGTGTGGCTTCATCTTTAGATGCCTAAATTAGAAAATCAGTTRTAGAAAACTACTCCAGAAAGCCTACGGCAGACCATGGAGTAGTTCCCAAACCCCAGATACAACTCAAGCCCCCAGTACAGACTGTAATTCCTACTGAAGTTATGGGCGTTGTACATTTTATCAAAACCATTGCATCAGGTAAGATTTAATGATCTGGACATGTGTGTCTTCACAGATACGTAAATACACAGTTACGACCAGACATAGACTTTCGTATCAGACTCTTGACTGACTACATGACTCAGTGCTAAAGATAATCACTTCCTGATGCTCTGCCAYGGACAGACCAAACGTGACAGAGAGCAGCCATCACGATGTGTTAAACATGTCCTAAAGTTCCTACCAAAACGTATGAGTCAGCTGCTTTGATATGCGCTTTTTGCTGAAACAGCACAATTAGCTATCTTCAGAAAGGCGTACAACTGAAAGAGCCAAGTCTGCTTTTGATCACCACTTTGAAAGCTTCATTAGCTCAATTTTATTCAGAGCTGCAGCTGCTTCTCTTTGGTGGTGGAAACTAATCAATCAAACTGCAAACTTATACTTCTGAAGGACTACAAAGCAGCATCCAAGTATCAGTATATTTTTGTTGTGGCTTTAAAGCATACTAATAAGGAGCAGAGTGTGTAATTCTCTTTAAACTAGATACACTATTCACAGGAATGACAATTAATTAGCAAGTAAAACAAAAAAGTAAATATTTGGCATGATTACAGCTTTTAAGAAAAAGAGTGTAAACGAACTACTAGGTCAAGTAACAGAAGCTTCCGTATTGTGCACCTGACAGGAGGGTTTTTTTTTAAATGAGGTCAGTGACAAATTCTTTAAATTCAGGTTTTTGTTTTTATTTGGGTCAGAAATGATTATTAACTTGTCCCCTGTGATGACTGGAAGCGTCTCTATAGTTGTTCATTTTTATTTCTTTACTGCCTTAAGGTATAAGTGTAATTAAGAATGCCAAAAAACAAATCGAGTCTAAAAGTAGAATTAACTGGAAGGAAGTTGTTAGGAAATTTGTCTGGTTTTCCATCAACCAGCGTGTATGTACACCAGTGTGACCAAGAAATTCCCTTGTGATCTTTCACTGGACAAAGCTGCCTTCCATTCCATATAAGGAAGATAGTAACTTTTTTAAAGTTTGGTGATGGTTTAGGAATGTATAACAAGCAACAGCAATTTTGGAGACTCTCTTGCATGAAAATGTGAAATAACTTTAGTCAATTTAAAGGAACTACGCAGTACCAATTCTAACTATATATTGATTATTGACATAGGTATGCAACTAGTATATATATCTCAATATTGCCATACAATGTAGAGTGGAAACACACTTCTTGCTAGATAGAGTAGAGCTGGAAGTAGAGAGACATTTTAGAAGACACAATGTACTCAGAGAATGGAATTCTAAATATCCAAGAGGAAAATTATTCTAATTTTGAAAAAATAACAGAAGTAGAATGAACTCACTCAAGCAGGACTCACCTACTCCACRCTAGCATTTGGTAAGGCTCTTTTACCAGTGGAAAGGCAAACACGGACATGAAGGTAATCTGGTAATTTGGTTCAGTACCAAACAAAACAAGTTTGGGTGGCCCTGCAAGGTATCCCACAGACCAGTGCACACAGTGAATCTGGGCCTGTGCAGACTGCCCTGCAGAGCCTGCAGTGAAGAAGGCCTGCAAGGTCCAAGCTGATTTCAGGAAGACTTGCTTGGGATGGCACTGCACTATGCATACCCACGTCAGATGGGTGTCTCGCCTCAGTACTTTACATAGCTGAACTTGAAGCAGTGAGAAGCATCAATCAAAAGGAATCCAAACTTTTGTAATATTAAAAAAGTATTAAACGCAGTAGATAATTAGTAGAAAGCTACTATCACACAGGAATTTAAGATATTGTAGATGCCTACTTGTTTTTTAGCACATGCATTCAAATTAGGGTCAGTAAGACTTAAGACAGCAGCACCTGCACACATTTCATATTCCTTGTTCTAAAATGCCTTGAAAAATGCAAAAGGAGTAGTTATATTAATTAACTGTATCTAGGTTGGTGGCTGAAAAGTTGCAGTGATTTTAGCAAAATCTTAACTGCCTGTAGTCCTTGAGCTACTTGATAATATCAATACACTGTGATATAGTGTAAAAGGATTAAAACTTTAGTATATTGGCAACTCAAAATTCTTTCTTAATCTTAACTCCTACTCTTAACCTCTACTCATTCAAATGTTTACCTAAGAGATCAGTTTTGTGAAAGTCTGTTTTTGATGCCAAAACCATAAACTGGTAGTGATTTGTTCTATACTTCTCTTAATTTTCTCTATTTTTGTATAAAGTTTAAAAAAAATACATAAAAAATCACTAGAATCTAAAAACTGTAGCCTGTAAATATTAGGAAGTTTTAAGCTGCTGAAACGAGCCTTTCAAAATGGAAATGGGCAACATGAATCAGAAAAATACTTTTTTGGAAGACATTACATAAGCAGATAATTCTGAAATGCAGTTCAGTTAGCCCCTGGAATAAGTTAGTATTATGTAAATGAAGAAAAATTCATAGCTTCTCAAATAGTGATTTTTATTAACAGATATATGAATAATGAGGTAGTCCATTCTATTTTTCTCTCCAAGTTTGTTTTCAAACAGTTATTTGGTTCTGTCATAAACAATCTAATAAAAGAAGATATATTTTTCTTCAGATATTATTAAAATAGTCTGCATAATTTTTAAAAGCAATTTGCAAATGACATTTTATTGTTCCAGAAGCCTCACAGATGCCAGAAACTATAAAATAACAGTCATGTTGCTCACAAACACAGGCTGAAGACAAAACATTTTCCCAGAAATCCTCATCTCATTCTGTCATTTGGAAAGAACTTTCACTTTTCTAACATGTAAAAATCTGCCCATTTTGCACAACATGTACACTCAGGATCAGCAGATGTGTTAATTTAAATGAACAGCAAGAGGTCCAATAGACTTTGACCCTTTTCACTGCTATTCCTTTGACAATAATATAAGTAATGAATGGGGGGCAATTTAATTAAAAAAAGAACTCTTCATTGTTATGCATGATTAAGTTCACAGACCAATAAAGATTAACATTTAACATTTGCTTGTTTTAACAATGCTCCCAGGGCCTGTAGAACTGCTTAAGGACAACCTTATTGTTGTAAGTAAGAGTTAACACTGTTACAATGGTGAATCTCCACAGACTCTGAAAATGATTAGTTTGCAGGGGTATTTTTAGGTAAAAGTATTATCAAGGGCCTTAAAACTCATTACAGGGCTTTGAAAATTTTCTTTTTAGATTTAAAATCAAAAAAAGACTTATCAGTCTGGCTTTTGATGTCCTACTTCCCATAATATGTCTCACCAACAAAGTTACAGTCTACGTAATTATGTCAACAGGGCAGTGGTTTTTTTAATCTTCTCTATTTATGTGCAATTTCTTACATATTCCAGCAAGTCTGCATTAACAAATTCCAGTTTTCTCATATATATACAGTRTACGCATAATCCATGCAAAGAAAAAATGAGATCGTTCACATTGCTGGAAATCAGGCTCACTGCTAATAGTTAATCCATGAGAAACATCAATAGAAATAAACAAAAACAGTTTTTTAAACATAAAACAGTTTTTAAAACATATATAAGGCTAGATAATGGTTTACTCAATACATGGAAATGAGAAATAAGATTTATTTTCAAATGCAATTAAATACTGCTTTTAACTTCTGAAATGCTATGCTGATGAAGAATCCTAAAGCTGTGGCAAAAAGGCCGAAAGTTCAGGTAGCATTTGTGTCCTTTAGCATCAGAGGTATGAAAGATAAGCAATTAATATCATCTAATCAGCAGAGCTCCTCTGCAGATTCTAACATCCTAACATAGCTGTAACAGCCAGATGYGATGAAACACAGGGAAGATGCCTGTCTGCTTTTTGTGACTACTAAACAACTTAGTCAGCATTTTCTGTGCGCTCAACTCCTGCCACGCAAATATAGTCTCTAGGTCCCCTCAATCAGACTATTAGACTATACCAAACATTTTACTATGAATTATACTATACTGTATAAGTATATATAGTTACAGATTCCAGAGAAAGCCTGTGTTATTATCCCCAGACTAAAGGTCAAGCAACTTTTCCTAACACAAAACCATAGCTCAAGAACTATTAAACCTCCTAAATCATAGTGTCAGTAAATAGTTTCAGAAAGTTTGTTACATCRTAAGGAAATCTGAAGAGATTAAGGAACTGAAAACTCAGCTGCTTCGAAAGGAAATTTCCAAAGGTTATGTACAGCAGTAATTATGAATACACTGCAATCTCTGACTATCTCTGAAAGATTTTAATGCCTCAGGTGACAGAGGARTTCAGGGATAAAATTTTCATAAAATTTGTATAACTCCAGACCAGCTGTATCTTTCATAGTAAATAGCCTTTTTTGCGGGTAAGTGGATCCACTGGGTTCATCTTCAGAGCGTATTTCGCTTTGAGATGAACTGAAGATGGACCTACACATAGCCTGCAGATAAATTAAAGGCTTAGTGAATTAAAGAATCACTTTCCATAACTGAACTTTTAAATCTTACCATCCACTTCAAACACTTTAAATGAAGAACAAAATGTAAGCCCAGTACTAGGAGGAGATCAGTTGTAGATGGATTTTTGTCAGGATTACAAAGTTCCTTGTTGCTGTTGTGTTGCCACCCCTTACTGTGCTGAAGAGCTCTTCACATGCAGCATGAATGACAGAAATATTTGTGTAGGAAGGGGTTTCTCACTGAGAAGCTGCTTTCAGACTTTACTTCCAACATCTGCCACAGTGATAATTCTACCAGTGCAACCTCCCCTAGCAACATGATCTACCGAATAAGTGTTCTCAAAGTTAGAAAGTCATTCTTAATATTAAATCTAACACCTGAGCTGCAGCTCCACTCTAGTATTTSTTCAGTGCACTTAGTGGAAAATTAGAATGATTGATTCCCTCCTCCATCCATTAGTAATCTTTTTGGCATATTTTCTCTGAAGAGGGGTGATTCCTTTAAACATTACTAGTGAGTTTTTTTTTTCTTTTAACATGTCTTTAAACCATGTTGCTGCTCAACTCCCATTTTTCTGCACACTTAAAATGTGGTAATCAGAACAGAATATAAATATATAGTGATTGTTTGATATATAAAATAGATACGTACACAGTATATAAGGTTATTTAAATGTTGTTTTATAAGTAAGCCAGATTTATCAAGTATGTTGTTCCAGAGAAAAAATTAATTAATCTAAAAATTCAGTGTGATGGGCTGAAAAACCTATGTGAAAGTGATAATAAAATTAGATTAAAATTTAGATTTAAAAGTTTCTCAAATAATCTCATATAACTTGCTTTTTAACAAATGAAACAGGTCAATATGGCAAAACATTTAATAAAAATTTAATTTAGCAACTTTTTYCTACCTCTGCCTTGCACTATGGCAGTATGGTAGCTACTTCGTATTAACAGATCAAATCCTTTGCCCACATAACCTCAGTGGACTAATGCCAGGTTAACTGAGCTACACCAATTTACACATACTGAGTATCTTGCACCACGCATGCTGACTTTCATATTGAGAATATCAGTTTTATCAGGCATGAATTTTAAACTATGAGGCATCTAATAAAAAAGTGCCTGTAACTACTTCTAGCCAACAATCACAGCATGCACGGAGCTGTCGTTAATGGTCTGCTTGCCCAGCTATCTGTGGAAATGAGGTGTGATCCTCAGTTACACATCAGAAATCCAGAACATCTCAGAGTCACTACGGTCATTTTTGTAGTTCATTGTAGCTCTTAGACCAGGAAAGCAGTCAACCTCTTGCCTAATTGGATTATAGCCAGACACATTATTAATTGTTTGATGCTGAAAGCATTTGGAGTGGTAATTTTCACATCCCCATGTACTGGAAGAAGCAGCTCAAGCATGAACCATCCACGTGGTGCTGTCAGCATAGACAGTCCTCTACCTCCCTTCCTCACTGATGCTATACTAATTCAAAGTATATCTGGTAGGAAAGACACGGAATCCCAGGGACAACAGGAAACAAGCTGATCCTCTCCTTTATTTCAGATTTGTTTCCTTTTAATATGCTGATCCACTTTCCAGATYGTGTTTTTGTTTCTCTCTGCCATCTAGAGCTTGTACCTCAGAAATTTTTCTTCAAGATAACATTGTTTGCAAAAAGCCAGCTGTGGTTAAAAACAAACAGACCAAAACAAGAATCGGAAATGTTAGCATGAAGAAAAAAAAATCAATTGCTCTTAGACTTTAACGTGCCATTTCAGAATTAATAAACAGTGTAGTTTTATAAGGCATCCAAGACTCACACTGTTGAGGAAGAGGAATTTATTAGCCATATAAATCTCAGTTTTGGAAGCCAGAATTTTATATCATATTATAACTACCCTACCTCATCCATCAGCCTTGTGCAAATTTATGAGTAATCCAGCCTTTTGATTTTGTTTTTAAAATTCCACTAATTCTTTCCAATCTGTATATCATCTATTTTTACAAATACTAATAATTATTTTCTCATTGTCATTGTACTAAAAGCAGAAAATAAAAAAATGCAGTTATCCATTTTCAAAACTTTCACTTTACAACTGGTTACTTAAGATTTTCAGTGGCAAAATGTTAGGTCCTCAGTCGGTTGTATTATGCTGGCATATAAATACTCTGAGAATGACCAAGAAAGCAAGACAGCAGCTTGTTGCCCYCCATAAACTTGTAAGACTGCCTGCTGGAGATGTAGCATGCTTTCTATGGGCTGCTAGTATCCAAGAACAGAATATATTTTTCAAATATATATTTATATGTATATATTTTATATATATGTGTGTGTGTATATGCGTGTATATATATATACACACACACACACACACAYATATATATAATAGTAATGAAAGAAATGGGTGCATTTAGTTTAAAAGTTCTCTACAGTAATGGTGTGATAAAGTTAAAAAAAATCTCATAGTTTAATCCTTGGGGAGATGTTTCCTGGATCTTTGCAGGGAACGGGAGTTATGGGTTTGGCTTAGCACAGCACCATGCATGTCAACTGGTTACAAATTTTTTGGCTGGAACTAGAGAATTGCCTGCCATGCTCCCAAGCTTAACACACAGAAAGTGTCATGGCTAAGATGCAGACTTTATGTGTTGAAAAATAAAAAGTAAGCTCAAAAATTGTGTGAGATGTCTGCAAGCAGATCAATTTTGCAACATGAGGTTGTCTGGGTTCCACACTAGTATAAAAACGTATCAAGAATTTGAGAGGAGCTAGTAAATTTGATAAGCCAGCAAGTGCAATCAGAGTAAGGTTCCACAGGTCTGCAAATTACTACCGAAAATAAAAGCTGCAGCAACAAAGCACTAGTGGAAATCACAGAGGAAGGTAACTTGCCCCGCTGTCAGTGACAACAGAACTGCAGAATGAAAACGGGCTCCCCATAACTCAGTACTCGAGTAACGCAAGCAAGAGCTCAAGCCTCACCTGCTGAACACTTGGTAACTGGTACAGCAGTTGAGTGCAGCCACTGGGAGAAGGGMATAAGTAGCCAGGCTAGAAAGGGTTTTCAGAGAGGGCAGGAAATCAAGTGCATCAATCTAGATGCTGACGAGCTAATGAAAGAAATTGAGTATTTTATGCAAGCTTAAGGAAGACTGGAATAAGTTAGATTAGTTTAAAAGAATCGTTAACAGGAATTAACACCTTAATTTTTACAGCTGCTGCTATTAAAGCTGCATATGCTGTAGCACCACATATGTATTAATTATGTATTTTATATGGATATATACCTATTTATATACACAGACATAGAGACAGATTGTTGCCTGCTGAAAATAAACATATTCTCTTTCACGCACACACACATATGCATGCATGCATGGAGGAAGCAGGGCAAAAAAACGCCAGCTATATGAACTAAACTAAGTTTTGATCCAGGCATTAGAGCTATATTTAAAGATTTTAGCAGACTGCCTATTTCTTCATGAGAAGTAACTCCATAGCAACAGCACCCTAAAGGTTTGCTGACTTGGCAGGAAATTCAGGAAAATATTTTTGTTGAAATACAGCTAATAATTGCAACAGGCAGGTTGACAAGTCCAGTTATGCTAACAGCCTCCTCTTGTCTTGTGTGSTGAGAGAATGCGGGAAGCTATTATGCCTTCCAAATAAACTCGTAAATATCAAAGTTACAACATCAAAACAATTTGGCCTCTCCAACTTAGACTTATTTATAAAGAGAAAGATACATAAATGGGTACAAAGCTSCTTATAAAGATTTAAATATGTACAAGAGCATTAAAATACAGTGATGAGGCTATCTTCTTTTAACTATTTTGATTTTACAGCTCCTTTGCCTCTGGTTCAGGATGTATAACAGCTGCTATAATTTCAATTTAGCCTCAATTTATCATTCATGATCTCAAAATGTGATTTGGAAACCCTTTTAATCTTTTTTGCTACAGTGCTTTTACAAATAAAGCTAAAACATTGTGGATTTAAAATGACCGAAGTAAAGAAGGTTAAATAATAGATACTAATCATTCATCATTACTGTTTGATTTTTTGGGGGATTATCTTTTGGGATCAGACTGTCACAAAAAACAGGTTGTTCTATGGAATATGTCAGAGTTCTGTTTTAGTCTAAATAAATTCTGAAAGCATAAAGTCTTCATTAAACATCTGAAATCAGGAGAAAAAAATCTCCATAAAATAACTAATGTATTTGAGAGATGCATGTCTCCAGAAGATGTCTTTTGGTGGATTATTGATCCACAAATAATTTTAGAACTATTCCTGTAATGAGGAAAGGTGTTCTGTTAATATACTTACAGAATTTACATACTTAACACGATAATTTTTACTTCTGGCTTTCTCTGCCTCTAGGAATAGTGAAAAAAAATCCTATGGGGGAAAAAAATTTGTTTTAGGAAAATGAAAGAAGCTTCATCATGCAATATTTAACAACTGCAGAGGGCAGCACACTAAAATCTGCTACCAGCAAACCTTCTTTACAGATAATTTTGATCCTGAATTCCTCTAAATAAGTCTCTACTGACCAAAAAAAAGAATCAGCTAGCTCAAGCCAATATTGAGAAAGGTGGTTAGACAAATAAACCAGCATTTYTGAGTATGCAGATCCCATATAGCTTTGTATCTGCTTTGTATTGTATTCAAAATACATATCTTCAACTTCGTCCTACGCTAGGAAATTAGCAACTAGAAGAACACTTGATAAAACTTAAGCAAGTTTTGGTTACAGTGATGCTTRTGAAAAGATTAGGAAATACCTTCTAAGACTGTATGTCCCTTATGACAACCCAGGTGAGATGCTTATGGCTACATCTGCCCTAAAATGCCTTCAGGGTAAGTTAAGCCTTTTGCTTGTTGATTCTGCACTACTAGCATCACTACTCAGGTACCAATGAGATCAAAAAGCCAATTCAGTCCTGGCCAAAAGTTCACACTTTCTGATGTCAAAGTCCTGAGGGGACCACATATTTTGTACTGCTAGGCTTGATTATTGCAGCCCAGTCATCCAGGTATGASAGCACCTATCTAGAAGAAAAGCCATAATTAGCTCAAAATGCAAAAGGCCATCTGCTTAGCAACCGTGAGAACACATTATCCATCTTTCTGCATATTTTCTCCAGACAAATTCAGAGATCAGCTCAGTCGATCTGTTCTGATCCCTAAAGCCATCTGTAGGAGTTGCCTTAATCCAGAGCAGCTATCATCTCTCCCTTTAGTAACCTTCTACTGACCCACCGGCCGTCCCAGGATTGCAGGAGGCAACCTGCGTATTTAAGATGGAGCAGGGTATGACGTTTCTATTGCTCAGCTGCAAGAATGACATCGAATATCACAACTTTCAGAACGAAATATGAAAAATTTCCAAAAGGTCGTTTTAAAATCTTTACGTGCAGTAAAATACAGCCTCATCCTCACAGACATAAAAAAAGTAAATAATGAATTAATAACGTTAATAAGCCTAGAGGTTTTTCTATTATAAATCTAGACAGAACRTTTTGGATAACACAACCTGACATCTTGCATAATACAGTCCATAAGACTTAACAGTATTTCTTTCCATWTGAAATAAAGTTTATTTTCTGCATATAAATAAAAAATACCCAAATACTTATTTAAATATAAAATAAATAAATACAAATTATTCTAATAGCTTTTTTTTTTTCCAGAGAAGAATTCATACGAATTGTAAGACTTGGATTCACTTTACTGTCCATGCCACTTCTCTCAGTTAAGATATTCTCTGCAAATTAAGAAAAATATTCAAAAATAGTTACTTGGGAAAAMCCAATTTTGTGTATGCTAGATTTCTAATTTACTTCTGTAAATTTTTCTTTTAATAAAAACTGGAAGATTTAGCTTCTCAAATCAAAATGAAAAGTCATTTGGGAAGGTAGGACTGAAGTCACTCAAGGTCTTGTGCAACTCTCCTTGCCCAGTACTCTYGCAGATGGGTCCTCTCTAGAGGTTTGGCTTTCATCCTTCTATGCCTTATTGCATGGCAGAAAGCTCCTTATTTCTCCTGTCTTTGTCCTCCTGACACCTCGTAGGTGGATTTTCTGCCCCCAGCTCCCCTTGGCCATTTCTGCTGCTACCTGAGTYGCAAGTTTCCAGCTCTCTTCGCCCACCCGTGCCCCACCATACTGTCCATCTCCTGCAAAACCGTCGGCAGTTCCTAGGCTTTTTAGGAGGGATAGTAGGCAGTTGTGAACAGTAGGGTAAAACACACACCCACGCAATGTCATTCGCATGAGAAATAAAAAGTCTAGGCTCATATTGTACACTGATCTTTTAGCCTTTCTTTTACAAAGTACTAAGGAATCGAGAATTTAAGCCAAACTTTCACCTTCTCTGCAATTTTTTTGTGGAATATGTAAGTATGGTATAAGGTATAGCTCTCTCTAAGTATATTAGAATAAATACACAAACGGAGGGCAAATTAAACCTGTTTCTTGAATTTCACTTTGAGGATTAAAAATCTATGGAAAAATTTATTCAAGAAAAGATGACTTACAGCTTTAGTATCTTCATCTATACTGCTGCCATCTTCTAGTCCTACACACACATTAACCATAAACACAAATGGGCCATGTTAATAATGATTTACTGAAGTTGTTTTTTATTGTATTACCCAGGTTTTCATTTTCACGAGTTTCATGAGTCATTAAATCAGCCAACAGCATGCACACAACAGAATATCAAATAAGAACAAACTATTTAAAAGAGACATAGATTTGCTAATAACAGC
Organism: Rhea americana; assembly: GCF_003343005.1. Lineage (NCBI taxonomy): Eukaryota > Metazoa > Chordata > Aves > Rheiformes > Rheidae > Rhea > Rhea americana. Next base: position 4,127,186 of record NW_028186745.1, read on the forward strand.
AGCAACAACAGTAARGTTACTATAAATGTTAACTTTTACTACTTGTTAAAAAATAGATCTTATTGTTATGCTGACAATTAAATCTTGCTCTGTGCACTGGATAATCTGTTCTCTGTGCCAAGATAAGTTGCTGTACCTTTGGTCGTTGGCTCATTTACAGTTCTCTCTGTACCAAATTGGATTCAAATTTTACYTAATGAAGAAACAACATTATTTCTGTGTTATCATTAACACAAATATAGAAATATCATGAGAAAAAAATCAGACTATTTTTAGTTAATTCTTTAGACAATCAGTTCTCACAATATGCTTCAGTCTAACTACCAGCAAATTGATGGAAAAAAGAATATAAATGTAAACTGCTTAGATTAATGTAAAGTCTGGATGTTGGCAGTGCAATTATCTTTTGAAATCAACTTCTATTCTTGTTTTATTTGAGAGAAGCAATAAAACTGCTAGTAATTTCAACTTCCTTAAAGAAGTTTGGAAGAAGAAAGGAAARAGCAGAGATATATAATAAAACACACAAATTTCTATAGCATTTATTGCAGTAWTTTCTTCTTTTCCCACCAATTTTAGCAATTTTTACTTGAAAGTATTGAGACTACCATAGGAATATGAGAACCCAAAACTTTGTTTCCCTAATTGCATATAAATTTTAAATACAGAGGGGAAAAAAATTAGCTGGTAGGTATTGCTGTTACTCTAACACGTGTATTTCTCAATGTGCACATACATTTCTAAAACAGCGTTAGTGCAAAATATCTAACTCTCAAATGAATATTGCATATAACTATTTAAGAGCTATTTCAACTCTTCCTGAAGGAGACATGAAAAACTCAATGTGATTTTATAATTCATTCTTTTCTACAAAGATTTGGCAAGAATATCATGATATAGAAATATAAGACAGATCAATACCAGTAGAATTTTAYGCAGAGGGATAATACAGGATTAGGGAAAACTTAAAAGGGTAGCAGATCAGACCACAGAGACACTCAGTGAAGATTAAAAACATTGCTATATGTAAAGATGCATTTATTCTCATTAATGAAAGCTTGAAAATGTGGGCRTTAAATAGAAGCCCACTCTTACAAATTAGCTCAGGAAAAACATTCTATATGCAAGGGACGACACAGAAGAAAGTGTTGTATTACCAGCCTGATGCTGTGCCTGGAATCAGAAAGTGGGATAAATGATAATATGAGACATAATCTAAGTGCATTTTCAAGTGTTTCCAATGAAAACATCTCAATAAAAAGGATAAAATGAAGTGCTACATATAACTGTTTTGTGCGGCAGATAATTGGTCTTACAGTGGATCAGTTTATTATAGATTATTTCTGTTTAAACAGTAAACTGAGGTGCTTGTGTAGGTCTCAGCCAATGTAAATCTGCTATCTTTTCTAATAGAAAAAAATAAAGCTGTAGGTGAATTCTTTATCAGCAGCTAAATGTCGGAGATAACAGTTAATATTTCATAACTACTTTCAGTATGAGATTTGGTCTAAATTTTAGCGGATTGATATCAATCAAAATCTTAGAAACTATAGATAGAACTTTCCTTATAATATGTTGAGTAAAAATGGTTGTGTAGTTTCTTTTGAAYTAAACCAACAAAATGCCTGGTTACTTCTGTACTACAGCAAGTAGGAGCAGAGCAGTCAAGTAAAACAACCGGTGCTGAAGACCTGACATACACATAGACACATTTCAGGATGTTTGGATGTTTGAGGATGACAGCCTTTTTTATAAAATCAAAACCAAAAACCCTTTCAGATTAGTGCTACCCTAATCTGATAGACCAAATGATCATTTACAGCTGTACATTATTATGTGTAATGTATTCAGTGTGAGGAATTGCAAGTTTTATGTCTCTTGGTTGAATGACTTTACATAAACTCAAAGCTCCTCAGATATTTCTTTTAATTTGTGATCTTCCTCATCAATGTCACATTTAAGCTAACTAGATCACATCATAATTCTTTTCTAGCTCATTTGGACTAAGATGTTTCAGGCAGAAGCTGACATTTTTTGTTATATTTCTSTATAATTCTCCAGACAGTAATGCAACAGTCCTTGATGAGTCACTGTTAACATCTGTAAAAAGTGGTAACAGCAATACCTTGTGAAAGGGGGCTGATCACAATGTCTCTATTTCTTTAGACTTGCACAGAGTGTAAAGAGTTATGAAAGCATTTATAGCATTGTAGTCTAAACTGTGGAAATCCATTAAGGCTTTTGCATTTACATGACACTTTTAGTTGAGTGCATACTCAGAGAATTATCAACGTGTGCATTTCTATTTCCTATTTAAAAAACAAGCAAACCACTTTACTATGATATAGTTTTGGCTAGCTTAGAAAATGGCTGTTAAACCAATGAAATACAGCAATGGTTTTAAAAGAAAGTGCCCTAGACGTTATACAGCTTAGTATCTAAAACACACGAGGATATAATAAGATACAGCTTTACATTTCACCAGAATCAAATAAATAATTCTGAGTTTACTGTATTAATTGTATAATAATATTACTGTGATATATGGTCTTGTTTTCAATTAAATTACCAAAAGTAAGAGGTAATCATAAAAATGTAGAGAATAATGTAAGCAAATTCATATAGAACAGTATAGAATAAGTAGAACAAGAACCAGTTGTTTGTAAATAACAGTTACAGAAACGTGAGCTGCAGACTGATGGTTAAAGGTGCTTAACAAATACAACTCAGTAGCACGTCAAACAAACCTGTAGAGAAAATTTCCCCATAAAAAACCTTTAACTGTAATATATATGAGCTACTGTGCATATTAATTAGCTTCAATAACTTATTTTAAAACTAACTTTTTAATATATAAAAACAAGTATACCTGTAAAAACACACTAGAAAGTGATTCTAAGTTAAAAGTTATATAAAACTGGTCACTAACACTTTCTACGGCAAAACTTTACTGAAGCAATAAGAAAAAACAGTAATAATGGTAATAATAAAATGATCTAAATGATCAAACCTCTGTATTCAAATAGACTAGAGAATACTGATCTATAGAACTGACTTTATTTAACATTATTTTGAAAATTTTTGGTTTTATTTGTATTGATTATAGCTTTTTTTTCTGCATAACTTGAGACACACAGCAAAACAATAAGCAATACTCATSTAAAAGCCAGCACATATAATACTTTAAACCATTTTCCTCCCTTTTTTCCAAAGAGAATATTTTGATGTAGTGTCTACTTTTCCCTCCATCTCACTTAAATCCCTTAGGCTAATCCAGTGGACACAGTTATTTTGAGGTTGATAGCATATTCCACCCTGTGTTTACAGRCCTCTAACAGTCCATTTTGTTGAAAGGAAAGAAGAGTGATTTATTAAATGTGATATTCTGAAATGGCACTGATTGCTTGCCCAGCAAGCTCTGCACTAAAGGCAAGAATGTTACAACTCATACATAACATCAGCTCCCTCAAACAAATATTTTTCTGAATAGATAAATAAAGCTATGGCCTGATGAAGACAAGTTTAAGGCAGATCATGTCTGCAGAAAAAGGCAATCAGCTCAAACTTAGGATAAAAAACTGCTGAAARATCACAGCACCCAACACTACTTACTAATGGAATTTCTCCCCTTTCCCTCCCACCCACTGCCCCCAAAAACACAGGTTTTCTTGGAAAACATGGAGAGTAGCTGCAACTCTGCTGAGTCACTGGGAAACCTTGAGAAGAAAAGACTGGACCGTCATTTTAGCATTTGACATTATTTTGCTCTAAATCCATTGCAATACTCGTGTTGAACTGTGAACGGATGGGGTCTGTACATTCTGGAATTTAATTCAAAATCCCCAAAGRAATAAACTCATTAAATGGAATAAACGTAGAGTATTTGAAAGCAGTATTTCAAAATGGTGAAACTGTACCAAAATCTAGTTAAATAAGGTATTTAAGACATAGTTTCCTCTAAAAATATTTTYGTAAACTTGAAGTTTTAAAAATAAGTGATTTGCATTGGCTTAATAGCTATCACTATTTTAGATAATTAAAATTAATTAAATCACATTATTGTGTTATTTTGGGAATAGCAAACATTGAGTTTTATTTTTTTAATTATGATTTCCTATAGTGAATAACTTATGCCAAAAGCGAATATATTTGAATATTTTTATCTCCTTGCAACTTTTATTGTTGCTGAAGTGACTGCTTATAACTTGCTCAGAGTTGGATCTATTCAGCAAGTGATCAGATGTGATAGCTCAAGGATCACAATATGCAAACAACATATTCCAAAACAACTCTTGCTACAATTTCCAGTAATTATTTCAGTCAGCTGCAACTTTTACTCTGAACTTTTTCACAAGTACTACACAGCAATACTTAGGAAAATCACAGAAGCAATCGTATCTGTATTTTGTGAAACAAATATCATTTGGAAATGATGAAATGTTTATATTTTGTGTTAAACTTCAACTATTTAACTATAAATGTGCTCCTCCTATCAGTTATGAAAAACTATATTCTTACACTTTTGCAAAAATGGAGTGAAAAGCCAGGTGTGCATTTTAAGACTTCAAACTTTATGAACCTGAATGAAATTTGTACAATTTCCTTATCAGATTAAATGAACATTTGAGAACATATATGTAATACTGCAATGGTGGTGGTGAGGGAAGTGAGCTGAGAAGTAACGTTACTTAGTATGTTTTCTTGTTTCCAAATTAAATAAATAAAGGCTTTCCTTGGCTGCAGCACTTGTGACTCTTTCAGAATTTCCAAGTTCAATTATTTGACAAGCGATTTAATAAATTATTCAGACAACAGGCTGTACAATGTAAAAAAAAAAAGATAGAAAAAATATTCTATAAGAYATTCAAATATCTAAGTAAAACCATTATAGTTTCAATATGATGCCATGAAAGTGTAGTTTGTATGTTTACATTTAAGAAGCTGAATTTGGAGAAATATAATATTTATCATTAAAAAAATCACAGTGGTTGCACACACATTGCAGACTTAATTCTTGAGGCAATAGTTCACTAAAGCACTGTATGGAAATTATTCTAGAAAAAAATACCAAAGACATTACCATCCTTGCCTTAAGCATGAACATTTGGAAATTTAACTTCAAAGGTAACAGTTTCTCTTCGTAGTGATAATACTTCATCCACCAGCAGGAATCTGTTGACAGGACGCTTTTGCGCCAAAGATTACTGCTAGAGAGAGTGTGAGAGCATCCAATGCCTTCAAAGACTGGAAGCCAAATACAATTTGTGTGGGTTCATGCTCTCTTTCAGAGATGTGTTTTACAGCAAACTTTGAAACAACTGGGCAGCAAACACCCACTGTGGACCAGCACTGGAATAATGAACTATTCAACAACATGATATTCCAGAATACTGCGAGTTACATAGCCCACACGCAGCTTGAGGTGTTGTGGCTTTCTGGTGCTGCCCTTTGCAGATGTGTGTGCGTAAGGCAAGCGGGGGATCCATCTGGAAACCCTGTGCAGTAACGTGCCAACTTTTATTGAGGTTTTTCAGGAAGGATCTTTTTTTTTCCTTTTTTTTTTTCTTTTTCCAAGTTTCATGTTGCTTTTGAAAGCCAGAAAGAATTACTTATAATCCTGATTTTTTTTTCTTTTTCCCCGAAAATACCCAGATAGGACAGGGAAGACTCGTCTTTAAATCACCCCTCTGCCTGGYACTTCACTCAGAACTGTTTGTATCAGAAAGTTCCCTGGGTAAGAAAAAGATAAAACCCGACATTTTGCTGGCTAAGATAGCTAGCTAAAGAAGATACAATTTTAAGTCRTTTATCTAATTTTTATTTATACTTTTTTTCCCTTTTGAGAAGAATAAATGAGATACATCTAGCCCAGAAGAGGGAATATCTAGTGCTTATTGTAAGGAAATTAAATCCAAGTCCCTGTTTTGAATTTCTAACAYATATCTTTTAGTCAAATATTTTTTTCAGAAAATCTTGGCCTGTCCATACTAATCCTTCAGAGAGTCCTAAATAACAAATATTTTCAGCCTTCTCCAGGTTCGATTTTCTAATTCTTTCTTGATGTGTCTAGGTTTCTAATTTGTTCGGAAGGATAGATCCAGTCCCGAGACTTTGTCCATTCTTTTTTCCTCCCGAAGGATAGATCCAGTCCCGAGACTTTGTCCATTCTTTTTTCCTCCCTGTCTAGTTTTAAAAGCAAGCAAAGGCAGCAGAAAGTAATACTTTCACTATCTGCCCATACTCTTGTGCTCACATGAAAGCTACGCTGGTTCCCATTAACCTTTCCTTTTCCAGTGTGGGAATTAAACACTCAATCCCTTTCCCCCAACATGTATTGCTTCTCCCGTGATARAACAGAATGTTGTAATCTTATTTTTTTTAACACTTACTAACAGCAAAATCCATAAAGATACGACCAGGAAAGGGGTTCTAAAATAGCTGAGGTTTAACAAGTTTGTCTATACCATCTTTATCTTTTAGAGGTGTAAAGCCTACAATAAAATAGAGTGGCAAGGTTCATAAAATGTTGAGATTACAGAGTGATTATAATGATAACTTTTTATATGAAACACATTTTTGCCATCACTCCTGTAAACAGCTATCGATGCTGACTCATCAGTCTTTTCACCTAACTTTCAGATCAGAAAAAGTGTTTCAGTTATTTATCATATATTTATTCTTTGAAGAATAAATGCACTACATCAAAATAAGAACATGCTAGAAGATCACTGGACGTCTCTGGTGGAACAGAAAATAGAAAAGTGCCTGGAAAATACCTTAAGAAAAGCACACACTTTAATCTCATCATATCAATAACATGAAGATATTTACACGTTTCACACACTTAGATGTACCTCCTACAAATTATTAAAAAAAAAGTTCTTTCCAAATAAACTTTTCAAAAATACATCTATTTAAAAATTTAGTATTATAGACTAGATTGCACTGCCTACTGCCACATAAAGTGAACCAGAACTTCAGGGCCCATCAACTGTATCAGATTGTATCTCAGAAAGACGACAGTCACAGGTAAATTACTATTGCTCATCCTCTTAATTTTGATTAAGCTTTAGATAAAGGTATTTCTTACAAAAATCATAACTAATTTTCTGTTTAAAATGAAGAAGGAAGGCATTTGAAAATAGCCAATAGCTTGGTGCTTACAATGGTCCTCATCACCGATCCACGAGACCAAGGAAGACCTGGTTCAAGGAGCAGCTAAACTGTTACAATGCAGCTGTGTGCACATGGCTATATACTGTATACATTTTTTACATCAGTTGTCACTGTAATTGCCAGTCATGACAAACAAAATCTCTCATTTTCTAACTACATTTCTACTACTTATCATCTATCAAACCCTTTTCTTCTTTTTTCCCTTTTTCTTACAACTTCTAATTTATATAGCTGCGTTTCTTTCTCCTCAAAACATGGTTCAGTTATTGTATCTGCCACAAGAATATTAATGAAGCTTGATCTTCCATCTTCATATACCTTCTAGGATCTCAGCTTCTATTATCTCAGTTTTGATAAGATCTTATTTACGGTCACAACCTTTCCTTGGCAAGAAAAACATGYCCAAGTCTCAGCTTTACCCCACCTTTCTCTGTTGCTGCTCTCCTACCATGAACATTCTCTTTAACTCCATTATTATTCTACCTGTTAGTGTAGAAAGTCTGGAGGAAAAGTGTGCAGTAGTATAACCAACACAGAAAAAAAAAGTGTCTACATGAAGTATAAACATACTGAACTTTAACAGTTTATATAGATCGCAACATGCAAGTATGGCATGCTCAAGCACGGCAATAGAAAATACATCAGCTTTTTTCTTTAAATTTGGTAGTCAGTGACCACCAAACCATGACTCATTATGATAACTTGCAGTAGACAATTGTAATAAACCTTGCAGTATACAATTACAGTAAATATTAGCAGTACAGCATTATGGTTATGGCAAGTGCTCTCAGATCCCTTACAACTAGCCTTCCTAGAGCTCTGCCCCTACCTGTGAYAGTCTTCAAGACCCCTCCATCAGCCTTGTGAGTCCACGTTCAGGGCATGGGGCCTTCAGGGCATCCCGTCTGGTGTGCTGAGGTGACCAGGAGAAGGTGGTCACCTCCACAGGGGCTGATACTCAGATGCTGGAGTCTGCACCACTCCTCCTTCCCTGCTGCCCCCTCTCTCCGACAGCCTCGGAGTCATCTTTTTATCCCCCCGCCCCGTGCAGGGACCTACTTGTGCTTCCCCAGTTTCTCCAGACAGGCTGTTCCCTGCCTCTGTTGAGTCAGTCCTGAATCCGACCCAAAGGAAACTGCTCTCACTCCCAGCACTGCAGCTTCAAGAGCGACCCAAAGATAACTGATTRCTTTGCCCTTGTTCTGCACCTATTTTTACATTATCCACCTTATGCTCCAGTAAATCACTAGGTATGTTCATGCTGAAATTCAGTTCAGCAATGGTTAGCCTCCAATTTGCCACAAACAATGCTAAGTATATTCATGCTGGATTGACAATTTGACTGCCAGCTATCCTCAGCTCAGTGTTTCACCTTTCCCATAACCATGGGTCAGAGGCCCTTTTTGCCATTATAACCAGATTTTAAGTTCCTATTACAGCTTCTCATGCCAAATCTCATTTGTTTTCTACATTCCTCCTTAAATTTTTGCTCTCAAGTCACACATTAACCTTGAGKAGTATAAGAAATGCACAACTGCTTCAGAACAATATTGCATTGAGCTTAGTATTCTGTTTCCAGTAGTGGCAATAGGAGATGTTATCGAGAGCCTGGCCATTTTTCTGTAAATCATTCTCCTTCAAAGTCTCTCCCCCTTTGACCCTTTTCCTATCACGATACAAAAATACTTAAGTCCATTCCATTTTCTAAAGAAAAAGGCATGCAATTTTCATACAATCATAGAATCAGTAAGGTTGGAAGGGACCTCTGGAGATCATCCAGTCCAACACCCCTGCTCCAGCTGGGTCACCTAGAGCACRTTAGACGGGACTGCATCCAGGCGGGCCTTGAAGATCTGCAGACAAGGAGACTCCACAACCTCTCTGGGCAACCTGTGCCAGCGCTCCGTCACTCTCACAGGGAAGAAATCCCCCCTCACGGTCAGGTGGAACTTCCTGTGCTTCAATTTCTGACCATTGCCTCTTGTCTTGTCACATGGGACAACTGAAAATAGTTTGTCCCCGTCCCCTTGACATCCTCCCTTCAGGTACTTCTACACATTGATAAGATCCCCCCTCAGGCTTCTCTTTCCCCAGGCTAAACAGGCCCAGCTCTCGCAGCCTTTCCTCATAGGGCAGGTGCTCCAGCCCTCTGATCAACTTTGTAGCCCTACGCTGGACTCTCCCCAGGAGCTCCATGTCTCTCTTGTCCTGGGGAGCCCAGAAGTGGACACAGTACTCGAGACGAGGCCTCACCAGGGCTGAGTAGAGGGGCAGGATCACCTCCCTCGACCTGCTGGCAACACTCTTCCTAATGCACCCCAGGACACCGTTGGCCTTCCTGGCCGCAAGGGCACATTGCTGGCTTATGGACAACTTGTCATCCACCAGCACTCCCAGGTCCTTCTCTGCAAAGCTGCTCTCCAGCAGATCATCCCCCTAGCTTGTACTGGTGCATGGGGTTATTTTTCCCTAGGTGCAGGACTCTGCANGTCACTCTCACAGGGAAGAAATTCCCCCTCACGGTCAGGCGGAACTTCCTGTGCTTCAATTTCTGCCCATTGCCTCTTGTCTTGTCACATGGGACAACTGAAAAGAGTTTGTCCCCGTCCCCTTGACATCCTCCCTTCAGGTACTTCTACACATTGATAAGATCCCCCCTCAGGCTTCTCTTCCCCAGGCTGAAGAGGCCCAGCTCTCACAGCTGTCCCTCATAGGGCAGGTGCTCCAGCCCTCTGATCAACTTTGTAGCCCTACACTGGACTCTCCCCAGGAGCTCCATGTCTCTCTTGTCCTGGGGAGCCCAGAAGTGGATGCTGTACTCGAGACGAGGCCTCACCAGGGCTGAGTAGAGGGGCAGGATCACCTCCCTCGACCTGCTCGCAACAGTCTTCCTAATGCACCCCAGGACACCGTTGGCCTTCTTGGCCGCAAGGGCACATTGCTGGCTCATGGACAACTTGTCATCCACCAGCACTTCCAGGTCCTTCTCTGCAAAGCTGCTCTCCAGCAGATCTAGATCCCCCTAGCTTGTACTGGTGCATGGGGTTATTTTTCCCTAGGTGCAGGACTCTGCACTTGCCSTTGTKGAACCTCATGAGGTTCCTCTTCGCCCAGCTCTCCAGCCTGTCCAGGTCTCTCTGAATGGCAGCRCAGCCCTCTGGTATATCAGCCACTCCTCCCAGCTTGGTATCATCAGYAAACYTGCTGAGGAGGCWCTCTGTCCCCTCATCCAGGTCATTGATGARCAGGATGGGACCCAGTACTGAGCCCTGGGGRACACCACTAGCCACAGGCCTCCAACTAGACTCCACGCCACTGATGACGACCCCCTGAGCTCTRCCCTTCAGCCAGTTCTCAGTCCACCTCACTGTCCACTCATCTAACCCACACTTCTTGWGCGTATCTACGAGGATGTCATGGAAGACAGTGTCAAAAGCCTTGCTGAAGGTACACAATGTCCACTGCTCTGCCCTCATCTACCCAGCCAGTCATTCTATCAGAGAAGGCTATCAGATTGGTTAAGCAGGATTTCTCCTTGGTGAATCCATGCTGGCTACTCCTGATCACCWYCTTCTCCTCCATATGCYTGGARRTGACATCCAGAATGAGCTGYTCCATCACCTTACCAGGGATGGAGCTGAGGCTGACTGGCCTGTAGATGCCTGGGTCCTCCTTCTTGCCCTTCTTGAAGACTGGAGTGACATTGGCTTTCTTCCAGGCCTCAGGTACCTCTCCAGTTCTCCATGACTTTTCAAAGATGATGGAGAGCAGCCTGGCAACAACATCCGCCAGCTCCCTCAGTACCTGYGGGTGCATCCCATCTGGGCCCATGGATTTGTGGATGTCTAGCCTGCCCAGAAGGTCTCTAATCCTATCCTCTCCAGCAACTCTCTTTTCTCCCTTTGGTTCCATTTATAAGTGCACAAAACATCACAATGTCTAACCTGACAAGGCTTTCATATATTTTAGAGAAACTATTAAAACCAAGTCCCTAGTGGACCAGTAGCCTGCATTCTTTCTTTCATCTACTAGCTTCTTCAAGCCAGTTTCACTTTTCATGTCKTTACTTTTCTTCTGTTATTCCATTCATTTTTACTTTCCTTTTACCTCACTTGAATCATTATGTCAGCCTATCTTAAATATGGTAAGYATGATATCAAATTCTGTGCCAATTTTCCCCAGGGTTTCCAGAGTCCTCTACTCTCGGTCATGAACATCTCATGTTCAAATTATTTCTATAAAGAAACCTCTCCATAGAAAACAATACCTATCGTAGTTGTAYAGTGACATATTCCAGAACTGTATTTTTGGGCAAAATATACTGTACCGAATTTTAGATATCTTCAGCACTAGTAACTACATCTCTCGTTAAAGTCATTGTAGAAAAATAAACATTTTTAGGCACTGATCTGTTTCAGATGACTTTTTTTCAGAATGAATAGTTTCCTAGGTGCATCTTATTTCTCTTAACTGATCATAAAAAAAGTTTAGGGATTAGCTCAGACACTGCTGTCAGCTAACCCCACTCAGTTTGTCTAAGCTAAAATATCGGTCTTTTTGAAACTTTTTATTATGGATGTCCAGCTGTCAGCTTAAGCTGAGATGGCTGAAACAATCCCACAGTTCTTCCTTCCTATCCTATTTTCATCTCCAAAACTACCCATCCATCTGCTGAGATCTAGACTGTTAACTTGGATATCACCTTTAATTCRTATTTCTTACTTCACATCTAGCCCATGATTGTATTTTGACAAGTATTTTTACATATAAAAGAATTATTAATTTTTTTCTTAGCATAAAAACCTTTTTTCCTCTCTCAAGTGCACACGTATTTAAGAAACTTGTGCCAAATTCATTAACTAATCTTATCACTTTGATGATATCAACTACCTCTTTTTACTCCTCTGCTGAATTCCCATTCTCTATCGTATAATAAATGAAAGTGAAGACAACAGGCTGAAGGTCCTTCACAGTATATCCACTGTCCTATCTTTTCTCATTCAGCATCAAGGATTCACCTTGCACTTCCCACACACTTATAACAACTTTCTTCTTCTTGTTCTCAAAGGCAATTAACTATTTATGATATTTTATATTTATTATTTTATTATTTATTTTTATTTTACATATTTAAATTTATTTATATCAAAAGGCCATTCCAAGGCAAGGGGAACCATTAGTTCTCTTCCTCAAAAGTTACTCCCTGACTCATAGTTAAGTGTATCAGTAGCTTCACTAAATTTATATTTCTGAGTCCTACAAAATATTCTCTATTACCACATAAAAATTATTGTAGTTCTAGTAACACATCCAAAATACAGTCCAGATGTATTCCATGTGCTGTGCCACTACATTATGATACTCTGTTACTTATTACATATTTATACAGTCATGAAAATAACTTAATTATTTTCTAATATGAATGCAGCATTTCCAGTTTATATGGTTCTGGTCATTTGCAGGAAATTAAATTGTTCAAATATTCTGACAGCAAAATGAAATATAAGCCCTTGGGTTTTCTTCCCAATAATTCTGATGCAATTTTGAATACTAAGGCAAAAATAGGTGCAAAAGATTATTTAATCAGTATAATAAAATCTGTGGAAAGCAGTCGAGAAAGGGAAAAAAAGTACAGGGTAAAGAAATTTATATAATCTGTATTTCTTTCCTGTGACCAGAAGGGTATAGTAAAGAGTGTTAAATTATCAATAGGCAAAAATCGTGGGAACATTTAAAAGTATTACAAATTAACAGGGAGACTATCTGGGATATTTGTACAGGGAATAAAAAAGTAACCTAAAATTAAAAATCTCTCCCATTATTGTTGCMCCAAAGCAGTTAATCATTTTTCAGTATGTAAAACAAAATATAAATATCCTATTTAGTGTAGTGTAGTATATGTTTTCAAAAATACTTTTATTTGAAAACTTAGCACAATCCACTATAATTTTCCCTTTATTTTATCCTGAATCTGAATGATAATGATGATGAGTGCATGCAAGCATATGCACTGTGGAAATATATATTTGAACAATTGTGTCTAAACCATAGAAACACAGACAACAGGACATGCTATGAACTTTTAGAAGGCTTCTGGAACTTATCTTCTTGCAGTTTATCAGAATTAATTTCAACCAAAGTTAAAAAATAAGTGCAAAACAAGTGTACACTGTGAAGAAAGCCCCTAATGACAATAAAATTGCTCAGGTAAATAGTTGCTACTTATCTAAAATATATATATATATATTATATATATATATATAATTTCCAGGATTTTTCCTTATATTGTCCATCATTTTATTAACTTGCGGTCTATTTCAGATGTAAGATTTTCTCCAGGCAGTTCATTTAAAACTGTTACAGTACATCACAGTTAAAAGAAAAAAGACAGTTTTTGTCACATTTCTTAAGAATTGCTTGAGCTTCTAATTCAACTACTTTCAAACACTTTTGCAGCAGTATTTGATCAAGTGCTCAAATATTATGTGCTAAAGGATTTGATGAGGAGCTGCAGTACTGTAATACTAATTCTTTTCTTTTTCATTGTTAAAAATTTTCTAATATTCGACCATTGTTCATTACTGTACTGCGGTTTGATGTAATGCACACAAAACGCAAACAGGCAAGATTTCTGTATRCTCCAATGACTCACTGATTTCGCCCCTATGAAAACTGCCAGTAAAGAGCTGTCATATGCAGCTCAAGTACTGAAGTCCTGAAAGGAAGGGTATTTCTGGTAGATAGCCTTAAATTCATGACTCAACTTAAGAGGCCCTTAGCACGKACGATGAGGAGACACATGCAAGTCTACCAGCCACCTCCTCAGCATCAGTTCTTCCCTTGGCATTCAGGGTCCTCCTTCCCTCGTGCTCTGATGGATTCTTGTAAGCCAAAAAGGGCTGCATGCTCAGGATCAGTCCCATAGCCTAGGTTTTGTACTGCTGAAATAGAAGCAGCAAAAATCTTTTCCATAGCTGGCATCCAACAGAATATAATAATATAGTAATTTTCCGCCTTCCAATCTAAGGCTATTTTGATAGGATTTTATTCAGCATATTAGAAGGTTTAAAGGGGTCTTCTGCCTGTTCATCCCTAATGCCTCATCAGAGCTTTCAGGGGTTTTTCCACTGATGAAAGACTGCGGAGTCCTAGTTTTGTGAAAGCTCAGGGAATTATAAAATACGGTATCTATCCTTAGCACTGTGCAGTGTACCATCTCTCAGGTGTCCATCCTGGAAGGCATCTCACTTCAGACATTAGGGTGAGAGGCATGTGTATCCAGCTTTACTGGGAATGAAGCAGCCTCAGCATCACAGAAACGCTGGCTGGAAGGGATCTYGGGATGTCACTTTGCCCAACCACCTACCTGAGCAAGACCGTCACCAATATAAGCTCAGGTCAGCCATAGCTGTTGTCATTCAGTTGCAAGAATCAACAACATGCATGTGAGGCACAGACATGATTCATAGAGATGAGGCAGAAAAACAAATTTTCACTAAGAGCTCAGATACTGGTCTTGAAAAGCATMATTTCTGAATGCTGGGTTAAAAAATTACCTGGTAAGAGCTGAGGAAGAAGACAAATCTGATCAGTCTGTACATTTGCATTATGTAGGGAACATCACTAATGAATCAATTGGYATTTTTCCTCCCACTATTTCTTGTGTTTCTGATATAACTTATAAAAGCTGGCTCTGGGGACAGAAGATGGAGGCAGGAGGTATACTGGATTTAACGTACAAGACTGTTTTGAGAAAAAAATGAAAATAAAATTAATGGTTGATTGCAGATTGCAGATTTTTCTCATAACTTGCTGGTTGAGGCACCTTAGTAAAACTGCAAAGCTATTTCTTAATCYTTACAACTGTTTTAAACATAGGGTAATAGATGAGAAAATGATTACTTTCTTTAGAACGGTTTTCATTGTATATGTATTTTTTTATCCCTATTAGCATCTATCTTGACAGCTCATATTTTGACTTCTAGGTCCCAGTTTGGATCCTAAACAGAATATATACTTCAGGTTTTTACTAATAGTCAATTCTCTCTCTTAATCTCTATCACATTCCGGCTTTTGAAAACTAGATTTGGAAACTATGTGAAAGAGTGTTTAAAATGCTCATTAAAAGCCCTCTAGGCAAATTATTCATTACTAGGAAACCAATAAGAAAAACCTAGACAGTAATACTCCATTACATGAGTTTGTGAATTCACACAAAAAAATRATTTTGCAGTCTTTGCTAATTCAGTTTTCAGAAACATTCATCAGCTRTAGTAGTATATACCTAAGACAATGTACAACTTAAAAAGTTTTCTTTGTAAGTACTGTATTTACACGAACAGCATCTTTCTCTGTCTCTAGACAGATTAATGTGGCTGGACTGGTAAGAGCTCATGAAATATTCTCAATAATACTTACAAGTGAATTTCATAAAACAAAAGCACGCATACAGTAGAGATTCACAGCTTTTATCCTAGAGCCCAACTGTTAAATTTTTATAAACAGTTAAACTTTAACACTACCCATTCTATAAAATCTGTTAYGCTACTGCAAAGAAATTCACTTTCAAAGTTCATATTTCAAAATAAAAAATAAAATTAATTATAAAAATTCCTCCTAGTGGCCTTAAATACTCAACAAATTTTGTTTCTATTTATATTCAATATACCAAYAAAAATACACAGAGAAGATATTACATTATTAACTTTCTGAATTACTATAATGACTTATATCATTGATATGACACATGCCCTTCAGTGCTGCTGTTAGTTCTTTGATTCAATTTGTTAGTTCTTTCTATCAGTGGTAACCAAACTAGAACAATAATACATATACATTATGTTACTGTACTCTATATGAAGTATAGTATACTATGTAACTTGTTATCTTCTTTCCGCTGATGAAGACAGTTCCACAAAAACCGAGTATTTTCCTTAGTTAATGACTTTCCTTTCAGCAGCTCAGAAAAAGATTCATTTTTTTTTATAATGCAGTATTTCCTAATTTACCTTTGTTTAAAAATCAAACCAGGAACTGGAAGAACTGTCAGTTCTTTCAGATTCAAAATCTACTTCAAAAATGATATCATGTAGAGACAAAAATTATTTAGATGTTAAGCATATTCTTTTAAAGTTATTTTCCATTGCCCTTTTTTTTTTTTTTTTTGATAGTACAGCTATCGAATAAGCATATGCCTAAAGCAATTCTGCTCTGCTCTTCCAAAGGAAATACAGGTTCTGAAACTCATTAATCGTGAAGGGACTGTGCTCTACATTGTGACATTGGACATGCTGGCCCTTAATCTGCTGAAAGCACTGCAGAGGCATTTAACTCAGTCTGAGGTCTAGAAAGGAAAATCATACATTATTCAGAGATGGCTGGAACTCAGGGGTCAAGAAGATAGATTGCATGAAGTAGTGCAAAATTAAAAGATTCTTAGGTTCTGACATGGATGCAATAACTTCAGAGAAGATGAAAAGTGTGGAATAACAGTAACGGAAACTGAAGACCTCCATTTATTGAACAAAAATACTGTAGCACTAGTTTCCTTGTACTACGTTATCAGTGAGCTATCAGATAATAATGATCTTCAGATGCAACTGACCTGAGTCGATTTAAACTCGACCTGAAGTTGACAGACCATATATCCCACRATGAGGTCTTTAGGACAGCAATTTGGCCTTATGAATTACCTTTTCTAAATAGATAAAAGCATAATGATCTTCTTTGAACAACACAACAGGGATCATACGACAAATGCCAGCAGCTTTGGAAAACAATGCTGTTTTTCAAGATCTATTTTTGATAATGAGAAAGGATTAACAAATTCACAAACGYCCATCATTTAATGGAATTATCAGATATTTATTAATTGTGGTGATGAGGAGAACACAGGTTGAGAGGCATTTACAAAGACCCCAGCTGGATTCCAACCATTTCTGTTATGTGTTGTGTCAGGTAGGAACGAGAAATACTTAAAAATTCAGAGCAAAGATTTTTTTTTTTTTTTTTTAAGAAACCAACAATGCAAGCAATCCGAATTGGAAGCAATTTATTAACTACCATTTCAACTTGGCTATAATATACTCTTCTACAAACCCTAACAAAGGACTCACTGAAGAGGGCTGGCTTCTTTTTCTCCTTCTTTTTACTTCCTCTTTTTATTGGCATTATCTACTGACTTTTYCTAGCTACAAGTCTGTACAGGCCCCTACCTCACTCAGATTACAGCTATACTGCTATAGTACACTCTACTTAAAATAACTGTACAGATTATAAGAAAGCAACCAAAATGGAATCTCTGTTTCAACTGAATTATAGGAGTGGCATTTGCAGTATCATAAAGTTAATTTATTGCACAAATAAAGAAGCTTCTCCCAAGTGTCTTTAACTTAATGATAGAAAAGATGACAAACAACCTTTCCACATACTAAGCCACTCTTCCAAACTAGAAAAGGACAGAAATAGCAAATCAAAAATATTTCCGCATACCAAATATTTTTATCTGTATCTTTATATCTACTAACAGATAATAAACTATGTGTTATGCATTTATTTTAATAAATATAAATAACTACATTAATAGAGTGATGGCAGAAGCAGCTCCAAACTTAAGGGCATCTTGAAGAGAAAACTTTTCTGGCTCTTTATTTCTTTAATATAAAAGCATTTCCAGCTCAAGTCCTTTTTAGACTTTAAAGAGGGATAACGAATGATCTTTTGCAGGTGGGCATCTATCTGGTTTCCAGAGGAATTTGTTGAATTTGTGGCTTAACTCTGTGCTTTAATGGGGCAGTAATGAGTGCTTTATTGGGAAAGCCATGACAGTCTCTTATGACAAGGTCTACAGACCTGGGTCCCCTCTCCATGAGGCATAGCAGTACCTTGACCAGTACTGCAGAAATCCACTGCCTACACGTAGTTATGAGCATGTTTTTTATGCAACTGACTGGTGCTCACTGCCTTCCACAGCATGAATGGGAGGTTCCACAAAAACAAGGCATCAGGTAGAGAGGTAGATGCTGCGCAAGGCATGTGGCTGGCTGCCAGCCAGGACCTGTGTCCAAGAAGCCCTGGGGACCTCAGCTGCTGGGTGGGTGCTCCTGGTCCCTAATGGACCTCATAGGGCAAGTGACTGCTGTGGTGGTAAGAGGCGATACAGGTCATGCCAGTGTATCGCCCCACTTCAAATTCCAGGTTCTTTTAAAGTATAGCTCCACGATGGCATCAAGTAACTTGGTTAACTTAAAAGCACAAACAAGGCTGATGCACTCCAAAATCATTTTGAGCCTTCCACAGTGTTATCAAGTACAGAAAAAGTCACCCATTTTATGTAATTTTGCCTAATGAAGAATATTCTACAGATACGTGTTAAAAACCACTAATACATAATTGGTAAGCATGTATATACATTCGGGACACAAAAATTTAGGTCCTCCCTTGTTACTCTCACTCTCCATTTTATTTACAGTTACTGTGCTCTTCATACGCCTACACCTCCAAAGCCTCACTAAGTTACACATCCACATATGCTGCACTGCAGTACTTTTACAGAAATAATGCTCTCTTCTACACTTCTAGACTCTTTTTTTGATTGTACAGCATATAAATTTCTACCAGTGATAACAATCGTGCTACAACCTCCTTTCCAAGATTAAAGATGGCCATTTTTTATCCTTGTGGAATCTTCTCTCTTTATCAAATTTCAGTGCTTGACTCTCATACTGTGGCTAACAAGTTTCTCAGAAATTTCTGGATGTTTTATTGAAGAGTTAGCTGAGCTGATCAGTACCTTGATCTGATTACATACAGGGTAAACAATCATCCTGCAATCCCAGTTATTATACTCACACATCCTATTTCTTTAATAGATACTTTTAACGAATTAACTGTCATGGRAAATGACCCTATCAGCTTCTGAAGAACATTCAGCACTCAAATAGCCAGGTTTGCTTTCTCACTGRTGGTACCAGCTGACCAGTGATTACTGGTCAGGTAGCACATATTTAAAAAAAGAATAAAAAAGAACACAACCAAATTCACTTCAAGAAGTTTTGTATGTACATGGAGTAAGATAAATCTGAAGTGAAAATATATACACAAAGAAGGTACTATACACAGTAAACAAATAAGACATAACACAATGTAACAAAACATATCTATCAATCTGTCTTGAGATAAATTTTGTCAATTCCTTCAGATATACTGGAAAATCACTACTAGATTTCCCAGCTAATCTGCTCTTTCTTATTTATTATGTGTGCTATTACTATTCATTAGCAATTACACCCTTTCCTACATCCTTTTTTAACAAATTTCAGATTCAAAAGCAAAACACCAGAAGCATGYTTATTGAATGTTTTCTTCTACCCCTCCTATGTGCAAGTTGGCAAATTAAACATTCTTATTGGAAGCTTCAGCTGGAAAGGCCCAGAATATTTTTTTTTCATTTAGTTTCATTTCTAATTGCTTTATTTCCCATTTCACAGGCAATGAATAACTTTGTTGCCTGTTAAAAACTCCAACCAAACCCTATTCAAGATGGTTGGAYCCGTCTCCTCCTGTGATGTAGACTTATGCATAACAAGACAAACCATGATGTCTTCTAGCGTTTTCTTATTCCACACCCTTTTCATTTTCTCTCACAAATGGTCTTGGTAATGTACTATCTTTTTTTCAATTTACAAAACAGTACAAGAGGAATTGTTTTCCTCTTGGTGACAACAGRGATAATCCCAACCTGAGATGATCCAAAAGTTTCATCGTAAAGGTTTGATAGAGCTTCAGTGAAAACCAGACAATTGTGTATGCCTTTGCTTTCAGCAAGTATTCCTTTTGAGAAATCAGTAAATTCTCTCCTACGAAATCATTGTTTCTTGTAAATGCTTAAATAAAAATCAGTGAGTTTTTCAGTCAGCTTTCAAAACACATTATCACACAATATATATTGTGGCTTCACTAAAACTCTGAAAGTCACTCAACATCCCTTTATGTGTCATCGGCTCTGTTTGTGCTTTATAAGCACCAAGCACTCCTTCAGTGCACAGCAAAAAAAATTGTAATATATATATATATACACACACACACATATATATATATATATTAACTTTCCACATTGTTGAGAGTTCTTTTTTCTAGGTCTGCATTTCATCACTTGCCCCAGTTTTAGGAATGTTTTATGGAAGTTTAGCATTCTCTCAATTAAAACAGATCCACTAGAATAGCACAATAATTGCTTTCTAGAAGTCTTTGCAACTTTGAATTTGAATTTCTATTTAAGTCAAAGTTATTTACATCATCAGAATATATAAATGAAAATTTTGAGAAAATGTCTTTTTAAAATAAACAATCTTTAAATGATAAARTGAAGATTATCAGAATTCATTCAAAGCTCAACAGATTGTTAAATAAAATGTGCTAAAAATAGTAGCTTCCCAACCCTGAAGTTGCAGAAGAGTTTTCATGAAGCAAAGTCTTATATACATATATATTGGAATATATCCCTGAATTCATTCCAAAATTAACATTTTTTTGAAACTACTTACACACTAGCAACGATTTACAAAAGACTTAGTGTCAACTGAATGTGTCTTACAAAGCACCAATAAAGAGGCCACAGTAGCATACAGAGAAAGAAAACATGTTCTTTTGGTTATTACTAACAGACAGTCAGATGAAATGTATATTGGATTTTATGTCTGTGTGGAACTAAAGAGTAAGGGATATGTTTCTTCTCTTAGTATATTGAGTTTCCTGTAACAAGTTTAAAAAGATGTATTCTTTCTTTGTTTAAAAAACAAGTGTTTCTTAAAAAAAGACATATGATAGTTTGTTTTAAAGAGTTTTAGTTCAGAGAATATCAACGGTACTAAATTCATCAGTGCCTCCCTATCATCTTTAAGCAGAAGGATTACAGCAGAAGAAATAATTTTTTTCTATGCCTTATCTGCAGGCTCACAGGGAGAGAACTATGGCAGACCTAATTATACTCACAATGAACTCAGAGAAAAGTGGTTCAGAGGTGAAATTTTCACTAAAACAATTACTCGTATCTTCATGTGCTAATCATATACAGATGCTAAATGGTAGAATGGGGAGTTTCTAAAATATGTATCAACTGTATTTGAGTATTAATGAGTTATTCTGAATATTTGTCATGAGAAGTCATGTACTAGGAAATGTGATAAATCCCAGTGACAGCAGGAAGAGACACATACAGATAGTCAASCTCCAAACATTCAAATATTCAAAGGATGACATTTTCCTCCATGGTCTATCCAAATTTCCCATTAAGCAAGGTAAGTGGAAACAATCTGACACCAAATGCCATCAGCAACATACACAACGGTCATTAGTTTGTTAATGCTTTACTCAGCACTTGTCAAGCATAGGATGATATTACTTATACTATTTGCCTCGGAGTTTTTTATTTGTATTAAATGTTACACAAAAACATAATTCGAGGAAACTTATAAAAGTAGAAAAAAGAAAGACAATAATTCTTTCTCATGTTGGCAAGTTAAAACTTAAGACAATTTTTGACATAAAAACCCTACAACTTGAAATTTAAAATGTATTAGCATTTTCTTCATGTTTGTCTTGAACAGTATTTAGTGGTATCTAATATTGCATGGTAGCATATGTATTTTTATCATATTCAAAGTTCAAGTATGATAGTAATTTATCATTGGCATGACTAGGCCATTACAAACTTCAGCATCTCTTCTTCAAACCAAATAATCTCTTCAGCCTGGCTGATGCTGTAAAATCCAGGCATTTCCTTTTTTAAATCATAAATGAGAGGGTGTTCACTCTGTCTCCATCTTTATGCCTTAAATGAACATGAAAAGAATTTTTAACTATCGTAAAATAAAGTGATGCCAAAAAACTTTAATTTGAACTTTAAGTAAATGAGATAAATACACCTATTTTTACTTTATCCTTCAGATTAAAACAGTGCTTAGAAAATACAGAGGAACACCAAATGTCTGGATAAGTTCAAATAATGCTTCAAAGAAGCATTAAAGAGTCTTCAGTTGTCCGAGGTTGTATGTTTGAATACACCAATRATGTCTATCATACTCATTACAAATGAGATTAAGTACAGAGAAGCAGAGCAGTAAGTTTTTTGTATACGATTTAATTTTTAGATTATTGTCAAAAGCCATATAAAATTCTTGAAAAAAAAATGCTATGTTTAAAATTCTTTTAACACAAATAATAGTTTATTTTTATCTCTTACATAGCCACGTAGRCTCAGCTCTTCAAATGCAATAGGTATCTAACACTGAACTCCATTTAAGCAACTCACTCACAGTCAGTATAAACTGAAGTGGAAGTTAGGCATCTCAGTATCTTTGGGATCTGAGTCATGATAAACGACAACAAAGCAAACAAAATGAGGTTCACAATATCAGTCAGAGACCAGCCATTTCAGAGGATTAAAAAAAAAAAAAAAAAAAAAAAAAAAAAAAACCTATGGATTTTGATAAATACTGTAAATACTGTATTTTTTCACTAAAACCATTCAATTCCAGCGTTCTTTCTTAGGGACTGCATTTTGAGCACTTAAGCACTTAATGCAAGCCAAAACATGTATGTTTTCCTTGAGTGATTTGCATCTTTGGGAAGAAGCACACAGGTAAACTTGGGCAGGAGCAGACATACACGTTCAAGCTATTTAAGTTTTCCATATTCTCATCTCTGTTGGAAGGCAAATTTAAAAAGGCAAATGACTTTTTCCCACCAACATCCTCCATCTTTACACCAGCAAATTAGTGGTGGATTTGTATGTACTAACTGCTGTAGTGACTTAATTTATCTTGTAACATGCTAAGCCAAYGGCACTGAATGAAAAATTTACTTTCTCTCAGTGTGTTCTATCAAGGTACATGCATTCTAGATTTCTGTACAACTGTTAAAGTTGCGCCCTTTAAATATCAGTTGCATCAGCTCCAACTTTAAAAGACTTTCAAGTGGCCAGGGAAATAAAGAAATGATATGGTACATTATTTGGATTTTTTCCCCAAAACACTGCTATAACTGTGACACAGCTAAGGTATACCTGTGAGATCAACGTGATTCAGTGTTCTCCATGTTCTCCATTGCTGAAGAGGGGAAACATTAACTATTCTACCTGCCACTCCCCAGTTCTCCGTGAAATACTTGGGGTATCAACAAATCTGAAAATGGTTAAACTACGTTTTATAAATAATTGATAAGCCATGCTGTACTTCTTATTTGGGAATGGCTGCTAATAAAAGTAGCCAGTTGCTTTAATAAGTACGCATGTGCGTACACTCAGAGAGGGAGGGAGGGAAGAATCATTTTCTTTTCTACTAAAATACTGCATTCTCTGGAATAAAATGAAGTAATTAGTAAAAGTTCACAACATTGCACAACAGTTTAAGACTGGAAGTGAATACCACAGCCAATTAAAAGTGCAGGGGGTAATTAAATTAGGCAGATTGTAATTACCCATACTGGCCTCTGTCCAGAATCCAGGGGCCAACACAAGGGCTCAGTCAGTCTGAAAGCTGACTTCAGAGAGTGAGTGCCCAGGCTGGGCACTCTGAATACGGGCTTTCATGTGAGCAGCTACGTACCTGAGGTCAGAGATGGTACCATAAAAGCCTTCCCACTGAAGTCTGTCACAAGAACTTCACAGCAAAAAGCGATCATCAGTTTGCACGAGGCAATGCTAAAAACATGTCTCTCTTCCCTACTTTTTCAGGCATGTATTTCCTTCCTGTGTATTGACTGACTAAATGATAACTGTCGTAATTATAAAGTACTTCAGTTCATAAACATTCCAGCTGATTGATAATTTCAATCAAGTTACAAAAGGCTGTCACAGACATAATTTTCTCCTTTTTGCCAGTGGTATCACCAAAATTCAGGAAGCTGTTATGTTGACACAAGTTTATTCTGATGTTCCTCAAACACAACCTTCAAAGGCATTTATTTTTGTTAAGACATCTTATTCACCTTGTGCTCAGCTAATGTCTGTCAAGAATTCACCAAGAAAAAAKGAAAATGGAAGTTCAGACATAACCTGGATTCAGAACTCTCGTGTTTCCTTACTTACATTGTTCTAAATCTCATTTCTTTGTGCAACCAATGAATAATCTAAGTTTTTAGATGCCATGGACATTTTACAGTAATGAACGCTTTATTTTTGTTTGTTATACTGCAACAAGCAGGGAAACCTTCCGCTATAAAAACAAAAACATCTAATTGAGGGCATCCTCTTTTATGGATGGTCTTCRTATCGTAAAATCCCTTCTACTTCGAGGGAAGGAGGTAATAGATCGTACAGCTTTATGCGTCGCTGTTCTGCAGCTTKCACAAGCAATATGACTTCCTTAGTAATGAAATCACTGCAAAAAAGTAGACAATGGAGATTCACATCTGTAAGTTAGTAAGGAGAGTTATATTCATCCTTAGAAAGTGTTCAGTGTGTTACACTGGAACGAACAAGTCTTGAGCCAACACATACAATTTTTGATGCCCGCTACATGGCTCATTTTATTGTTGCCTCTTTTCATAAACTTTGTTGATAGCTGCATAAAGTCCTGCCTCAAGTAGATTCACTGTCACTCTTTCTAAACACCTGCCATTAGTGACCACCCTGTCTCCAATTATGGAACTGTTCTGAATTTACTCTCTGCTCTCTAAAAACACGGCGTTTGCTTGCACCTGACGTCAGGCAGCCTCTCATGAAATTCTATGAAAAGGATGAGGCAAGTAGCATGACACATGCAATGCTCAGCAAAGGCAGTTCTCCATTCATTTTGCCATTCCTATTACTACTTTTTCTCAGAATCAGAGGGCAGGGGAGACTAGCAAGAATCTCCAGAAATTGACTAGTTCAAACTCCTTGCTGAAGCAGGCCAATGTCTGCTTGGGTCTTGAATATTTTCAGGGATGGACAACCTCTCTGGCAGCCTGTTTGAGWGTCTGACCACCCTCATAGCAACAAAATTTGGGGTGCTTTTTAGGTTTAAATGGAACTGCCWGTATTTCAGTTTTTGCCATTGCCTCACATCCTGTCACTGGGCACCGAGAAGCATCTGGCCCCATCCTCTCGATATCCTCTGTCATGGACATGATATATGAGGTATGCCTTAAATAAACTGTTTTTGCAAATCTGCAGAACTGGGAAGTGGTGAGAGATGGCAAGTCTTGCCTAGGCAGGGTAGTTCTGCCTCCTGCATTAACTCCCCCATTCTGACTAAAGATTAAGGGTGCGTGTGCACAGAAAGATCACTGCGGTCACGGCAACAGAGGGGACAAGCCAATCACCAGGACCCCCTACACCCCTCAGATCCATTTTGAGAACCTTCTGACAAAACGCCACCTGACAGGAGGCTCTCAGAAAATGAGAAACTATAAAAGGCAAAAGATAAGGCAGGTAACTGCTGGCCCATCATCCAGAGACCCCGAGTCAGGGACAACGCAGGACAAGACATCGCCAGAACCTAGGGCGGTGATCTCTCTCTTTCCTATCATCTCTATTTCTCTGTTTTTCTCTTCTTTAACCTTCTCTAACGGATAATGTACAGTAGAGAAAGCTCCGTTTTGTCTATGTAGTATAACACATCGCATAAAATASTTAGGATTGCACCTCTGACCGCTGAGTCATTCCTCTTGTGTAGTCATTAAGAAGGTTTAATTGGATTTATCAGTTGCTCGGTATTGATTTCACCTTTATTTGTCCCATTTGTATCACAAAACCTAGCGCAATCTGTTTTGAAACTCAGGGTCAGAGATTCRGATTGTCACACCCTCCCATCAACTATTTATACACTTAGATTAGATCCCCCCCCTCAGCCTTCTCTTCTCCAGGCTGAACAGTGAGTCTTTTCTTGCATGAGAGATGCTCCAGATTCTTAATCATCTTCGGGGCCTTCTGCTGGACTTGCTGCAGTATGTCCCCATCTCTCTTGTACTAGGGAGTCCAGAACTGGCTTTATTTTATAAGAATAGGAAATAAGCCTGCTCTGGTACAGCCTTCTGAGAATTAGCTATAGCTTGATGTCATTGTTCTGAAAAATAATTAAAAGAAACACCTACAATCATGAAGCTGGAACTGTCAGTTCAAAACTACCACAGTATTTTATTAAGAAGTATTCTAAATAAATGTATAAACATATTTTTTTACATAATTAAGTACTCGTAGCTAGGTTTCGAGTATTGTGATTCATGATATTTCATTTTACTGTGAATCTACCTTAATTTTGTAATGTTCATTTTGTTTGCTCTTTAATAGAAAAAGTACTCTTCGTAGAATATTGCTAACTTTGTATATGCTACCATATATGTAATAAAGTTATATAAACTTTTCCCTTCCATTTTTTCATGTAAAAAATCTCCGTAAAATAATGAGATTAAATGGTATTCCGAGCCAAGGAATATTAAACTCTGATAGTTTATGAATTTTCTTGTAGTATGCTGCTGAAGTAAAAAAAAAAAAAAAATCTAAAGAATAACTAGCATTTTTTCATTGTAAAGTACATTGATTATATGATATCTTAGGGCTTATTAACATATTTAGAGCTTTCATTAGCTAGTTAATATATAAAATCATAAAAGTATCTACATAATTTTCAAGTCTAAGTCCCAGTGTTTTAATCTCAAAAGTTTCAGTGTTGTCAGAAAAAGAAATGGATTTAAAAGGAATGAAGAGGGTTAAGGGGTGGACATGCTTGCTATAATGTAACAATAYTGAAGTATTAAGAACAAAATAAATATAGTCTATTTGCATCAAATTTATTCAGAAAACATTGGGTAAATTAATGACCATATGAGTCAGTAATGCTTATATAATGAGTCAAAGTGTCTATAAGAAATTGGGTGGTTAATTAAATGAAATACATGAAGATTTTATTTCAATTTGCAGATGGATGGAGCACAGAGCAAAAACCAGCTGGTAGCAGATGCTGTCCTAGTAAACCACTTTGACCTACATATGGGAGTATATATATCAGAAGATGCAGTGCTGCAGAACTGGAGCAAGAGTATATATTTCACGCCTTTCTCAATGCCATCAGGGGTATGACAAAGCATAAGGAAGGACAGGTCCACAGGAGGATTTCAGACACCAGCCTAAGGGAGAGATGCTGCACACTAGATGTCCTCAGTGTCAGAGAGTAAAGTGGGAATGATGAACTAAAAAACATGCAAGTGAAAAATAAATAAATAAAGACTTTGACAACTACTAGTATGACGTTTCCTSCAAAACATATTACTAGTCGTTACCAAGTTATCCTACCTAGAGCCAGCACGCCCTCTGTGAGAATGGGAACATAGTTACAATGCTCTGCATAAACAAGAATACCTACTTTGTCGACAGTTCTAGAGAAGTGTCAAAGTAAGATCACAATATCCATGCAAGAAAGCCACTGTAATTCACATTCTTCAGCATTTAATAAAATGGATGCATATAATTTGTTGTTACTGCATAAGCTACAAGCTCACTACTGTTTTCTCTGAAAATCACATACAGTTCCATTTGGCATTGCTAATTCGATCACATCTTTAATTACCTAGCATCCCACCTTCGCCATAAGGGTTAGCAAGGATGTAAACTGTAATCATACTGATAAATAAATTGTCCCTGAGGAAAAATTTTAAAAATATTTTTAATATAGCATTAGTATAATGAAAATGCTGTTTAACTCCTTGTACTTCTACTTAAAATAGCTCCAGAATTTCATCTGTGTAATTAATCAAAGTAGAGAAATTGCAGCATATGAGCTTAACGATATGAAATATATAGTACATTGAACAGAATAATATCCCTCAAATCCCTTTTTTTAACTGTCAAAGCCGAGAACACCTTTCAACTCCCAAACTCCTTCTACTGATGAGGACCATCTTGACAGTATTCAAATTTTTCATATTGAGACAACCCCAAATTTTTGTATAATTATAATTATACATAAAAGAGAATAGATGGCAAATAATACTTGAATAAATGCTAGCGTACAGTAGTAAACTCAGTATCTCTATCTAAACAACTGTAAGAATGACAAAGGTAAAAGACAGCGTTTGCAACAAATATACTCAGAAATCATAATATATACTTGTTTTTCTGCTTCTAACAAACCTCGAATCACATCTTCATGTACTCCTTTACAGATGAGAAATTCCACCCATTGCAACTAACCACAGCAAAGGAAAATGATGAGGAGAGAGAGGAACTTGAATATAGTTGTATTACCTTTTATTTTGAAAGCTACTGAGATATTATACTTTTGATGAGACTGCAAATTTAGTTTTACCCTTTCAATATAGATTACAACATTCTAGGTAGAAAACACTCAGAGATTTACTGTTACAGTCTGAAAGGACAAGCGGTCGGAGTTGATCTAGAAAATACTCATTCTCCCATATCAACTGCAATTTTTGTTCTTCATGACATATTAATAGCAAAATATAAAAAAAATTAGAAGTTTCAAAAATTAAAATATGAAACAGTTTTAATCCTTGATACACTTATTAGCATGCTTTTATTCAAATCAGATTTAAGGTTTTCATTACAGAAATTCCACAGTATTAGTTGTGCCAAGTAGCATCTGATGTAGGCATCAGTGTTTAATTCTCAGACATAAGCCTAAGCTCCATTTACTGAGTGTTTAATGAGTTTAAGATACAGGTTACTAGATGYAAATATTTCTTGTTAGCATTCTCCTCGTAATAACCGCATTTTAGAATATGAACACTGTAAATTGTTGAGTAGTTTCAATTCCCGGGATAATATATTCATTCTGCATAGTTATCTTCTATGACAAGATTTTGATAAATCTTTTAACACCTACATCCCATGTCACTACCACACAGGAAATGCATGGCCTATATCTCTACAGAATGCTACTATGATTATTTTACACTGCTATAGATATAAGAATGAAAGAGTAGAATAAAACAAGAGAAAAATGGTAACATGAAAAATCTAGTTTCAGTTTTAGCACATGCTGCCTCTCTTATCTTTGCTTAGTGAGAACTATACATTGGTCATTTTTGTTGAAAAAAAAAATGTCATTTTCTTTCGCAAAATGCTGATTAGACTGAAATCCTCTTCTGAGAGCAGCACTGAAAACTTCATTATTTTTGAGGATTTATACACTTTACAGTCTAGCAAAACCTTAGATGTTCAGATCTCTGAATAATCCATTGCAAGCAATTTCCTATTTAGCTTGCTATTCTGCCCATCTTTAGGTTGGGGGCAGGAACGAAAGAAGGAAGGAGGCAGGGTTAGATGAGCTACTGATGACTTCTGAGAAAGGCCATATTCCATTCACAGTATGTGAAAGGCAACACTGTCACTTAGCATTTATGTAGTATCTATGAACTGGCAAAAGAACCCTCTCTGAGTACCGAGGAATGTAAACCGTAACATAAAAAATGTTCCAAACTTTCTGCTGTGCTTAAAATGGAAGCATTCTAAGGATTTTTTTGTATCACTGGCTATCTTTAAGTTACCTGACCAGTATCATATTTTGTGTATTGGGGTTTTCTTGAAAACTATCAGGTTTTCACTTTTGCAACCTTAAATGGACTTCCTTTCTTCTTCAAGTAGATTAATGTTTTATAACAAGGTTAAATGATGGCACTATGCAGCTATCTAAATGAGTGCTGTTCTTTGAAGGACAATTAACATTCTTTCTTCCACAACTGTGTTCTAAAAGCCCTTACACTTTCTCTGTGATCTCTACTTAACATTCTAGTACGTCTCAAGGTGTTACA
Organism: Rhea americana; assembly: GCF_003343005.1. NCBI lineage: Eukaryota > Metazoa > Chordata > Aves > Rheiformes > Rheidae > Rhea > Rhea americana. The sequence continues at coordinate 4,157,111 of NW_028186745.1, forward strand.
CAGCTTTCAGCTGAATTCAAGAACTAAAAACCAGTGACAAGTCAAAGTGATGCTATTTATTAGCAGGAAACATTGTGATAACAGGGACTTCCACTTAACTGGGTYAGAGATATTTTTATTTTTCCCAGAGAAGACCAAGCTATGGTAAATATAGCCAATAAATGTAAACATTATCAGTCAACTCCTGTGTCAATTAACATAAAAATCTCATATTAGTTAACTAATTAAACCTTTAAAGACTGACCTTTCCTCAGCACAAATATCATCGCTATCAAATGAAAGTATAACAGGATTTGGAGTTTTTGATGGGTACAAATTTATCTTGAAATAAGCAAGTAATTGTAGTGCAGTCAACACTACAAATTGCATTTTCTGAGATTTTTTTTTCCTTTTTTATAACTTAAACCTTTCCTAAAATCCCAGTTAGCACCCAGCTAGAGATCATATGCTTTGAATAATAATTCTGATGATCATGTAAGGTAGCAATTTCAGCACTTACAGGGAGCCAGATACCATTTAGTAGTGACAGTGAGGTTCTTTTGTGTAAAAGCATAGGTCTACTATCTAAAATTGCTTTTTGATTTTATAAAATATGCTACTAATATACGATCATCTGAAATCTAGGATCTTTCAATTCATTTCAGAAAGGAAATGCACCACTGACTTCTATCTCTTACAATGACGAGAGAGCTATCACTTCTCAAATACTATCAAAGGAAATTGCTGCTGAAGGGATCTTTCCTGCCTTGTTACTTTTTGTGTGTACGCATTTTCTATACTTCTTTGACAATACAGGTAAGATTATACACATAAGATCCCTTTTCCCCCCTTTATTAGCCACCATCAGTACTACTTCAACATCTATACTTCAAAGAAAGCAATCAGAAAACAGACTGCTTGAAAAGTCTGCTACATAGAGTTCTGATTTTATACTTGTACAGTTATTCAGAATTTGTTTAAAGCTACAACTTACACTGGTCATACAGTAACTAACAGAAATATTGGTTTAAATGCATAATGACTTATAAAAAAAAAATCCTGCCACTTTAGTGGTAACKATTATTTTTGAAAGAATAATTTCAGCAATAGTTTATTTCCTGTATTATCTGCAGCTCATCACATCAAAAAGTCTTTTCTCTGCCAATCTAAGACCTACTTTAAATATCAAATACTGAGAAAGTATACCTTCTACCTTGAATCAGTCTCTTCTGGTTCGTATTTCCACAGCTAAGCAGAATTTTTGTGTTAGGGACCAGAAAGGAAAATTTTCTGTCTTAAAAGAACAGAAAAATACTGTGACTAAAATATACTTAGCCTAACACTATACCCTTGTTTCCTCTTTTTTCCTGTTTTGGCAAGGAATTGGAGACTGTAACAGCTAGTAAAAGATGCACTGTGTTGAGAGAATATATTTGTCATTCTAAGGATACTCTGTTACATAACCTCTTTCCAAATCAATTACTTTTTCTAGTTTTTTTTATCATTTCCAGTTTTCTGTACTTACAAAGCTTATTTATTTATTTGTTGTAAAGCAAATTTATAAAGATGACTCCCTTTTTAATGCAATGGATAGTGTTATTCCACTTCTACTATGCTTTGCTGTCAGCCAGGTGAACACAATACTAAACCAACTGCTGTATGTATTAAAACTGATTTAAGTTAGATCACAAGAGAATAGTGTGATCCAAGTCGTTCCTAGTATGACTAGGAACAACTGTGTGTTTAGAGATGATAAACTGAATAATCACTGTTAATAATCACTGACAACGAAAAATATTGCTAAATACTTAAAATATCATGGTTAGTACCACAGATGTGCAGGGAAGACTTAGTCTCTTTGCTTWTAATTGGAAAAATTATTTTGAAATTATTTTGCAACCTGAGACCTCATAGAGCTTGACAAAGAATACCAAATGAGCTCTAGGATCCTGATTACTGCAATGACGAGTCTCAAAAACAAGTAACAAAGACTGATCAGCCCTTCAGGTCAACGTCAAGTGTACAAATGAATGCGTACTGGCAGCTTCAGCGCTATGTAGCTGCAAACCACCACTGGGTGGAGGGAAATACCTTATAGCAACATAAGGGAATCTCGCRACTATTTTCTTCCTCTCTGTGAAAACAAGACTTTGAACCTACGCAACATTTTAATAAAATCTTAATTTGACATTTAAAAGTTATTCTTTCTGTAACAGCCTCAGGAAAGCTAATGAAAAAAGTTTAGAAATAGGACACAGCCCATTTAATTTTAAATGATATCATTCATCGTAAGTTGTGAACAATCACTATCCTGTGAAGCAAAGCTCTGTATTTATCTACAAAATGGAGCAACAGAAAGAGCTTCTCCATCCCTACTTGGCTAATGTACTTTGGGGACTACTTCTGATAGTGAGACTCCCACCTCAGCTTCGAAAACTCTTAAATGCTCATTTGCTCTGCTGAGCTTAYCAGTGAGGGTGCCAATTACCTCTAACACTAATGGCATGTTTTTGTGATGTAGACATTTGTCAGATAAGAATTAAAATGAGACAAGTCAGACAATTTGTTAACAGAAATCAGTATCTTTTCATCACTGTCCTGAATCTGCTACAGACTTTACCGAGAGATGAAGGATACAGTCCCCTGTTAATGGCAGGCTTCATCCTCTTTGTTGATTTTCAGTCCTTGAATTTATTGACACTGACACTAAAGAAAAATTTGAAAAACCCCACACCTGAAACTATCTAGACGCAGGCTCAAAATTATCCCACCTACTACTGCAATTTCAATGCAATGTTACAACAGTTGTTTAGAACACGTCACAAAACATACTTGGGTGTTTTTTAGTAACAGTGGGACAAAAATGTGCTTGCAAAGTATAATTGCCAAAGGTGAGTGACACCTCACTGACTCAAGCAGTGGCACAAGCAGCCCCCACACAGGCAAGTAAGTTTATTATGTCATTCAGAAAAAATACTTTGCTCAGTAGTATTAACTGACTGAACAGTGTGAATTTTCAGGTAACACTCTAATGATTACTAAGATTTTTGGAGCCTCATTGGCTGCAGTATCTAACTTCCCTAATACACGACCTCATCCTTAATTTTCCCCATGCCCTTCTGGTTTCACATTTCATTGTCCATTAAGACTTGGCTCATAACATTTTGAAAAAAGAATTTTTTTTCCTACTGYGTTATGCAGAAATATATCTCCTAGAAAGAAAATAAGGCATTAGCAAGCAATGTTAAAAAGCCTGATTTACAATGCATGCATTCACTTTCTCACAGATGGCATATGAAGAAAAAGATTAGAAGAATTTAAGTGCCTGTCTACTTGCCTAGGTACTTTAAATCTGCATTTAAAATATTTGAAGCCAACCTTTATAACAATGTCTAAGTTGAATACCAGACACATGAAGCCAAATTCTGAAGGTCGGGCAAGATTATTGAAAAACAATGCGATATCTGAATGCAAAATCATATCTTACGAGATAAGCAAAGAAATTTCTAATTTTTCCTGCTAAAGGTTTAGGTTTTTTTTTTTCTTTTTTTTGTGGGGGTGTAAGGAGGGTGGAAGAGATATGACTGTGACAGATTAGTTGTCTAGTAAATCCACATGAACACGGTTTTTCATCCTTAAAAAAATCTATGCTGATATAAATAAAATATTTCTGTGTAACATGCACAGGTATTTCTCAAATGTCTGTCTACATAACCAAAGCAGTCTTAAAGAATAGAAAAATAATGTATTTCACAGCATTGTTTGCTTGGCTATAATGGCATTTCTATATTAAAAACAAGCAAATAAACCAAAATCATGAAGTCTATTACACAGTAACAGCTACAAAGGCCATTTGGAGCCTTTCACTCCTGCTGTTACTCAGAATGTACACAATGACTACAAGGCTTGAACAGGCTGCATAATGTAATTGAAATATTTCATTGCCAAAATTATTTAAAATGTATTTTGAATCCCTCAGGATTGGTAAAGCCAAAACTCTTCAATGGATTTGGTATAAATTCTAAAACTCTAGTGAAAAGTACTASTTGGCGTGTGTGAGGTGGAATTAAAATTTATGAAGCAAATGAATGGATGCCTAGCTCAATTTCTAGCTCAATTTCTTGGATGATTTTTCCGTTAGATCAAGTCGTACAACCTTTGCCCAGTAAGCTTAAATGGCAGCACCGTTTCAGCCAGATTTGGGTAAGGTACGGTCTTTAGTTGAAAACAAAAGTTGAAACTGCAAATACATAAAGTAAATACTGCAATGGATCTTCACCACCCCACAACTTCTCCCAGAACATAACTACCAATAATTTCTACTAAACATAGCTTGTAAAATAGCTGTYATGGAGCCCACTGTAAGTTAGCAGCTGTATACAACCATCGACCTTTTCTGAATAGAAATTAAAAACAAAATTTTGTGTGACATCCCTGGTAATCATAACAATACCTCACGATACAGCCTTGAAAAGGTGTATCAGGTTACCTGCTTAAAACAGGCCAAATCACAACAGTTTTCACTGCAGCTGTAGCAGGGCTGTACCCTTCCCAAACACTTTGTATCTTCAACCACTCTCACAGGCACTCGCCGTGGTGGCTTTCCACTCCTCCGCCACTTAACAAGTCCATTACGCAGAAGAAAAAACGACCCTCTTTATTTTGCCTAGGCGTTTTCCGTAACGGAACGCCGACTGCTGCTCTCCCTCCCGCGCACACCAGGGCGCCCAGCAGCGCCGCCACCAGCTGCGACTTCAACGGCCGCTCGCAGCGGCGCGCGCCACGCCCCTTGCTGCAGCACGCGGCGTTGCCGGGCAGCGACTAACGGCCGCGAGCTGCGCCGGCGGGAGGGAGGGACAGCGAGGGCTGCTGGCCCYGGGCCGGGCTGAGGTTACCGTAGGAGGGAAGAAAGCAGAGAAAAAACATTTTATGAGCGCTGAATGATCGTCGTCCCGTTAAAAGGGTCTTTTACCTACAGCAGAGGAAGCGCCATATACTCATTCACAGATATATCCCACTCAGGATTTTCTTAAGGTTAAATAAAAATACATATTTTTTTCTCCTCACAAACAACAAAAAATGACAAACACCTTCTTTCCCCTTCTCCACTCCCCTCCTCCCCCCCC